>NW_020955302.1:663646-911721 GCF_003031625.1 Empidonax traillii | reverse complement strand
TTGCCTCATGAGAATTTTCAGGATCAGTTAATTAAGGTTCAGAAAGGATAATGAATAATGTTTGAGGGATCTAAAATACTAGGCTGCTTCTGTGATTTTTTCTTATTTGAGTGGACTTTGTTAGATCTCTACAGTCTGTTTCATAACTCACCACTAACTTTGGATTTATAATTATTTGCTATGCAAATCTCTAAATATTTAATGTCACCTTCATTTCACATGCTAATCAGCTGTCTGCTTCACTCTGATTTGTGTGTATAATTTTGACTTTAATGAAGATTTGATTGTTTACATGAATAAACATTTGAGAGAATAAATTTAGTGTCCAGTCTCAAATGTAGCATATTTTAAAGCCAGAAGAGACTATTTGTATAAAATATGTCTAAAACAGACCATTTTATGCCTTTCTAGTAGTTCTTGCAGTGACAGGAATGAATTTTTCCCGCCACACAGGTGAGTGCTATTGAGTTCAATAATGTCTTGTTGAGAAAGAGCATATCTTTTAGAGTTCATCCAGCCTCTATGAAAAGCCTCCAGGTGATGATGAATGCATCCCTTTCCTTGACAAAGTGTGCTAATGGTTGTTCTCCACTGGTGCAAAGTGAAGGTATAGTTCCTATTGAAAGTGGTTTTCAGTATCATTATTAGTTAGCTTTTCATAGCCAAAAAAAAAAAAAAAAAAAATACTCCTTTTAGCTCTCCATGACATTCACAGCTCCCACAGCAGACGGTCTAGTGAGTAAATATAAAGTAACAGACTTTCTAACCACACTATTTACTTGGTTCTTTGCAATGGCTCTGAATGAGCCATTAAGGACTGTTGTGTAAATATAGGATTATGGGCTCTTTAAACACATGCTATTCACTCGCTTTGCCATTATGGGGATCTCTCACTCCCAGGCTCCTACTGACAGACTCTTTGTTAATCCTTCTTTCAGAGGAAAGACAGCACTGGCTCTCTGCTCCTTGCTTTGCCATCCACCTGTGTAACTCAAAGAGCGCCAGTGGGAGAGCTCTGCCTCTTTGGCTGAGCACACACAGAATTCGTGGTCCTCCTGGGGTTAAAATGATCATGGCATGAGGGTTACATTTTGGCATCCCACTAGTGTGACTTCATTAGGCTTAAGCAAACTCTCCATGGGTCTATCCCAGTCTTTTCCGAGGATACTAACGGATTTTGCTGGGGGTTTATATTGGAGAAAAGGGTCATTGTTTCCGATCACCATGATACAGTAACTATCTAGTTTAGGATGGGTCGATGCTGTGTTGAATTCACATGCCACTACTCTTTGGAGAGTCCAAAACCAGCTCACCCCACCTTTGGGCAGAGTCAAAAAGTGATAGCAAAAGACCCAACAGCTATGGATAGATCCTACTAGGGCAATGATCAAAGTTCTAATCAGAAGTCCAGCCTGAATTTTCAATTATACCAATTTATATCAATAAAAGCTATTCAGAAATAAAGTCTTGGAAACGCACATGCACCCTGTAATGTGTTCTTCTTATTCATTCTCAACAATACTAAATTTTTACAGGATGTGCTACCGTTTGGCCTGAAGCTATTGAACTTTACATCCTAGCAGTGATGGAGGGAAATCACAGGGATGACAACCTGAGTGGCAGTGAGGACCAACTCCAAGCACCAATGAGAACTAGGAGAGCTCCAGTTGTTAGGAAGGGTACACCCATGGTGTACCATGGGTTGGGAAACACCGTCTACCCTCAAGCAGCGTGAGGTATTCTGATGTCTGAGACAACATACGGCTTGCCAGTTCCTTTCCGTGGTGGGAGAGGATGGAGACTGAAAAAAGAGCTGGCTTAGGTGTCTTCTGATTTGTTTCCAGTCCTTCAGGTAACTTTTTAGGTCAGTCCAAGTGACACATAGTGTAAGAAAGTGTAAAAACAACTTCCACCACCTGATGCCATTTACTCCCCTATGCCTTGTGTTGTCTAAATAACAAGGTAGAGCAGAGGATGCTCCACCACCACCACATTTCAGAACAAATGCAAAACATCCAAAGGATATACACAGCATCAAAGCTTACCCTTAACCAAGACCCCAGAAAAAAAGCAAGTTCCTGTGTGCTGATTGCACTGGGAACTGCAGGCTACACGATACCATGCTGAAATATCTGTAGTCACCTGAGCACATCCATATCTGCCCTCTGTTCCTGGAGCAGTGCTGAGTTTCCTGAGTGTAGGGCAAGATGCAGCCCAGAGGATTCAGTTTTTCTTCCTTTCACTGCTTCAAGTCTCATTTCGACAGGAATCCTAAGGTTTCTGCTTCACAAGAGCCTCTCACATCTTAATAATAATCAGATACTGAGCTTCCAAAAAGGCATGCTAAGTCTGAGCCTGGGGCTGGCTCCAGAGTCTACTGAACTCGAATGAAATATTAACAGTGATTTGGATTAGACGCTTTATGGTTTGACAGGCAAGAGAGAGGAGCTGATTGCTCCTTGCACTCCTATGGATGTAAATCATCTAAAAGGAGAAGAGACGATAAAGTCATGATTTTCCTACTTGCCACATGAGTCCTTTGACCTGGTAACTAACAGCATCACTTGCTCCAGGACAGCCAGGCCAGCTTGTGCCTCGTGGGGGGATGTCTCCTGATAAGCCAAAGTGGGGATGGAAGCACAACCCTCAGGGTTTTTCATCTTCAATATGCCAAAGGACCATGAACTAACTAGTAACCCTTGGTATTACACCTGATTTTGCCTGTGTCTAGAGAGGCCAATTTTTTTTATGGCTCTAATTTACCAAGTCTACAAATGTCAAGCCACAAAAGGTCCTAATAGTACGAACAGTTTTGCTTAAAAGGTAGCAATTAATAATCCCACTGCTTTTCCAATTTTCTCTTTAAGTTTTTATGTCCTTTATTGTGAGTCCTTGGCAGACATTTTAAGGATTTTTGTCTTACAAGTCTTGAGATTCTTAGAGGTTTGAGATGTCTGCGGCATGAAAATATATAAAACCACAAGCTTAGAAATGACACAGGCCTTGTTAGTGGCTGCATAATTCATGTCGTCTGTGCTTCTTTCTCTGTTTCTGGTGGCTTCAAGCATGTATGGAGGGTGGAGTACTTGAGCTAATAGCCTCCAGCTAGCTGAACCTGGCAATATCTAGCTTTATCTCCAGTTGCTTTGGACAACCTATCCAGAACTGATGATGTTGCTGCATGTTCTGCCTACAGAAAAGCCATGGTCTTGTCTAGGATTTTTTAAATAATTGAGTCTTTCCTCAGGGAAGAAACAGACATAAAATTATAATTATGAAATCTGAATGCTGATTACGTGACATAAAGTTCTTACTTTTGTGATATTTGCTAGAAGACTTCTAACAGCAAAACATGCTCAGGATGTCACTTCTACATCACAGACAAAAGATAGTGAGGCCAGAAGTTCTGGACTGGTGCCAGGCTGCTGTACCTGCCTCAGGCTCAGCAGAATCCCTCGCAGGACATGAGAACTGTCTCTGCAGTTGCCCTCATTGCAAGGCACCCCTTAGAGCTCTGCGGAGAACAAAAGATACTGAAATCTCCCACTAATGTACTTGTTTGCTTAAAACTATTTCAGCCTGCCTTTGTCAGCCTGTTTGTTAGTGCTTCCAGCAAGGATTTGGAGTAGATGTGAAGTCTGGCTGGACTTTTCACTTCAGCTCAGTGACCCAGCAGGCTGAGGTCTCAAGGAGTTTGCTTTCCAATCAGCCAGCTAACAGCACGCTTTGTGTCACAGGGAAACCTGACAACACTGCAGCAATTAAAAATATCTTCATGGCTACACTGAAGCTCCATCACAAGATCTAATCAAGCTCTTGAAAACAGCTCATAAATTTTACAAGGGAGGAACAGCTAGAGTTGGCATGAGGGAGTGCTGTTGTTTTGGCTCGCAGATACAACAATTCCCTAGTATTGAAAAAAAAGAAAAAAAAAAAAAAAGCCTGCTACACACATGCTAGTCCCATGGACATGTTTCTATTGGGTTTTTTTTCTGTCCTTCTTCCCACATCATTTTTGTGTTTTGAATTTGGGTGATAATTTCGGAACTGAAAATGTTTTTAGTGGTTTAATTTAAAAAGGGAAAGAAAAGGTGATTTCTTTTTCTCTATTGTGTTGTAAATACTTTCTGACCCTAAGAAACAAATGCATAAACAAACAAACAAAATAAGCCATGAAAGCTTTGATCTACAGAAAAAGAAGACTGACTGATATTTAAAGAAGCAGCAAAATAAGGAAAACTCTTTCTCTAAACACTTTACTGATGAGAAAATAACATCTGTCATTTTGACTGCTGCATTTGGAGCCTCAGGAGCAGAACTGTCTTTATAAATAGGAAAAGCAAGAACTTACCTATTTAAGGAAGAAGTTAGAGGTGGCAAAAAAGCCAGTTTGAAGTACCATAAACATTATTTGGAGACATTAATTCTTAGAGGGTAGTTTTGAGTTTTACTAGGAAGAAAGGAAATTTAAAAGAATGCATTACAAAATAAATTGATCCTGCTCAGGATATAGTTCCATAGGCCCTATCCAGGGGATCCTCTCACCCATGAGAAAGTCAGGGAGAGACTATACAGGCACAGAGATCTGCCTACAAAAAGTAGATCTTGCCTTGCATAGAGAGCTTCTCCAAATACAGTGTCCTGAGAAGTAAGCTCCATGTCACACAGGTGAGGTGCAAAGCGTGGCACATCTGGGCCATCAAGCAACTCTCTTCTCTCCAGGTAACCTGGCCTGGCACTTGCTGAGAAATGCAATGTGAGCCCAGCACCTCACCTCTGGTGCTGGCCAGCAGCTGATGCCAAGGGAACAGGAGAGATACCACAGAATTACCCTCCTTCAAACACTGCACCAGACTGTTTGATGTTCAGGGAGTTTCCGAGTCCAAGGTGCCACCTCCATACTTAACAGCCCTTGGGGGATTTTGCTTCTCTGGATTTCTCCAGACAATCTTTTGCACCCTTATAAACTTTCAGAATCAGCAGTACCCTCTGTCCTGAAGCTCAGCTTCACATGAAGTGAAGAAGTGTTTCACTGTTTTTATGTCAAATATGCAACCTGATGGCTTAGTGCTAGACAAGAACTATTGTCCCCTAGTCACCTCCTTCAAGTCACTGGAGATTTGGTCATTCAAATCTGGGATTCTTTGATTCTAGAGAAACTGACTTTTCAGACAGGATCTAAAACCAGTGATCTGCCCCAGGTGATTAAGGACCACACTGAGACATTTCAGTGACTCTTTACAGGACTGTTGGGGTTGAGGTGCTTTTGTTTCCTGTTGCACCAGGCACTTTTGAAGTTCTCCACCCCATAGAGAGATCAGGTTCTGCCTGGAGAAATACACAGTGTAATTTGGATTGGACAAGGCAGAATGCACAAAAGCAGATACAAGACCTGGGGGACCCTCAGCTTTTGTGGGCAACTGAAGGAGATCTGGGAAGAAGATGGGGCTGTTCATCACTCATGGAAAGTGATGAGCAGCACCTCACATTGAAGAACAGCATAGTCCATTGGTAAGGGCTTCAGTCTGGGGCTCCAGGATGCCTGGGATCTCATCCCAGTTGTAACTCCAGCTAGCTAGATTGTATTGGCTTTCACGTTTTTTCCCTGGTGCAAAATAGAGAGGCTAATACTGATTCACCTTCAGAAAGTGCTGTGAAAGCTGTAGATGAAAAGTGCAATGGAAAAGTTAAGCAATATTAATGATTATGAAGCCGCAAGGTTCTCCAAATAGAAGATGCTAAAAAGTACAAAGTGCTATTATATTTTTATTAAAAATGTTATAGCCAGGTACTCTCCTCCCTTTCATTGAATGCATCCAACTTCCTTCCTCACTGGTGGAAATTGAATTACTTGCAGTGTTTTGTACTGAAATTTTTTATTATATTCTAAAAAAAAGATACTAATAATATAGATCCGATAATTAAATTGCCACCAGAAGGTGATAAGTCATGAATGGAACAAACAAAGAGAATAAAAGCGAAGAGAAATACAAAGAAATGTATTATATGACCAGCATATGGAATATTAAAAGGAATAAAGAAAACATAGCCCTGATAATAAAGTCTGAGTAATGACTTTGACAGTTTATGTTCAAGGCACCATCTGGGCAAAGAAATGGTTTTTAGAATTCCTGGTGTAACTCTTGCCCTCCTGAACTCCAGGACAGGATTTTCCTCTGATCTGCATTTTCAGAAGATCCTACTTCACCATGGCAAGCTACTACTCCTGCAGGCATTTTACTTCAAAAAAGTTCAAGGAGTTTCACTTGGATGTCTTTTACTTCATACAGTTTTTCTGACTTTGTGAGAGAAGAGTGGAGGAGGAAGGGCTAAGGGATGGTGGGATGTCCCCAGCTGCTTTCAACGAGCTTCCAGACCCTGCTGCAGGTGATAAAAGAAAAAAGACTGGAGGGCAGGGTGCTGGATTGGGGGTTTATCTTGCTGTTATTCCTTGCGGAAAGGAAGGGTGGTGGTCCTCCTGGGGCTTGTTCTGGAGTAGCCTTTCTTCTGGGCAGGCTGTGTTTACAGTGGAGAAAGCTGGCTCTGGGGTACTTTGCTGTCTTTCAGAGGTCTGCTGGGACAGGGGAAAGAAAGGCCTGTTTCACAGCATGTGTTGGAGTAACTTCAGGATAGTGCTAATCTCCCTGGATGAAGCTGTGCTGGGGTTTTGCTCTACAAGTCGGGGCAGTAGGATACGCTGGTTTCGCTCCCTCTTGCTGTCTCCTGTCTGGGAGCAATCCCTTTATGCCTTGAGACACAGCAGCCAATACTGCAAAGCTAATTTTCCAGCTCTCAGTCCTTTGCAGATGTTCCCATTAAGTTAGGATCCTTAGCTGACTGCTTTAGGGCACATTTCTTGCTACTTTAGGCTTCTTAATCTTACTTCTTTAGGCTTCTTAACCACAGCAGAAATCAGGCAGGAAGAGCAAGCTGGTATTAAGGATTATTCAGATAACCACAGGCTGCATAAAGCCCCATTCATCGAGATGTTTTCATCGACAGGTTTTCATCTGAGAGCTTATGGAAGTGGCTAGAAGTAACCATTCAAATGCTTCCTGTTTCTCAGATAAGCCCTGGAACTCACCCGGGTTTATAAACCGCATCAACAGAGATGAGCAAAGTCTAGACTTGGAGTTTTCTGGATCCATTAGGATATTGTGCTTTTGCTTGATGCATGAATGTGAGAGACGGGCTCCCTTTCAGCTGAGAAGAGTGCAAGGCTTATGAGGCAAATTGGACCCTGATTTTCCTGAAGCCCATTGAAAACTGCAAACTGCAAGGGTGATATACAGAAAAAAGTAAACCAGCTTCCCCTGGATGGCAGCTGGGATGATGCCACAATTTGACACTTTGCTTCAGTGGGTCTCTGTCAGCAGGTAGTGATGTGCTATGGTGTCCCACGCTCCGCAGCTGGCTCTGCAAAGTGAAGGGGCAGCTGCCCTGTTGACCTGGGTGTGGGACCTGCCAGCTGTGACTGGGAACATTCTGCAGCAAGTTCTCCTTTGTTTCAACTTCTGCTTGGGATTTGAAGATGAAAGCTAGGAGTATGAGACTTAACCATGACAGAAGCTGCAGGAAAACCTTCAATGGCAGGTCCCCATTAGCTGAACCAGACTGCAAGGCTGGTGTTAGTTTGGTTACAGGGAACTGATGTAGATTTTTCCAATGTGGCAAACACTAAGTGCTGCAAGTGGCTGTTTGCTGAGACAGAGCTTAAAAATAACAATCACTCCCAAGTGTGTCTCCTTCCACTTTTGCTAAGATGCTATTTTGCCAGCATGATAGAAAGGCACAAAGCATTCAGACTTGATGATGACCATAGCTTTTCTTGGCCTGCGCCCTGACCTGAGCAGAGTAGAAAGCTCCTAAATTCTGGAAGGGAAAGGAGGGAATAGCAAGGAAGAAATTTTTCAAGGTCATGCATCATCCAAGGAGGGGATAGCTAAAAAACGAGACCCCAACAAGTAGGTGCCGCCTTAGAGTCCATCTGCAAAGGCTGTAGTATAGTAGGAGAGGGAACCTGGGAGCTGGAGCTGCTAAAGAGCTGGGCAAAAGGCACACTGCCTCTGTAGCCTTGCTTGTGTCGCCAGAGCTCTCGGCAAAGGGTGGCAACCGCTCTGCTAAGTTGTAATAAATGGTGCTTTTGATTAAATTTGGAGCAATTTCTCTTTAAGAGAATTCCCTTTAAAAAGAATAATAACCCTTTTTTGAGACCTGAGTGTCAGCAGAAGAAGCTGGTCTTGTTTTCACGTTTTAGCTGTGAAACAGTATCGGGCGGCACCATCTGATTCCTTTTCTTACAATTCTTTTGTGTCTTTCCTTTTGTAAGCAAAAATGAGCACATTCAGGCATGAGAGAAAGAAGTGAAATCAGATTGTATTGCATTTCTTTGGCATATATGGTGCAATGCAAGATTTTTTTTCTCCTCTTAACTCCTGAAATTTGAGATAGCCTGAGAAAAAATACCAGCATGGGCAAAAATGGGGAATCAGCTTTCCCTCTAAATGCTATTTTAAAAAATCCCATAAATGTAAGTAGCCTTTTTGTGAAGTTAATTTTTTTTCTTTTATTATTCCTCAGCTCTGTTTTCAGGTCGTCTCTTCTGTGCACTTTCAGATGAGCCCATGTCTTATGAAAGTAATGTTTTGTTAATGGAGTCCATCAGCAGTTCTAACAGCAGGAATGAAACTGAGTATTTCCTTCTCCAAAACAGCTCTGTTAATTTACTTCAGACTAAAGTAAAACTGAAAGATATTATTTCAGGAAATTGTAAATTCATCCCAAAAAGCAAAACTTCAAGGGAGCTAAAACTGCTCAGGTTACAGTGGGAAAATGATTTAGGTTGAATAAAAAGAGCAGGACAAAGCTGTAGGGAAGTGTGACACACTGCATTTCAACCCCTTCAAAGGGAAATAAATATTTGGAAGTGTTGCCATGTTTCATTTTGAAGTTATTTTTAAGGGAAACTTTATTGTTTCAAAATGGCATTTTCTATTTAGAAATGAATCTTCAAAAAGGGTTTTAAGGAAATAAGGGTCAAACATTCTAAACTATTGTTTCAGCACAAACGTGGCATTTCAAGTTAACCCCCAAATGATTTTTTTTTTTCCAGGGATTTAAATTCTTACTCCTGCAAGCACTCTGGTTTAATTTGACTCATGCATATTTTTCCCCTCA
Source organism: Empidonax traillii (assembly GCF_003031625.1). Classification (NCBI taxonomy): domain Eukaryota; kingdom Metazoa; phylum Chordata; class Aves; order Passeriformes; family Tyrannidae; genus Empidonax; species Empidonax traillii. The sequence goes on along the minus strand of NW_020955302.1, from coordinate 902,544 downwards.
TGAAATTTTAGGTTTTGCAACATAAAATAAAAGCCACTTTTTATCCCTCCACCTGCCAAAGCCTCAGTTATCCAGCCCTCACACATGCACACCACTTCTAGGGGATGCTGAAACCTGGCCAAAATCATTCTCTGCTTCTCCATTCCCCAGCACTCCAGAGAGCTTTGCCAGCATGGCATAAAACCAGCCTGTGCTCCTCCATTTTCCCATTTCTCAGTCCCTGGTGAAGCTGTTCCAGGAACCTTGTTCCTGACCTGCAGCCCATTCATCCATTTCCCCCATGACCAGCCCTAGCACATGGCCTGCAGTGTGACTCCCCCATGTAGATCTGGTTCCCCATGCTCAGTCCTGTGCACTCCTCACTGTACCAAAAAGTGAATGTTGCTCAAGCAGTCTCACTGATACCATGGCTGAACAGTGATCTGCTTGAGAATCAGTGGTTTTGTGGCATAGGGTTAAGATCTGACCCTTTTAAAGATAACATGCCTTTGAATTTCAGCTTTAAAGGGGATCTCTGGGCTTTTTTCTGGTTGCTGGACTCGTTGGGCAGCACTCCCCTTCCTCTGCTCCAAGGTCACCACACTGCTCCTCTTCACACCGGCCAAAACCAGCACATGCTTTCCCAATGTCTGCCAGCGCTGCTCTGAGATCTGGGCAAGTCTCAGGAGGGGGCAATGGGCATCTCAGCTGCATCTGCTTAGAGCTGGGCTGACAAACCCTGGCTGACAAACCCATCCTTAGTAGGGTGAAGGGTCTGTATGAGAAAGTGAGATTAGTCATTCTAATCATAGGCTAGAAGCTGCTCTTTGGATCTGGAACAACACCAGCATTTTATCCATCCTCAAGCTGAAGTAAAACTGGCTCTTTCTAAAGCATCTCTGTGCTGTAGCGGTGGAGATGGCTTTTTCTTCCTCTTCCCCTTGTTCATTCTGGGCAGATATCTGGTATTTTATCCTCTCATCAGTGCAAGTGTGGGGATTTCACAGGAAGCCTGAAGTAATTGTCAAGCTGTAGAAGTTTTGCAGACGTAACTTTCTCCTTTCTTAGTAGAAAACCACCATATTTTTCAAACATAAAAAGGAGTTGTTCTCAGCCCAGGAGGTACCTCCTAAGAGCCACTTCCCAAGTTTTTCCCCTCTCTGATTATAGAGTCTTGACAGGAATCAGCCCAGCACAGTTTTCTACAGCACAATCTCACTCAAGGTGGCAAAGGGCAGTACATTAACTTCAGCACCAGTGGAAGTTTAAGGGCAATGGTTTTAAGCAAGCACATTAATGAGTGAGGAGGGCTGCTCTGCCAGACACCAGGATGAAGGGTTATTTCTGAAGGCATTGGAACTAATAGCCATGCTGCGTTTTTTTGCTGTTACCTACCCTTCCTCTCCTGCCTGCCCACAAGCAGCTAGGAACTCCCCAGTCAGTTTTGGGGTTTCAGGATTGGGAAGATATGGATTCTCTCCCTTTTTCGGATCACCTCAGCCAAGCAACGTCATCACTGTGCCTCAGTTTCTCCAAGGGAGAAAAGAGCATAGATACACCAGTGGATGAAATATTTAAAAAGCTGTAGAAGTATTCAAATGAAAAATTAGTGAGGAAACAATATGTAAAAATTATTCTGAAACTCTAAGTGCTCTTGCCCTTATGCTAATTATTTAGTGTGGTACAAGGATTAAATACCAGACTCTACGTGTACTTGACCCCTCACACTGGTTACTTGGGTAATATTGGTGCCCTGAGAGTAACTGTCTGCACCTCTAATTTCTCCAGTCTTGTCTTTGACTCCTGCTCCCCACGAGAGGATCTGTTCCCCAGCCCTCAGCTGTAACACAACTCACATCATTCAGGAGCTGATGCTGTGAGATTGCTACCCAAGATGAAAGAAATCTCATAGGAACAAGTGAATCTGGGAGACTTGCAGTACAAGGCAAAGTCCCAGAGGTATTTGGGGGCTGCAATGAATCAAAGCTGTCTTCCTCATCCTGGTCCCCTTGATCAGTAAAACCCAACTTTTCTGGCCTGCCTCAGATCCCAGCTGCTTCTGCCTGACTATCAGCATTCACACCATTGCCATGGAAAGCTTGGATGTGAGTTAACACAGAAGTCCTGGATGTACCTGATGTGCTTAATGGACACTTGTAAAACCTGCCATGTGCTTTCACAGCCTCATTTAGCAAGGGAAGTTTTCTGTGGCTTCACAGAAATGGGTAAGAAAAAACACAGAGGGAAAAACCCTTTCCAGCTGCCCCATGTTTCTTCACAATGAAGTGCCAAAAAGGAATCTCTCCTGTTTCTAACCAGTGAGAGCAAGGCATAGCCTGGGAGAGACCAGAGCTGTTGCCCCTGTCTCCCAAGAACCACGGTCTTATTGCTCATGCAGCACTCGGTGTCCAAAACACCAAGGGGTCTGGCAAGGGCTGCTGGAGGCAACTGCTGCTCAGAGCTCAGTGGCAGCAGAGCATGAAGGGAGAACAGCCCGCACAGATCAGCGAGGCAGAACACACCACCCACCCCGACAGTGCCCTCCCTGCCCATAGGAGGGGAGAAAGGGAATTTTGGCAGGTGCTCAGAGGGGAATGCGAGGGCTGCACCTGCCTTCTGTCTCCTGCATCCCTCATTTGGGGCAGGGGGTTAAAGCCTTTTTACTGCTGGCAAAGAGGGTCTTATGACGGCTGCTGATCCAGGAATGTTACTTATTGATTGTCCTGGGGTGCCAGGAGGTGGATATTGTGTAAGCAATGGTTAATTGCATATATATGTAGATGCTGCTGCTCATTTGCCATCCTGAAGCACAGCTAATGAAAAATGTGTTCAGAGAGACTGACTGCAGGTATGAACCTTCTTCATTGTCAGACAAGAAGCTTTACAGAACTTAAATAAATAAATAAATAATACTGACATGGCCAGAAGTCCTAGGCATTTTTGGACTCAAAAGACGTTTCCTTAATTTAGCCCTGCAGTCAGTCCATGTGCATGTCCAAATACAGCTGATCAGCCAGCGGGGAAAGCACTTGCCTAATTAATCTCTGGAGTGACAGTGTCTGCATACAAACCAAGTGTGCATCTGCTTGGTAGATGGATTTGCACATCTCTAGTGCCATACTTGTGTTTCAGTGATACATCAATTCCTGAGCACACATGAGAAGGAAGATGTTCTCTTCTGCCACCACCCACAAGCCTATTCAAAACAAACTCCGGGAGCTCCAGGCTGGTGAGACTGTGCTGTAAATTGTGTGCTGGCCTGTACCATACATACCACACACCTGTAACTCTGTAGATGTCCATGTCTGCATACAGATGTTTGTCTTTTGTGCTTTTTAGAGAGCTGAAGAAAAGGAATGCAGTGAATTGGGATGGAAATCTGCCAGCTCTGGTCTGATCAACCTCTGTGACTGTATCTGCAAGCAGTACAGGCACAGGTCATCCTTTTACCTATCTTGAAGTGCAGCCATCCCAGGTAAAAAGGTTTTTCCATGGATTACCGTCCCACACAAAAGTTTAGGGCAGGAAATGACCAATTTATCTACACACTCTGTTACAAGTAGCAATGGTAGATCCTGAAGTGATGAGCTGATACACAGCAGGAACTGAATTAATCTCTGGAAACAGGAAAAGGAGGTCAAAATGAGCAGATTTGACCCAAACCTTGTTTCAAAATTTAAACTTAAATTAAATATCCTCTTAATTATTTTCCACATTTTTCATTCCCTGTGTTTTTACTCCAAGTGCTCTCTGAAGTGCAGAAAAAAAAGAAAAAAAAAAAAAGGCAATGTAAGCCAGTGAACACAACTGCCAGGAGCTATGCCTTTCCAGCTTCCTAACCAAGTCTTTTGAAAAACCTCAGCAGAATGGTCCCTAGCAAATCCTTTGCAAATGCTGTACTCAGCTCCAAGCCCGCCGGCTTAGGCTGGAGGAGTTTAGCAAACGCCACAGGGATATGCAGTGCAGGAGGAACCAAACTCACAGGCTGTGGGCATCCTCATCAGCAAGCTGCAGTGGTTTGATTAAATCCTTCCAAGTAGCCAGAGATAATAACACCATGAATAGAGCTTCCTAATTTCATTTCCCAGCACCACGGAAAAGGTATATTTCCATACATATGTGCGGTACCTTCACTGCACTGGCTTTAATAATCAGTAGAGATAAAGGCAGAGCTTACCCTGTTTGGCAATGCAAATTCAGGAGTTAAATTCAAGAGACACCAAATCCCTCTTACTGGTGTTTCTGCAGTGGCACAGAGAACAAGCTGGTGGGCACTGAGAATGATTGATGGTGTTGCTGACCAAATGGAGAATGGTGATTTATGGACAAGCCACGGTCCAAGGCATGCATGCTATACTGGAGAAAAATAAATGGATTCAGTTTCAGACCCCGTGGAAGTTGCTGGCCAAAGGCTTTCATTAAGTTAGCCTCTTGGATGTGGGCTGTCAAAATATTTTAACATCTGCCTGTGACCTCCAAGCATTTTCCTTTCCCTTCACTGCCTGCTCCAGCCCCAGACCTCCCTTGCAGTCAAAACTGACAGCATTAGCCATTAGAATCACTCTTTGAATTAATTAGCCAGAAATACGCTTTCAAATCTTCCACTCCATGTAACAGCAAATTAAAGGGCAGCCTGGGTGGGGTTTTACACATCCTGCTTTGGCTGCCCCTTTCCAGCTAATGTGGCCATTAACACCCTGACTGCAGTGTCGGCCTCTGCTCTCAATTCCCTGCTCCATGCTTGCAGAGAAAAAAACCGGCAGAAATAGCTTCTATTTACAAAACTTTTAAAGAAAATTCAGCACATTGATGGAAGGACTAGAGGGATGGTCTAGGAGACAAAGGTCCCCGAGGAAGCAGTGCCTGGCCTTGTGTCTGTGTAGAGACACTGGGATATTCCTTGCTTTGACTCAGGTGCCCCTGCAGTGATCTGGTAGTTCAGTTTCCCATTTCTCTATTTCTCACTGCAACTCTGCCCTTACCAGCAAAAAGCACATCGGGCTGGTACTCAGGCTTGGCAAGGGGGCGTGATCAGTGTGAGTGATCTCACAGCACCACTGAGGCATCTCCTGCTCCTCCTTGTCTGCAAGCTCCCCAGGGGAAACGCAGAGCACAGGGACAACTCGTATCATGGGTACCTCCATGCTAATGACTGATGCTTCTTGCTCAAAGTTTATGTTTCTGGAGCAATAAACAATAACACACCAAGCTCTGAACTTCTTCATTCCTGTCCCTTCAGCAAGCAAATTTTTCTCATATCATGGCCGGAAGCACTGATGAGATGATCCCCCAAATACATGCACAAATAGTGTCCAGGTGTAGGTAGCCCAACACTAGCTCTGTGTTTGCTGTCCCATTTAATCTCCCTTTTTCCCATTCTAAGGATCAAGTGAAGAAGCCTGGCAAATAGTTTTCATTGTTTATTCAGGAGCTTTATGAAATATTTTTCAGGTATTTAATTTTTTTTTAAGACAACTGTTTAAAATTCAGACTCAGTTGAAGGCCTAATTTGTATAAAGAATTACCACAGAATTACCACACTTTAATCCATACCCATCTCTGCCCACAACACTGGCAAAAATCCCTTCTCAAGCAAATAACCTGATGTGCCTTTCCTCTCTGTGCTTTTTTGAGCTGCTGAGATGCATTGCACTCTGCTGATGGTTGAGATACAAACATCCCCTTGCCTGAAAGCGAGCAATTAGCTATTCCTCGGTGGGTAACTCCCCCCCCCACACACACGCTCTCTCTTCCTGACAGCCCCTATTCCCACATGGACCCAGTGAAACCAGCAGGCTGTCTCTGTCTCAGCGAGGGGCTCCAGACAGCTGCCCCCAGGGGTGGAGAGGGACAGACAGGTACCTGCAAGGATGGGGTGGCCCTGGGGAGCCGGAGGAAGCCTGTGGGAATGAGACCTGCAGCTGCATCAGCGCAAGAGGAATAAATGAGGGGCATTGTTTCTGCCAGTCCTGAGAGGTCATGTGATGGCTAGAAATGGTTAGAATAATTTTCACCCACTTTCTTCTTCCCCACACTGCCTTTACCCTTCATTTTTGTCTTTCCTAGAGCAGCCCCTCTCAAAGGCTCTCTCTGTAAAAACTCCCCATGTGAGGTGACGGAAGGGATCAGGGCTCCCTGAAGCAGAAGAAGAGAAATCAAAGGGCCTGGGGAGAGAAGGGAAAATAAATAAATAAAAGGGCTTGTTTATGTTTTTATTAATAGCAGAGTAGTGTTCCCAAGGGGGTAGGCCAACTGTGACTCTAATCCAGCCATGCAAAACTGCCTCCCTGACTGTTTGGTTTGTGTTTGTTTTTTCTCTTCTCTTTTCCAGGGTTAATTACCGGGAAAGAAAAGTGAGACATTTAATTCTTGCCTCAGATGTTCCCCTCCTTCTCCAGTGAATCACACAGAACGTGAGTGCTTGCCCTCAGACCACAGAGCAAATGTTGAACTGTCCTGGTTGCTGCCACATCTGTCCAGGCTCAGTGACACTCCCAGGCTGTACAGGAACGAGGACAGGGACAAATCCGCCACACTGCACAGTGAGCCGGTTACTGACGACAGGGGGTGGTTTTAATTCGTGTTTCTGTGAAGAAACATTCAGCTGGGTCAGTGACACTGCTCTGCCCTTACCCAGGGAAAATGAGCATAACCTACACACTGCCTGGCAGCAGGATGGCCTCCTGACATGTCTTGAAAGAGAAGCCGGAGGAGGTAGCCGTGATGGGCAGATAGGCTTTGAAACACATCCCAGGGAGAGGAATGTAAGAGCTACAGATATTCATGTGAGAAGTGGCCCTGTCCTGCTGTATCTGCAATAGCAGTGCAGAATGCTGGCCAGTTTGATTACACCATCCCGCTGCAGGGATGTCCACCAAGGACTCACTCACCATTCCCAAAGCCCTGCCACAGAAGAATCCTCCATGACGAAGTTTCTAAAGTATACTTTGTGCTTGGGCTCTGGCCTGGCAACTGAAGACTTTTATTTTAGGATATCTGAGAGAGGATTTTCAAAGGCATATCTCATCAAAAGTCAAAGGGAATGAAGAACTTGACCTCCTTGTGTGCAGCTTGGCCTCTACTCCCAAGCTGCTCTAGCTTCCTTTTTAGGACAGCAAAGCCTTATCCATCCTGCTTGGTAATTAATCCAGTTTGTAGCCATCAGGAGTTTTCTTGAAAGAAGTGGTCTCAGTGGTCACCTGCGATCTCTGAGTCCACCTTTAACTGTGACACAGCTTGAAGCTGAAGCACAGTTGGTGCACCAGAGACAAGGTCAGCACTGAGATGTGGCACAGCAGTTACATTAATAAAATGAATATCAGTAATTTTGCCAGGGTCTTGCAGCCTCCTCCAACCCACCTTTCCTCAGGTGGCCAGTTTCATCACAAAGGCCTGTGGCTTCCTGAGCAGGTTGTCAGCATCTGACCTTCTGCACAAGAACTTATGGTAAGTAGTTTTGAATGAGTATCCCCAAAAATGTACTGTGGGAAGCACAATTCCCCAAAAGTCATGGTGAAGGGAGAGGAAAGGGCTGGTCTGAAGTATTTTTTAAAGCAACTAATTGGGGGAAGGAAAAAAGCAAGAAAAGATAAGCATTCAGGTGGGGGAAGAGAAGATGGGGGGAAACTGCATCTTAGGGCCTGGAACATTGTGCATCTCTGAAACTGCTGAGAGGGATGTAGTCGTCTCTGCAAATCAAGATGAGCTGGCTGGCCAATGAAGCATGCCCGGCATTTTATTTCTCATATTGTTTGGAGATAGGGATTCAGCTGAGTGCATTCAGCAAATAAAGATCAAATAACCTGCTGTGAATAATGTTTTAAACCTGGGTTCCTATCAGGATCTAGTTATAAGCCCATATACTCCGTTGGATAAAAAATAAGTTACACATGGCTGGAGGCAGTATTACTTTCTATGGAAGATGAAATCTGTTTTGAAATAGAAAATGTCTAGTGATTCCCCCTCCTCTTTCTATTTTTTTTGGAAGGGCTAAACCACATAAAGCTGCCTGATGGAGAGGGTGGAGGAGGGTCCACCAATATTTCACCCACTGCCTCTGGGTCCAGAGCTAAGGGTTTGTGCTAAAAGAGGGGGTGAGGCCCAGGAGGAGAGGTGAGGTGGAGCCCACGTTGCCAGCAGGTTTGGCTATTTTGCCTGGAATCAAGCTAACCTCTATTGCACTAAGCTCCTTAGCTGTGCAGAGAAACAAGCCCCTGATGGGCTGATCCTTTGCTTTTCGTGATGATAATCAACACCTTGGCTGTCAGCCACGGGGAAAAACCACCAGTTGCTGCTGCTCCTCTCTGGAACATGCGCACCTGAAGCAGCTCACGGCGAGATAGCACAGGGAATTTCTACTGAGCTGCTTGGGCCAGGTGTAGATGCTGATCCTTGCTTTTGAAAAGCACCATGCTGCACAAACAGTCCAGTTGATTTTAATGAAAGTCTTGATGGAGAAAAGTGCTTTTCCACAGCGACGTGGCAATGCAGCCCTTTCTCTTTTCAAGGAGAGTCGGCAGCACCCTACTGCTGTATGTGGTAAAACATACTAGAAAGATAGAAAATGGCTACTGAGTGTTTTCATCATTATTTCAGAACTACTCTGACTGTGGCGTGACTGTGGCGTTTCACTTGACCCTCTTGTTTTGCTTTCTCTTCTTTGTCCTTCACCTTTTTTCACATGAGTCAAAGCTTCTAGTTTTTAATGAGCCTCAAAGAGTTGCAAAAAATCTACATAAAGCCTTGGTATTCCCTCTTCAGTAGTCCTTCAGCCAGACAGATGGTTGAAAATTTTCCGTCTAATCTGTTTTTTTTTTTTTTCAAGAAAGACATGTTTATTGTGTGAAGTATCTGCTTTGCAGCAAAAACTTCAATTATTCCTCAGAAAAACAAATATTAAAAACTGAAAACATTTTGACTAAAACCCTAAATACTTCAGCCAAAAAAAATAAAAAATCTGATCCCCAGCGTGTGTGTGTTAGTGTCTCTGTTAAAATACTTTGATTTGGAAATGCTGCCACACAGGGGATTTTGTCAGAGCAATTCTCGTTGTCATTCCCCACCATGGACTGAGTGCCCTAAATCTGCTGCCTCCTACATGGTGGGCATGGCAGAGGTCCTGGGGGCACTGCCTCCCCTCTCCAAGGGAAGAAACCTTCTGAGAAGGAATGTGAGCAGGAGATCTCACCTACAAAGACAGTGAGAGCCTGAAGTGGCTGCAATCTGACTTGTATGAGATACCACAGGGACATTATTAATATGAAAAATCTCTGCTTGTGGGTATGGTATTCCAGAAAAAAAAAAAAAAAAAAACAGAACGGTTTTGTGCTTTTTAAAATTGTTTTTGCAGGGAGTTTCACATTGATTAACAAGCTTTAGTCACCATGAGTTCTGGACAAATCTTTGCTGAGCTGCCCACCCCAGGTACCTTTTCCAGTGCAAGCCTGGAGATTCCCACAGGGACAGCTGGGATGTGTTCTCTTTTTTGAGGGAGGGGCACCCAACCTCTAACCCTCACATACTGCTCTGCAGCTATTGAGTACTGACTGCAGGAGAGTTGCACTGGATGCTGAGAAGATGGGGAAGATGGGTCATATTCCTGCTTATAAGAAAGCGCTCATCTTTGCTTGTGCATGAAGCTCAAAGCATAAATGGAAAGATGGACAGTTTTCAAGTCTACTGGCAAGCACTGAGAACATGGGGAGACATTTCTTCACTCTCTTCAGACTGGGTGAGTGGTGGGAATGAGAAAGGGGATGCAGGTGGACTCATCCCCCCTAACCCATGTTTGTTCTGCCCACTCTCGAGGCTGACCAGCACTCGCTGCAGTACATGGCATGGAGCCCAAGCAGCTACACAAACCCAGCTTGTCAGCACGGTGTATTAGCTCTGGCCCAACGCCATCCTGATGTGGTCATCCAATTTCTGGTCAGCTCAGCATCTCGTCAGCACTTGCTTGCATCTCCTTAGTGGACCCAAGGCAGTCATCTTTCATGCCTCCCTCCTTCTCTCTCAACCCACAAGGGTTTCATCTGCATATTTACAAACTGACTTTCCTGATTTACCATGAAAATAAATTTCATGATGAATAAATGGAAGGTGTCTTGAAAATTTAGGAAGCCTCCAAGTATTTCTCCTGATGCAGCTCTGGCCTAAAATGTTCCTGTTAGAATGACTGGAAATATATCCCCTGCTTCTTTCAGTCTGCAACTTAAAAAGCAACCCCCAATTTTGCAGCAATAGCGAGAGGTATGAGGCCTGGAGAAGTACAACAGTCTTGATTACAGCTTTGTTGAAAAACATTGTTCTGAGATGTCTGGAGACAAGATAATAGGCACTGGTTTAGTTTAAAATAAGAGGCATTTCATGAACAAAGATCCCAGTGTGCAGAGACGGGGAAATATTGAAACTGTTTTTTGGTGTTCTCTAGATTTGCCTGTCTGGATTGTATTGTCATTATGTTTTCCCCAGAAGTCCCACTTTTGGAGAAGCCACACCACCAGACCCTTGCAGCAGATCCAGCCAATCAGTAGTTCTATCTGAGAGAAACTTAAATATGTGGAGAAGGAAAGAGTCTGTGTAGATCTGATCCTTGTGTTACTGGATAAAGCAGCTTTTTCCTGCATTCTTCACCTGCCACTGTGTTGCGCAGTTAGACATTGTAAATAATAATTTTTATTTGCATTTTATCTTCCCTGAACCTGAGCTGTCTGTTTTCAGCATGAGTGGTTTGATACTCAGGCATGTTTTACTGCAGTAATATAGTTGTTCTTAAAGGCATGGTAGTGGAATATCTTGTAAGTACCCAACTTTAGTGTGAATTACTGCAGTTCACCCACAGCCTGGCAGGAAACATGAGTTTCATGACATAGTTTGAGAGCTGCTGTTGCAGAGGTCCAGGGAAGATGTGTTTCAAAGTGACCACTTAGTGAAAGGAAAGTTTTTTTCCTGTCATAAAGAGAATATCTGATGGTCCTGGGGCATCTCTGACTCCATGGAGAAGGGAACTTCAAGTTTCCAGCCATAAAACACTGAAAAAAATCAGCAGAGCCTGATCCTGTCATTGTGCTTAGCATGGAAGGGAGAAGCGAGAGTGAAGGCTGAGAACATAGCAACTCTGTTCTTGCACATCAGGTCCTAAATACAGACTTCTCTGGCATTTAAAAATAAAAGTAAATTCCTTGAGTCAATTGTAGAAGTTACTATCCTTCCATTGTCACTTCAGTGCTTGGCTAATGACAAAGATGCCAAAATGTCTCTCTCATTTACACAGTATTTTCTACTGTGCTTCCACTCAAACTCAGGAGGAGAGAGCAGATTAAGAAGCCACTTTCAGCCTCTGAGAGCAGAAGTCGCCTCTTAAGGCAAATCAGCAGCCTGGGAGACAGCAAAAAACATTTACAGTGGAGGTTTTGGTACAATCACGTGTCACCAGCCTCAGCCAGAGCTGCTTCATCACTGTATTGCATTGGTTTCACTGTATGGAGATCACTGAAACAGACCTTGAAATCTGCTAGTAACCAATTGTATCAGAACATTTCAGATTTAATAATGAGTATCTTCTGCTTTTCATTAGGGGTATAGACCTTCCAGGCTTCCTGATATGAATCCAGGGGAGCTGGCAATAATGGGAAACCAACAGCCCATGCATAATGGGTCTGGGTCTTATGCTGACACAGCTCTCTCTTTTGTCTGAAACCTTTGTGAGTTGGTGTAGGACTTCCAGGGGACTAGTTTTGTTGTATGGCAGGTTTTGTGAAAGTTCATGCTACTTCCCCGTGTACTTCCCATCTGACCAGTGTTAGCCCCGGCAGTTCCAGCCAATGCCAGTGCTGGGGAATTCACTCACCTCAGTGCAAAGCTGACATTTAAGCTCTTCCTCCCCTCTGCTCCCTCCTACAGCTCCAAAGATCAAGGGCAAGAGTGTATCATTAAACCTAACCTTGCAATGAACACACACATCTCACTGCTGAGCCCCCACATCTCACTGCTGATGCCCCTCTGGCATCACGTCCGGCCTCATAACCCTTCTTGTTCCCAGGGAAGTCACTCTTCCCACTTGAAAATCAGTATGAGCACTGTCCCTGCTGAAAAGCCTGTTCTGATGCTCTCTGCACCCTCAACTTCCAGTAAGCCACAAAACTTTGGTGCATTTGGATTTTAGCCACTGTGCATCTGTAAACCATGAGGATAATCAGTCCCTGGCGAGCTGTGGAGACTGGGAGGCCTCTCCTGTTAACCAGCATCTCCTGAAGTTGCTTTTGTAATCTGGTGGCTACCCTGGCACCAAGGAAAAGTGCTGAAAACTGGGAGCAATGGAGTCAGGACAAAGACCAGAGCACAGAAAGAAATTGTTACAGTGATGTTCCCTGCTCCCTCCATCTATGCCCCAGTTTTGGGGCAATACAAATCGGACCTTGTTCTGCATTATCCCTGCCTCAGGTGAATCCAGTTTCATACCATAAAAGATAGGCTCGTCTCCAGCTGTTTGTTCCAGATTTGCAAAGGTTCCTTCATTGCACCTGCTTTCCAGCAGGTTTAGTACCAGCAGTTGCTAACAAGCACTGCTGGCTTGGTGGCTCACCACAATTCCTCTGTTTATTTGCCTGGAATTTTAGTAGGGTCTCCGTGTTGTTAGCACTAAAAAATCTTGGTTCAACTGATTGGTTTGAATCACTGGTGAGGAAGAGCAAGTGTCAATACATAAATTATGTTGAAAAAGAGAAACACCTATGAGGAAAAAATGAAGTCTTTCAGTTTGTAACCCCAACAGAACATCACTATAAGTCGTTGAAATCAAAGAAGAGCGCTGGAGCCCATTCGTGCATCCCTGTCAGTGAATTTAGGCTCTCTGGAAAGAGCCATTAACATTTGTTTAGTTATTTTCAAGCAGAAGTTGGCAATCTTTAATCTGTGAAATTTCCCATAATTTATTGACACTTACACATCTTTCTTTTCTGCAGAAACACTGCTGGTTTTAATTAGCGCAAATTAATCAATAGCAGGGGGGCCACGCTGAGTTCCAATGAAAGGCAGGTGAGGAGCGCTGGTTGCATGTTAAACACGGTGATATGTAAAACTGACAACTGGAGATGAGGCGTTGTGGAGCTGCTGAGCAGCGGGGCAGGGGGAGCGGGGGGAGCTCGCACAGCTCCGAGGCCGCGGCACAGCGCACGCCGCGCAATGGAAACGCAGGCTTTTAATTATGGTTTCAAAACTTTAATAAGTGTTTTTGTGTGTGTGTGTGTGTGTGTGTGTGCTACAAGCCTCCCCTTGTTGTTGCTTCGCAGATGATGAGAGATGTTTCAGCTCCTGCTTAGCACGGCATGGGATCGTTGGGAGTTGTTTTTTTTTTAGCTCAAGCTGGAAAGCTCGGTTTTGCTGGGTTTGTCAGTCAAAGAGGGGCTGTCTCAGTTACACCTGCAGACAGTTAGCAATGCCTGCGTCTGCCTGGGGATCTGTACGTGTCCCTGGTCTCAGCTTGCTCACACACCCGCTTCTGCATGCACTGCCAGAACGAGATGTCCTGGGCTTTAGGTCATCCTGATCCCTGAGAAAAGCTGTGGACTTCTGGTCATTTTCAAAGCACGGTCCTGATGTTCGCTGCCATATCCACTACCCTAGAGCTGTCAGTGGAGACAATCAGGGGGAGTCAGAGGAAGATCAGTGGAGAAAAGAATTTTCAATTTAAAAGGCATAACTTGTTTGAATTAACATAGGTATGGATTCTGTGCTTTTAGCGCTATAGCTGGGTACAACTCCTGATTTTCTGCACTGGTCACAGAGCAAACTCAGTTGTCTGACAGCTCTGAGCAGGAGCAGCTTATCACAGAATTATAGAGTGGTTTGGGTTGGAAGAGGCCTTAAAAATCATCTAGTTTCAACCCCCTACCATGGGCAGCAATACCTTCCACTAGATCAGGTTGCTCAAAGCCCCATCCAACCCGGCCTTGGACACTTCCAGGCATGGGACTTCCACAACTTCTCTGGGCAACCTGTTCCAGTGCCTCACCACTCTCATAGTGATTAATTTCTTCCTAATATCCAATCTAAACCTACTCTCTGTCAGTTTGAAGTCTAAATTACTTCTTACCTCCTTTACTCTCATATCCCTCTTCCATTCAGTCAGGCCTTTGCCTGCTGCAGCTCTTCCAGATTCTCTCTGCTGATGTGTTTCTGTATGTTCATACTAAGCCACAGCCGTATTAGCAGCCTCACCACAGACACCCACAAATGCTGTCCATGTAATGCTCTCACTGGATATGACAAGCCACACCGCACTTCTTTTTTTTTCTCAGATCTGCAGGGCCAAATCATTGCAAACTCACACATTCCTCTCTTTGTCTTTCTTCCTATTGTATCCCAAGCAACAGTACCCATAATAATTCCAGGATCAAAACCTGCTTTCTAATATCTAGCTTTGGTTGATGATGATGTATGAAGCAGAGAGAAAAGAGACAGCTTGATTTTCATAGGCTAGGTGTTGACCCTGCTGGGCTTAGTGTGGCATGAAACTGGTTTTGACCAGTAAACTGAATAAATATACCAGGGAAGCTGCAGAGGGGCAATATGTATGCAACACTAAGGTGCCATTTTTGCAAAATGACTTTGATTCATCAGAGGGCTAAGCTGATGCCCAGTGCATTAGAAATCCTGTGAACAGGAGCTCAGGGAAATATTTAAATTCATAATCTCTTTGCAGGAAACAGTTTCCTCTCCTACTTCAAAATGTGAAGCCCTTTGGCAGAGCAGCTCAGGGCAAAACCCATAGGACGTGGTGCTGCCAGGCAGCCCAAGGGATGCAGCAAGGAGGTGAACAAAAGCCTCTCTGCTGCACTTTCAGGTCTGCAAGAGCCACGAAAGTCACTAGCACGATAGACGTGGCAGAAAGAGCAAGAGCTGGCTTGTTAGCAGAAAAGCCTACATATCCTTCGAAATTCCATCTGGCTGGAAGCAGCAAAGGAAATGGCTGGGAGCTGGTCTCTGTGCTAAGTGGAGGACTTAATAGAAGGGTGATAAGATAATGGTTATTTTGGTTTTTCAGCTCACAGAAACTCTTCCCAGGCAGGGCTCAATGGTTCTGGATTGTCATTCCCAGTGCTCAGTTCTCTGGCAAGGAGCTTTGGCCCATCCTTCTGGATCTGTACCACAGCATCATCCATGGCAGAGAATGATGCTGACAAGCTTAAATATCAGGTGTGTCACAAGGCATGAGACATTTCTGGTTTAATCCAGAGAGATCTGAAGCTGATCCTCAGCTTCCCCAAACTCAGGGTGGCTGAGCCTGAGACTCCAGTCTGAGCCTACCTCAAAGGACAAACCCTGTTTTTGCTCCCATGGAATGAGTGCAGGGAAGCTCTCAGTTACAAGGGTTTTGATGGATGCACTATGAAAGAAGCACAAACTCAGCAGACATCCTACTCAACATAGTTTTGAAGCTGTATCTTCCCTGGCAGGATCCAAGATGGCCAATCTCTGTGAGTGCTCCAAACTGGTCAGACATAATCCCAATCCACTCTAAGAGCCATCCAGTCATTTTTTACAGAATGCTGCACTCTCCTTAGTAGAAGCATTCCCTAAAGAATTCTAGCACATCTTTATGAATTATGAGGCATTTCCCTTTAATTCCTGCAACATCAGGCAGGAATAACAAAGAACTGCATCTGTTGTCTTCATTTACACTCCAGTGCCTGATTGTAATTTTTTGGATGGTGCTTGAATATGTGGACTGGGAATTCTGCTGTCCAAAACCACAGCCCCTGCATGGTGAGAGTTCCCCTCACCAAACTGGGTTAGGCTGGAGGTAAAGGAACCGTAGTATTTATGCACAGCACGGCACATGTCTGCTCATAGGCAAAGGAAATCAGGGCTCTTACCATTGCTTTCTTGCTAGGGACAATAAATAGCTGGATTGAGGTCAGTGGATTTTGTGGACAAGAGAAAACTCTCTGTTTTAGCCCTAGGGCCAATGATGGCTTCCACTGAGGAAAGAGCAAATATAATAAAGAAAAGCTTCTCATATTGAAATACATTTTTCTATTAAATATAGAGGTCAAAGGAGAAAAAGTGAGAGAGGAAGAGATCCTGGCAAAGGTTTATTTAATATAAGCTACATTTATATTTTTTGTGAGTTACAGAGCATAAATTGAGCATTTTAATGTATTCTATAATGCTGCAGAAACATGACCTTGAAGTTAGCATAGAAATCTATTTCAGCTTTTATTTAGCAGCTGTGTAGCCTTTCAGAATATGAACTTTAATAGGAGTGGAGTTAACAACCAATTGTCTCCACTCAGGCATGATCATAATCTGATTCATGAACACATACTCATCTCTATTACTATTTGTTTAATTTTCCATCTTTTGAAATAAATGCTCAAATCCCTATTCTGGCTCCTAGATCAAGACTTAGGCCCCTGTGTGTTTTATCTGCTTCTGTGAAGGAGAAGCACTTGGGAGAACAAAGGCACACTGCAATCACTCAGAGAGCATTTGCCGCCCTGAGAAAACTTCCACATCCCACAAGTTATTTCTTCCCAAACTGATCTATCTTTCAATCATTTGCCAGAAAAAAAAAATTTCTCTCTCTCTTTTTTTTTTTTTTTTTTTTTTTTTTTTTTTTTTTTGGGGGAAGAAACAAGTATTTAGTAGGCATATATTTTGACAGGAAAAATACACTGTGATGGGAGTAATCACCCTGTGCACTGTGTTGCTGCCCAGCCCATGAGGTACCAGAATGATAGCAACCACCTCTCACAATAAGTATACTTAAGAAAAGCAAAAACTTTGTAACAGTAGATGAACAACTTGTGAAAATACAAAGATGAAATAAAGAACCAGGAATGAGTAAGCCCTGTTCCAGTCTATTTGCTAGCTTCTTGATTGACAGAGAGATAGGCTGGAGGAAAGAAGCAGCATCTCTTGATAAGAAACATTTCACTGCTGGGTTCCTTTTCTGCCTGTCTGTCTGGAGGCAAGTGGCAACTAAGCACACAGCCCTGCACCTGCTCCATCAGATGTTGTTTGCTCAGCATCATGGTTATCACATCTGAAAACCCCATCCAGGGGTCTCCTGCACTGCCCCGTCCGAATCCCTTCCTTTGTGGCTCACAAGGTCTGCTCCAAGGGGCTGCCCTCTCTTTCACCTTCCAAACACTGCTGGCAAAGAGAAGGAAAGGAAGAGGAGGCAGAAGGGAGGAGGGAAGTCATAGCAAGTGGTGTAAATGAACAGAGAAGGAAAAAGTTACCCACCCAAAAAAATGTATGCAGAGTGAGTGCGGCTGACAAACTGTCACTGCCGGTGTCCTTCACTTCCCTCGCTGTCATTTGTAATTCATCAGAAGCAGAGAGAGGACTCAGAATCATAACAGAGTGGCATCTTCCATCACAAGAAACTCCGTTCTTCTAATTAACTTTCCCACTGACCCGGAGACAAACACTGTGTGTGTGTGTATGGTGTGCAGAGAGAGTCAGGGAGGGGTATTGCTCTCTGATGTCTCCACGTTTACGACACTGCTGTTTGATTGGTATGTGGGAAGGGGGGGGGGGGGAAGATTAATTTGTGTCTCTAAAGCATGCATGGGTAGCCTTTAAATTTGCTTGAAACAGAGGTTTCCTTTGCCTGTTGTGATCTGCCCTTGTCTGAAGGAAAACATGTTTACTGTACAGCACAGCAAACAGCGTGGAGCGTGCACCCAGAGGATCCTGAAGGAGTTGTCTGATTCCTTTTGTGTGCAAAACAGATTTCTGGTCCTCACCCTTATGCCATGGATGTTGACTTTACACAACTGCTACCAAACCTGCCCCTCATCCCCATTACAGGCAGGCAGACTGACTTACAGGGATGACTTATAAGGAGGGCTTACAAGATGCTCCAAGGAGGACTGTGACAAGACAGACCAAAGATTCAGCTCACCCTGTTTCTTGTCTTAAACATTGGACAATTATAATTATTTGGGAATTATTCTTAAGAATTGGGTGGCCAAACCTCTAATGGTTTGAACAAAGGTTTGTGGCACAAGGAGAGCCATAGATTTGGGGGAAGGTGGTGTCTTCATCTGCACAAGTGATTGAGCTGGGGATGGGTCACAGGAGCCCAGGTGCACAAAAACAAGGTTTCAAGGTTTCCAAAACAAAATTGCAAGGTTTTGGAACAGATCTGCTAAAACATGCTCAGTCTTTGCAGACATCTTGCTCTTGAAGAACTGATTTATCATCGATGCCATGGGATGAAATAATTTTTTAATGACCCTTTTGTAATTGAGCAGTAAGATACTAATGGATTATAGCCAAGCTGGACCTAAATGTTAGAGCACGCTACCCTGGAAACAGAAACTGCCTGATGCAACAGCCTGGAAATCTTGGGGTGACTTGATATAAATTAACAAGTAGAGGTTTATAATGCATTAAATATGACAATTAATCTTATGGTCAGTGAAGCGGCTTCTCTGTGAGTTATTTTGATGTCAAATTACATTTTATTTTACTCTCCCTGAATCCCCTGGTTTCACTCAAGATGCCATAAATTTTGTATCCACAACACCAATCAACAGAGTAAAAACTATTAAAGAAGAAGAAAAAAATATAGTCACTTAAGTAGAAAATATTTGGCTACAGCAACCTCATATAATCTACATTTCTTAAAGTCACTTTCTACTTACAAGAAGGTTCACTTGGTAGCCACAAAGTTTGTGTGAAGCCTGTCTAGGCTGCAGCCTGTTTCCTAGGGCTGCAAACCATTCTCTGTGTAACCCATATGCCATAACACCAGACAGAGCTCAGCCAACAGTGCTGCCATGAAGTACAGGGCCCTATCACAGTCATTGTGTTCAATTAGTTTTCCTGTCTAGTTTGAGCAATTACATCTAAAGGACTTTTTTTTTTTTTTTTTTGGATGAAATATGCTTACAATACCTCCTCCCTTCCAATTTCTCATTGCATGGATAAGATTATTTCTTTGTACCGTGTATGCGGAGATCAATGGCACATTGCAGAACCCACCGTGTCTCTGGAAGGCACTTTAAGAAGTTTATGAGGGCAGCAGCTTGTCATCTGACTGGTCATTTGCAGAAGATATATGAAACATGGTCAGGTGAGCAGAGAATGAACAGTTGTTTATTGCAGGGAATTTGATGAGTCCTTCCATGGAGAGAGGAGTCAGAAGCAGCATAACCTTGGGCCTCGTAGGTCCTGCTGAAAACAGGCCAATGAGATGAGAACAGTTGCCAGTATATGTGCACATACAGCCAGAATTACTGGGAAAAGCCTTTACCCATCCAATGGGAGTTGGGATGGGTAAAGTGGGTAGAGTATGTAGATGAGTAAGGTATTCACACAAATTTGACTTTAGGGATTGACTGACATATGATCAGTTGTTTAGGAGTTTGATTAAGAGACAGTCATCCTTGAGAGCAGAGTCCTTAGCCCCCTGGTATGGAAGGTCTTGTCTTTTATCTCTCGCACTGTCCTGTGTTTCTGGAGGACCAACATTCAGGCTCTAAAATCCAAATACTCTTTTGGGGTTTCCTGGCTGTTTAATTCACTCAGTTAGAAATAATCCTGGTGTTCAGCAGGGCACAGCAGGTTGGGAGGTCATGGATTAATTTATTTAGTCTATAAATTAGGAAAAAATACTGGCCTCAAATGTAAGCAAAACAGATGCTGAGGAAAGGGTTGCAATCCAAAAACCATTAGAAGGAACTTGCACACACTGTATCTGTGAATTAGCCTCGGGGTCAGTGGAGTGGGGTCCTGGAGCCCTCCTGAGAGCTGACGTGAGATGAAAAGCTCTGCAACAAATGGGCCCAGATTTCACCTGCACTCAGCTACCAAGGGGGCTGTTTCTGAATGGCCAGGTGTGGCCTTTCGCCCCAAGCTTTGCCAACTTGCAC
Source organism: Empidonax traillii (assembly GCF_003031625.1). Taxonomy (NCBI): domain Eukaryota; kingdom Metazoa; phylum Chordata; class Aves; order Passeriformes; family Tyrannidae; genus Empidonax; species Empidonax traillii. The sequence continues at coordinate 882,676 of NW_020955302.1, read as the reverse complement.
ATGGCTGAATGAATCTGCTAAAATGATCAGCTGGGAAATAGCTAATATCATTAAATACCATTTAAGCTGTCATTTTTATGTGTAGAGTCAACACCCCTCATGATGAATGGGTCAGGCTCACGCCTCAGGGAGCGATCACTGCAGGTGTGTTGCTGCCTTGGAAAAACATCAGGGTCTTGCTTTGCCCTGGCTTATATTTAAGACCACAGCACAGTTTATGTAAAGGCAAGATTGGGCCCTGAGGAGCGATGTCTGTCACGAGGCGCATGAGAAAGAATAAAGGAAGAAGCCTGATGTCAGATTCTTGATTTTGCTGAAGTTCCAACACAGCACAAATTCCCAAAGCCCCAGGAAGGAGCACTGAAATTTTCTTTAGCAGACTAATGATGTTTGAGGCTATTTTTCTTGTTGCAGACAACTGCACACCAACAGCAACAACAAAAAAAGAGCCTAATGAACCTGCAGAAACGTATGGCCCTAATGAAGATGAAAGCCTCTCTTCCAGCTACCTTGCCTAAAAACAAAAAAAAAGGAGGACATTAAAAAAAGAAAAGACAAGGTGCCAGCTGCTTGGAGAGATTTCAGACGCACAACTGTGTCTGCAAAAAGGAAGAAAAGAAGGAAAGGAAGAAAAAGCTTTTCCCCTGGGGTTCTTCTGCAGGACCATTCTTCATTGCAGCTGAGCTTGCATTAAATGGCGCAGCTGGCTGGAAGAGGAAGGCTTCTGGGTGAAGGGAATACAGAGATATGTATTTTTAATGGGCTCATAAGTTCCTGGAGAGAGAAATGAAGAGCTGTTAAGCTTCTTGAGCTGAAAAGTTCTTCTGATTCCAAGGGCCTTGAGTGTTACATTGCCTCTGGTGATTGTCAGCTCTCTGCGATCTTCACTCCATTTGTTATTTTATTTGTGTGAGAACAAACAGCCTATCCCCTGATAAGATTTATAACTAATGCTGAGCAGGATTGTACAGAAGATGCTGAAACTTGTACTGTAAGGCTTGTTGGTTTTTACTGAGATCTGTTCCAGGATAGAAAGACGTTAGTGTACCAGCTTTCTCCTCAGGAAGCTGCCTTCAAGGCTCAATTTTTTATTTTTTTCTTTTACTGGTTACAGAATTTTGTCCTTTATCTCCAGTCTCTTGTGATGTTTTGGAATAACAGGCAGTTTCAGGGATGGGGCTCTTTGACAAAAGTTTTGGGTGTAGGCAAGGCTGGACTGGCAGAAGATGCTGCATGTCATGTTTGAGGAGGGTTGGTGGAGCTGTGCTGAAGCCCTGTCTGTATCCTCACCAGTGCCACAACACAGAGCTGGCATTTCTAGGAGCCAACACTTTTCACGCTACAGCAAAACACATAAAAATCAGTTGCCTAATGAATGTGGTTTTCCAATGAAGGGAAATAAAACTTACCCAGCAGCAGACTAAAGTTCTGCCTTCAGCTCTTCTGTTAAAAGTCTTTGGGTCACCCTGAATTTTAGAGCTGAGTTTGAGACGTTACATATTGGGGTTATTTTAGAATAAGAAAAGCTCTTAAAAAGGATGATAATTTCTACTCTTAGCATTCCTTGCATTGCAATGGTGCCTTGAGATTTAATTTTCAAACAGGGAGTACATGTGCCAAGTACTGTCCAGACTCAAAGCAGCACAACCCAGGAGGATAACATATACCTTCGGAAAGAGCAGAAACATCTGACTTGCTAATAACAATGAAAACAATTTTTCCAGGGACTTTATCTGGAAAATACACGAACAGGAGGAGGAAATGAAAAGGACAAAGCTTCAGTGCTTAAAGATGTTTCAAAGGCACAATTTGAGCTGCAAAGGAAAAAAAAAAAAAACAGAATATGGAGAAAAAGAAAAATAAATCCTTGCCTCACTGGGACTGCTGCTACAGGGTCATTCTTCATTGCTGCTGCTGCTGCTGATTCTGCATTAGAGGTGTAGCTGATTAAAGATTTGGTTTGGGGGAAGGTTAGGGGTGAGGTAATACATAGATATATATTTTTAATCAGCTTGTAAGTTATTAGAAGGTGAAATGAAGGGCTGTTCAACTTGTACGGATGAAAAGTTCCCAGGACCTTGAACACTACAGATGTTTTACCAATTGCTTTTCTTCTCTGCAGACTTTCCTCCTGTTATGATTTTTATTTGTGCACTGACCAACAGGAGCTGTCCTCTGTTAAGATTTATGACAGATGTTTGTTGTCTGTCCTCAACACAAACTACACCACTACTGATGTTATCTATAAACATTCTCTGGTTAGACACAGGTCACCCTGCCATGGAACTGAAGACGTGTAACCACTTCCTACCACACCCACAAACTCTTACACCTCCAGTCTGATGATACACTAAATCAAATTAAAGCTTCCAGAACCAGACCAGGTACAGTGTGGCTGCACGATGCAAAGCACTGATTTGGTGGGTGCTTGCTGTGGTAGTTCAGGTTTGCTCAAAACCTACTGATGGGCTAACAGTACATCAGCTGGCTTTCTGCAGGACCTGGTGCTACATCTGATCCTGCAGTCAGCCCAAAACCTCCAGAAACTTTACATTGCCCTCTCCACGGGGTTACGGAAAAAGGCAACCCCTTTTTCAGTCCCTGAGATGGTACTGGTCCTGCACACGCCTGATGTGAATGGCTTTAGGACCAAGGGTATAAAACATTGGCTTGTGAACTTATCTGTGCCTGGAATACATCACAACAGGATGGTCACTGCAATGTGAGCCTGCACAGCTACTTATCTTGATCTATGTGTCACATACTGTTGCTCACTCAAGTCATAAAGTTGGGGTGAAATATACCTTATAACTGCATATTTCTTTTTTCTCTTAACCAATAAGATGTTTCCAGCCAGGAAGGCTCATGAGCTGAGAAGCCCGGGGTACAGGTATATTTTTTCCATTAAAAGAAAAAAGGAGAGGGAAAAAAAAAAAAAAGATAACCCAGGTTTCTTCTTCCCCCTCTGCATCTCAAGTGGTTTACTGAGATTTAAAATAAACAAAAATTGCTACACAGCAACCTCTTGCCCTCTTCCCTGAGAACCAGCCTTTGAGTCGTGGAACATGGATAGAAGAATCATTAAAGTGTGATAAATAAACCTATCATGGGGATAACAGAAGTCCTGAGCTACACGTATCAGGTAGATGGAAAGAAAAAGAGGTTACACCAGTGAGGTGAAAGGGCAGGGTAGCATGCAGCTAACATTTAAAAAGGAATTAGTTAAAGAAAAAAACAAGCAAACAAAAAACCAGAGTGAAAATAATCCTGAGACATGGTCAAAGGAAGAAAGGAAAAGTGAAGACATTTATTTGAAGCAGAAGTTGCGGGGCTAATTACAGTGAGCCGGGGTAGGATCTGTACAGGAAGAAAAAACCCAAACAAAAACAAAACCAGAAAACCAAACCAGGCTATCGGTATTTTCAGGGAGGATCTTACTGGAATGGTTTCCTGATGGCTGGCCAGCTTTGGTGAAATCCTGCTTTGCTGTTCCTTTTATTAATTGAGATTTTGAACATATTTGATTGTAAGACAGAACTTTTTGGCTATTGTTTTCTTTTTAAATTGAATCTTTTTCATGTTTTAATGAACAATAGGGACAGGAACACCTTGTTTTCATTCTTTTTACTCTTTCTTTTAGCATTAGTAATGTACAACAAAGAGAAGGGAGATGAGATAGTATTGCTATTCTTAGCACCTAACGCAGATGCTTGTGAATGCTGGAATAAAGATATGTGGGCTCAGATAGTTTTTCCCTCATTTACACATTTCTCTTGATAGAAATTATGAATTCATCCTCGCCTTTGTGTGGATTCCTCTATTTTTCATTTAATTTTCTATGTGTTGAGGGTTTTTTTTGTGCTAGTTCATGTTTCAGACCCAACATCTCTCTGTTTATACTGACTGCAGCTCTCTCCCTTTTGTAAGTCAGGATCACCACTGGGGCACTGCTCAATGGCATGGCCGTTCAGGCTGTTTCTCCTTTGGTCACTCTTTCTCCTCCAGACCCTGGGTATGAACTCATGACACTGTGGGTCACAACTTCACTGCATCAGCTGTACAGCAAAAATCTGAAACGATCAGCCTCATCTGTGACAGGATGAAACACGTGTTGATCTGAAGAGTCTCAGTATGGCTTGCTGGTCAGTTGGGTTCAAATAGATCAGTAACTCCACAGGCCTCTGCTGAAGGTGTTCACATTGCAAGGTCAGGGGATGTGTCATGACAGAATAGGAGAAAATCCAAGCAAAAAATGGATTAAGCCAGTGTCTGAGTGGGCTTTGGATTAGGTCCAGAAGAAGACTGAGTTGCTCCTCTGGAGCAAGGGGGAGTGGCTTCCTTCTCCCCACTGCATCATACAAATTTATGGTGTATTGTGAATTTACTTTTATTTGCATCTCTCGGGGGAAAGTGGAGAGCTGAGTTTCAGGAAAATAGAAGTTTTACTAACCACAGGCTTCCAGAGACCACTTTCACAGCACGTCAAAAGGGAGATCAGTTGGTCTTTAGGGCAGTCCTGTGTCTGAGAAGTGACCCAGAGCCATTTCAGAAACCAGTGCCTGCTTGGAGAACCTGCTCACCAACAGAGTAGAGAGGCATAAAAGATCCCCATGTATTTCTTTTCCAGGTCCTTTTGAAATCCACCACACCTTAAATGAATATCACCATCTAGCACTGGCTGCATGTTTTTCCCCCGCAAGATGTGACCACTAACCTTTATTGTTCCAAAGCCATGGGCAAAACAACTAAGAATATATCCTGCAAAGCTGTGTTAATGAGTGGCTTTTGAGATTCACAGTATTTTGCATTGTGCTTGCTGGATCTCTGTGCTTAGAGGTTGTCATCATCTGCCCTAGATAGAACATGATTAATAAAGAACTGTTTTTAATGTAATTTTCGCCACTGACCTCAATTGCACAGGTCAGAAATGAAAGCAGCTTACCATATGCCAGACATTAAGGTCTTGAGCAATTCCCCAGCAAACGTTACACTCCCTGGATTGGATTGGAGCCCAGCCAGTCTGCACTAACTGAAACTTATAAATTGCCTTTATCTTGCTGGCAATGTAAAATTAAATTGGTATAAGGGATATTGCATTGTTGATGAAGATGTACAAGGCAGAGTTAACTCCAATACAGTGAACTTATGAAAAGATATGAAAAATATCTTAATTGGCTCAGCACCTTCCTTGCATGGCCTTGAAGAAACCCAGTGTTCCTGAAAACTGCAGTAACATTAAAGGAAGTAGTCTTTGTTCATTCTCTTTGTGTGTTTGAGTTGTACAGCTTTTCCTATGCTGCTCATGAATGGTGGAGCACAAAACAGGATGTATCGTAGTTTAGATGATGATGTAGTGAGCTATGATTGTATCTAAAAAGTCCTTTTCTTGTGTTATATTTTTGGCCTGTAATCCTTCCCTTGCCGCAATACTTCCCTAAGCTCTATTGCAGCCCATTTTCCATACAGGACTCACTTTATCAAGTTTTGTCATCTCTTGCTATAATGGCAATTGTGCGATGTAAATCTAGGAGGAGTAGGGAGTCACTGGCTAGAGATTGAGTCTGGTGAATATTAACCCTTCTGGGCTCTCTTAACATTTGGACCCAAAGTTTGGAAGTAAATGAAAATGAAAATCCTTCCAGTAATTTTCTCTCCTCATGAACTCAGTCAAAGAAATTAGAATCAGCCAAGGCCTTTTGGGTCAGTGTGTCCTGTTCCCCTTGAGTCTTCATGGTCTGTTTGATCTCTTTGAGAGAAGATTGGGAAATTATTGTATTACTCACTTGTTACATTCCCCCTAGAATTATAACTATATTGATGTAATTGTGCCAAACTGAGGCAGACGTTTTCCAGAGAGAGGGAGTGAGGAAGGCAGGGTTTGTACTCTCAGGAGTTTATATATTAGCACAGCTAAACAGAGACTGATGAGCACCAAAGCAGTGGGGCCCCACTGTTCAACTGAGAGGGACCATGTAGCACACCAGAAATGCTGTCAAAAATTCCAGGGGCCTTTCCCACTCCCATGGGGGATGTACATGTAGTCATGGAACAGTGTTACACACACACAAGAGGTGGCATTGCCAGCAATTACTCTCATGCCTGATTACCAAACCAGAGTGCTGTGTATCCTGCTTTGAGCTCTGGGATATGAGCCCTGGGATCTTTGTGGACAAGGGCAACAGGTTTCTGCCAACTACACCTGCAAAGGAAAAACTAGGTTGGATGAGTGAGCTAGAGACTGGACAGAGAGATCTGAAAGTCTGTCAGTCAGCTGTCATTGACCCTGGGCAATGTGCCATGTGTATAACTGGCCAGAAATCCTGAGTTCTTGATGGCAGAATCATTAAGGGATTTATGGCCTCCGCTGCCACACAGATACTTGCTCACTGTCCTTGACATGAGGTCCAGTCTCTCATAAGGTGTAAGGGTGCCTGAATATTTCTCCTGTGACTCTAAAGAAAGTTTCAACACTCAAAGACTGATGTGCCTACAGCACCAAACCTGGAATGCCATCAGTGCAGCTTGCATGCCTTTTCATTCACATTTATGTGAGCAAGTATGGACCATATTCAGTTTTGGAGGGTTCCTACAGGAGCCTTCTTGCGAGTTCGGGGCCATCCTGAAAATCGACAGTCCTTGAAGTGCCAGCAGTAAGATCTGTGTAGGATCAGGAGGAGGAGGGGATATCCTGTGAACCATCCATCTGGACTCAGGAGGAATCAATACCTTTCAACCCCTAGGTGTTAGGGTGACAAGCTCTAATAAATGCAGCAGATGGGTATCTGGTAAAGAGTCTTTAGTAGGCTGGCTGAGTGCCTGACAAACCACAGGGAGAAAATCACAGTATTAAAAGAAGCCCCACGCAGAAATGCACTGAAACATTGCCAGCAAAACATCCGACCAGCTCCCAAAAGGGCTTCCTGCACAGCAGAAGTCAAACCTGCTGTCTCTTGCATTCACTTCTTCCTTTTTTTCCCCAGTCCTGATGCCATGAAAGGGCTTTGGTGATCATCTCACCAAGCACCCATCTCCCACCCTGTCTCTTTTCATGTTCTCCTAAAACCTGAGGGATGAACAAGTAGCATCCAGGTTGTACATGGGCCATGTCTAGAAGTTTTTAAAAAGAGGGAGACAGTGAGAGAGATAGAGAGAACTTTCAGCAGAACATATCTGCTAACTGGCTTCTTCACCTAATTAGCTGTGGAAAAGTCACCAGATGGACACAGATTTTAATGATGGCTTCATTCAGAGTCTTGGAGGAGTGGGTTGGATATAAGAGATAATTATCTTGACTTTTAGATGTAAAAGGATTCTATTTTATTCTGCCTTTTTTTCCCCTCTAGTTCATTTTTAATGAAAGAGAGGAACAGTGAAATTCAAAACATCAAATAAAAAAAGGAAGGTTGACAATCCATCGTTTAATCTCTGCTTAGTGCCAGCCTGGAGTGACATTTCTAAGGATTGGTTTGATGGGAAGCTTGTTTGTTCATAAATTGCCACAAAATGGCATTGTGAGTTTAACCAGGGACTTTCCCCCTCCCCTTGTGTGCTAGGAGGAAAGTTAAAGCCATATGATTAAATGCTACAGGGGATGGAGGTGCGTTCTCATGACACAGAAAGAAATATAGATAGGAAATACCACTTTCACAACTCTTCTCTTTCCTACTCCTCATGCACCTCAGATCCTGCACTATGGTCTCTAAGAGACATCCAGATGAGATCATGAGAGCATATCCACTGGTATACAGTGCCTCAAAAGTTGATAAAGACCTCAGGGATGCTACTGGGACCCTCCTTTAGAGGGTCCTTTAGAGGACAGAGCTTGTCTCTGCAGGGCAGGAGAGCTGCTACTGTTGGTGAGTGGGTGATGGAGGATGGAGAAGAAGAAGGCAAACAGAAGAATTGGATGAAACTGGAAGATTACCAGAGGACTACTCGTCTTCATGATGCAGAGGAGAAAAGTTCATTTCCCTATGTGCCGTCTGGTTCCTCCAGCCTGTTTCCATCTGGCTGTGGGTAGGAGAAAATCCATGAGTAACTCAGAGCACTGAGCAGCTGTGGGCACGAGAGGCAGGTTCTAGGAAGGTTTTCAGGAGTTAAGATTAAAGAACAGTGAGTTTTATGAAATCAGCAGCATCCCAGTGAGAATGTGTGCTTCAAATGAATACTGTGCATAGTTCTGGGGTACGCTCAGAGGTAACACACATGGCATGCTTTTGGTCATATTCATCTGGGTTCAGTTGGAGCCTGGCAAATGGTGGTTGGATGTGGCTTTCAATTAGAACCTTATCAGCAGCATGGGCACTTAGACCTCACAGGTTTCTCAGGGACAAGCCTCATCTGCCCCCTGATCTGAGTTTTTGAAGGGAATCTCTTCCTTTGCCAGCAAGTCCCTCCCATCTCCATGAATGCTTCGCAAGCATCTGATAGAAAAGCGAGAACACAAACTAGGTTCAGAATATAACAAATTGCCATGTCTCTTTTGAAACTACTTTGATGGCTGAGAATTTGCAATTTATGGCTATAAAATTTGGCTCTTGCCATTCAAATTGAGTGCAGTCTCCAGGGACAAACTTTCCTCTATATTATCATAGTGAAGGGTCTGATAGTAGAGCACACTGATGGAAATGCAATATATACAAGGCCTGTAGTTTCTGAGAACTTATGCAGGCAGCTGGATAAGTGGATCATGTTATCCGTGACTGAAATAACTGGAATCTCTGAAGTCCATAAAATGAGGAAACCACCTGAGAATAACATTGTTGGAGAGGCTTTAGCATTCACTCTGCTAGGGTAGCCCACGAGACCAGCCTTTCACATGGTGCTCCAGCCCTCTCTGTGCAGCTGATGTGCAGAGTGAAGTCTGTAGAAATAGAAGTTGGTGGGAAAATTCAAAGGAGGTCATTCAGAGCTCTTGCAATGTCCCCCTTTCCAATGACATTTTCAGTAAAGAAGGAAAGGATGAAGGGGAAAGTCTTTACTGCTATTGTTATCATTATTGTTATTACCATTATTTTATTATCATTTTCCCAAGACTTATCAGTCTTGTGTTGAATATGGCTCTCTGAAATAATTCAGGTGCAAGCTCTTTCCCCAAGACTTTGCATTAACTTCAATTGAGAGTCTTCTTTCCAGCCTGGGAGGAAAGGGTTTGGAACCCTTTGTGTCTATAAGAAAAAGTGGCACAACTCCTCAACACAATGAGCTGCTTGTGAATCACAAGAGAGGTCCTGGACCATCTGTAGCTCTAACTATAGTGGTAGATTGATGTAGATATGGTCATATACATATTCACTTGTGTATAAAGCTGTTTGATGGGTGCTAAAACATATTATCATTGCTTTAAAATGTACCAGAAAGGCAGAATAAGAAAAAAACTGTACCCTGTCACCAAAAAAATGTTAGAGTGTAATTAGGGATAGAGGGTAGGATCAGCAAGTCTGGAGCTAAGCAAGGCCCTTTGGGTTTGTACAGCTTCTCCTATAGGAAGTGTCATGTTGAATCCCATGAGCTGGTAGCCTTAATGTGCCTCTCCACAAAGAGCTGGCCCTTTCACTAGAGCAGTGTTTTGTGGTGATTTACTGAGGACCTTGTTTAACATGAAATCAGACATCATTTCCAAACCCATTAAATTGTTTTTGGCTTAGCAATGTGGTGAGATTTTTCATTCTAGTTTTCCTAGGGGCTTTATTAAAGTGTGAAGCTGCTTTCTGCATTTCAGATAGAAGTAAGTGTGGTATTCATCATTTTGAGCTGCTGGTATTGAACAGCTGCCTTTGCTTTTGGAGCACCCTGGAATTTCAGTTTGTTTGTGTATTTAACTAGCTGATTAAAAACAGGTAGAAAAGTCTCTTTTGCAAAGCTCATTCAATATTTGGAGAGAATCTTAAAGAGGAAAAAAAAAGTCCATTACAGAACATATATGGCTTCAAGCTTTAGAAAAGGGAAATGCTCAGAGATTAGTCGGGGGTCTTTTCTGTTAAGCATCATCTGGATGAATTCCTTGAACGAGCAATACAGCCAGAGGAATTGGGTGTGCTGAGACCTTCCCTGGCAGTACTCAGGCTCTCACAGGGTCTAATCACATATTAGAAATGCCATGGTCAGGCTGAGGTGACCAAATCATCATGAGATTACAGCTATATCATTACTGATGTTGCTTAGAGCAAGTGATGACCCAAGTATTTCCTTGTTTTAGCTGTGCTTTAATAGTGCTCTTTTTTCCCCTCCATCCCCTGTTTATTTACATGGAGAGGGGCCATTGGAGTGACAAGCTGAGTTAATGAGATGGTTAATCATTTCCTCCTTCTGTAATTTTAATTCAGCAGATTGTTGCCTTGCATCTGCATGTGTGTTTGTGCACCTCACACTCCTCTGACACATCACCTTTCCAGGGCTACAATTTTTCATCTAAGATTATGGACAGACATTCGGAAAGTGGCCTCAACCAGTGAGGCGAGGCGAACTAAGATCATTTCTATGAATCAAGGAGTAGAGTGATGCATAAAATATATATCAAATTAGAACCAGCGCTTCACTGCAAGAAAGACACCAATTAATGGGTTCTGTGGGTTTGGGTTTAATAGAGCAGAAGATTTACCAGCCTTTAAAGGCTTAATACCAACACTGTTTACTGGGTGAAATCATTTGTCAGTGGCTAAGAGCTTCCTATGATTTCCCTAGTCCCTCACAAATGGCAAGAGATAGAGCCATAAAGACTGACAGTGGTGTGTTGCTCCTTGCTAAAGGTATTTCTTAACCTTTTTCATCTGTGAAGCATGAGTGGACAATGGGATACATTTTATGTAGAGAATAGGAAGAATCTCATCACAGAGAAGTCTCTCTCTCTGGCTGGCTCTCACCCAGCAGGAATACCTCAACTCCAAAGAGCATCAGTAGTGTGATGAGCCTCAGGTAATTTGTTTGGCTTTCTCAAGTGCTTCCTCCTCTTCCTTTTCTTAGGAAATCTTTTCTTTCAGTTTACATGCTCTTGGTCTTCATAGTTTAAAATGAGAGACAAGCATCATCCTTAGTGTAGAACTACCATAGAATCATAGAATGGTTTGGTTGGAAGGGACCTTAAAGGTCATCTGGTCCCTCCCCACTTCCATGAGCTGGGGCACCTTTTACTAGACCAAGTTGCTCTAAGCCCCATCCAGCCTGGCCTTGAACATTTCCATCTGAGACACAAGAACTTAACTGATGACCCAGAACTACTGGGCTTTCTTGTATGAACCTTATAAAGTCTGATAGGAAGCGTGTTGGAAACCATCATTTCTTGTCTACAGATTGGTCCACCAACTCCCCATGACCTTGACTTGTCAATAGGGAAGCGGGTTGTGTCCAGGTGGCACAGGATTTATCCAAGTTTATACAAAGAATCTTTTTTCCTTGGGTGTATTCAACACTAAGGATGACTTATAGTGAGTCCATTAATATGTGTTTAATATCACCAAGACACTGAGCTTAAAAATTTATCATGTGTTCTTTAATCTTCATAAACAAAGGGATTTGCCAGGCAAGATTATTTTAAGACCACTTTAAAATTACTACTTATTCCTTAACTGTGTTGTGTTTGTGAAAAGGCATGGCTATGTGGTTTCTTAGATAATATTATTCCAACATAAGAATGCAAAGAACTTTTAAAAAAAAAACAACAAACAAGCCAATGGAATGTAAATAAAGGAGAAAAGCAAAATATTTGGACTTCTGAAGTTCTTCCAGTGTTTTTTTAATGTATTTTAGAATGGTTTGCATTTCCCTTGCATACAGAAGAAAAAAAAAGGAAAGAGAGAGAAATTTCAAGGATCTGAGGCTTCATAAGACTTCGTGCAAAGAAAATCATGGTTATAAAAACACTGTTTGTGTTTTGCAGGGACAAATGGTTTGAGAAGACCCTTTCTTGGATCTTTCCTTCAAGTGAAAGGTCTTGTTACCATAACACTTCCACACTAGTTATTAAAGAAAAGGTCAAATGTGAATTTGGACCACAGGAAAAGGCTATCCAAGTAAATTACTGAGGTCACTCAAAGTAAAAATTTACAGCACTGTTGGACAAGATATAATGCAGAATGTTTCCGTAACCAGTGATCTTTGTTTACAGCAGGTCCTCAAAAGCTTGCTCGAGTTGTCTTCTGTAGCAAGATGTTTAGGTGCAAAGAGAGAAGACTGAGTTATCTCTGCTTCAGTTCACTGACCCAGGAAAGGTCTTTGGGGAAGACAAATCTTGTTGAGTTTCATGTCTGTGTTTGTGTAAGACCCACTGATGGATATGAGAATGGTGACTCCTCTCTAGAGAACTCAAAAGCAGCATATCATGTTCAACATTGTGTTCCTCAAAGAACTGTAGAAAATCAGTATTGTAATCTAATGAATTTGAGAAGATGTCTCCTGAAGGGCTAAATTACCATACAGAATGTGGTTCTTTATTATAAAGCTGTAATCTTATTTTACTGTTCTACTAATGATGTACAGTGAGCTGTGACTGGGGGAGCCCCAAGAAACATAACGATGGCTGTTTATTATAGCAATATTTAATACATTTCATTAATACAGAGATATTTTCACTCAGGACATTGGAAATTCTATTGTAGAGCAGGACAAAAAGAACACATATCTATGTGATGCTCTACGCTAAAATATACACCATTAATTTCCTCTTGCTTTTTCAAAATCAGCCTTGATTCCAGTGGTTGGTTGATCTCCTCAGAGAGGATTCTGAAATGCCTTCTCAAAGGTTTGCTCTTGAGTGGACCAGAATGTAACTTACTAAAGCACAGAAGGAAGGCTGACTTTTTGAAAGCCTGGTGGCAAGAAGCCTTTGAATGAGGCTGGTGGTCCAGCTGGAGGGGTTTGATGGTGAAGGCTAAAGATGCCTGTCAGAGCTGCCTGGTGGCACTGACCTGCAGTACCTCGTGGTCCTTGCATTTGACTTCATCTCTTGATGAGTGAATAGCTCCCAGGGAAGCTCACTCTGTGCCATGCTCTGCAGGAACAAGGATGCTCTTGAATGATTGCTCCACTCATACTGTTTCCTAATGCTCTGCTCAGACTGAAACTTCCAAGGCCAGACCTACTCAGTGGTGACTAAAGGTGAGAAGTGATGTACAGAACGGAAAAGCAGAAAGGGATGGGGCCAGCTTGCCCAGGCCATCAACCCCACAGGTCAGCTCTTCCTTCCAGCGTCTCCAGCTCTGCTCCAGCAGTTGTGCCATAGAGGAGGTCTTGCTGTAGCAGATCTTCTGTGGCTGAGGCACAGTCACTGCCCAGCCTTTCCAGCCCTCTCCATCTGTCCACCCGTTCTTCCCCTTTCCTGTGAATGGCAGATTTTGGATTAAGAATTGCTGGGCTGGAAGGGTATTCTGCTTGTGGGAAGAGGATGCTGGATGGGTTGACAGCAACCTATTTGTTCTCTTTGAAGGAATGGCAACATGGTTGAAAAAGGGGTGGTATCAGCAGGTTGTGCCCACCACAATGCACTGGAAGGAAGAAATAGCACTGGCACATCTCAAGAAGCAGTGATGCTGGAGTGGGTTTAGTTAGCAAGTGCTGTTAATAATGACAGCCACCTGTTTCATTAGCCATAGTTTCAAACAGAAAGGATGTGGTATGCAAATCACCATGCAAAGCAGGCTGGCAAGGACCAGATAGGGGCAGGGAGTTGCCAAAGACTCTGATAGCAGCTGAAGCAACAGATGTGTTGCACCAAAGAGTGCCAGAAGGGAACAAATGGCCATGGCTGCACTTTCCCTTGGGCAAAGGAGAACACTGACATTGCCATTTGGCAATATTTCAGCCAGGTCTTTATATGGGTAGTTGACCTTGATTTGCAAGGCTGATACATTAGGTGCCCTCCAGTTGGCATCTGCTATATTGGCCAGTACCTAAAGATATGTCAGCATGAAGCCCAGACATAAAAATTTATCCTGGTCTAATTCATTGAAGGGACAGGAACTTATGGTGCACTAGCATACTACTTGCATAAATTGCATCTCATTGCTTTTTATAGTTTACATATACACTATAAATTTTGTAAGAAGAGGGAGAAAGGGAGCTAAATAAGATTAAATACATGCAGAAAGAGAAGTTCCTTTTCCTTCCAGTTGTACCAGAAGAGCAGTTGCTTCCCTTTGTCTGGAGGTGTGAGCAGGAAGGATGAGCAGTGGATGAATTTCAAAAATTTCAAAGGCTTGGCTTGATTCAGACATGGCACCCCTCAGCCGAATTGGCCAGGAAACACGCAGAAGCCAGGCTGGCTGAGTATCGTGTGCCCCTGGAGCTCAGCTCTTAGTGAATGTGAACCGACTGTTGAAGGAATTTAGGATGAGACTTGACTGAACCTCTGCCAAGATTCGTCAAAGGCTGAGATTTGAAGAAGGATAGCCCTTTGAGATTAAGAATAGCTAGGCTGTGTTCCTGGCTCTGTCTCATACTCCTGGGGTGACCCTGGGCAAGGCGTTTAATCATGCAAAAAGGAATACCAGCTGTATCCTCACTTTACAGGGCTGCAGGGGTGTTGAAAGGACAGATTAATTAAAGTTTAGGAGAGACTTGAACAGAACAATGACAAGACCTACATAAATAGCTTGTTGCTAGAGCTAATGGGAAATGCAAGCTGAAACCCCGTGTGAATTTCTGACATTACAACATTTGGTTATGAGCGGGTTGATGCAAAATAGACAACTTTGGCAAAATGAAAAGGTCACTAATTTCTATTAAGAAATACCAGCATGTTTAATTTTGGCTTATTTCAGGTACTTTCTGGCTTTTGAACTCCTTCTTCCAACACAATCTATGATACCAAGGCTCTCAGGATGCCTTGTGGCACTGTAGTCAGAGGAGAAACTATCTCATCCTGACAGAGGTAATTTGGCTGCATATCTCTGTAGTAATATGCAAAGCTCTTGAACATTTTCAAATCACTACAGAAGTTCAGGCAAGAATCTGCTGCTTGTGAGATCAATCTAAAATTTAGATTCGATTCAGCAGATCATAATATTTGAATTGAGGTCCACCACCCCATCTCCTACAGGTTTTTCATTCTGAGTTTCCCATCTCAGAAAAATCAATGTGTATTTTAAGACGGTTTTTTTGGGAAACCATATGTTGCTGCTACAAGAACACATTGATGTCATATTACTGGCTGGCAATATGTGGTATATAGTGACTACTTTTATTTTCCAGTTCGTGCTAAAGCCCTTTATGCTACTCTGTGGGTATATTAGAGCAGGAAATCTTAGAATTCCTTATGAATCTAAGCTGATTTATAATACCACATACAAGGTGAAATAAGAAAGTTTTTCTGCTTTCAGT
The DNA here is from genome assembly GCF_003031625.1 of Empidonax traillii. Taxonomy (NCBI): domain Eukaryota; kingdom Metazoa; phylum Chordata; class Aves; order Passeriformes; family Tyrannidae; genus Empidonax; species Empidonax traillii. The sequence continues at coordinate 867,364 of NW_020955302.1, read as the reverse complement.
ATAAAACAGGCAAAAACTCTTAATTCAGCCTAATATTCCACTGTCTCTGTAAATAAATCCAAATCCCTCAAATAAAATTAAATGGATAGGTTATTAATCCTTTAGGAATAAAATAATTTTCTTTTTTTTCTTTTTTTTTTCTTTTTTTAATCCCTTAGAGAAGTCTAAGGTTAGATAGATGCATGAGAACAGTATTGTAGGAACTATTTTGCTCATCTATATGCAACTAGGTTGGGGAAAGTGTGGTTAAAAAAACTGTGCAGAGAAAAATAAAAGAGATTTGTGGGCAGATCGGGAAAACAATGTTTCACATGGGAAAAAAAAGGGGTTGTTCTACATTTGACAGTGATTTCCAAATTACTCTCAACTTTGCCATGACAAAATTACTCAATTTCCCTCCAAAATAAAAATTCAAATCATTTTTTGAAGGTAATTTACTATTCCATAAAAAAAATCCCCAAATAACAAAATCACATTGCTAGGACTTTCTTGGGGGAAAAATTTATTTTTTTTATAGACTGTCATCAAAATGCATAATTTCAGGGAAAATGTGAACATGAGAAATCAAAGGACTGAGAGTTTTGAGTAAAGTAAGTGGAACTTTATAAAATTTTTTTCTCACAGATACTCTGAATCCATTTTGTCATCCATCCCTTCTGAGTATCCTGTAAAAAGCCAGAAGGTTTTGGAGGTGCTGTGTGTATTAAGTTAAGCTCTGCTGCACATTCTGGCAGAAAAGGTGTTCTTTTTGGAAAAGAACAAGAATTTTGTACCTACATCGCTCTTGAAAGGGGTTGGACAGAGCTGGTAACATTGCCAGAGCAAAAGCAAATCCATTCTTATGAAGTTTCATGATTGATGATTTTATCAGGCCCACATGCCCAGATCATTACCTGCATATGTATTAAAGGTTGGTTTCCAAGGTTCCTGTTACCCTTGGCTCTTCTCTGGGACCCCCACCATGAGCATGCCAGGAGTGTGAAGGTGTATTTCAGCACTCCTGAATGGGTGCAGACCCCTGCACTGCTCAGGGAAGGATGGCCCATGTGGCTGGTGGGGACAGCAGCTGATCCACATCAGACACACTCTCACTTCAGCTGGCACTTTTAGAACAAAAGGGACAAACAGCCTCTCTTCTTTGGAGGTGAGGGTGAAATTTGTGGTGACAATGGTAGGGATGAATTTTCACCCAGCAAATGTTTTAGAGGTTACAATCTCTTCCTGCATGTGTCCTTTTTTCCTCCACTAAAACTCTTAAACTAGATTTCTTTTGGGAGGCTGCTGGCTCCTGCATTAGGCTCTTTCTTAATCATAAGCTCCAAATCCTATTCTGACTCCAGACAGCATCTCATTTTTTGGCTGAGGATTGAGGGAAGCCTCCTTCTCTCTGTATGCAGGGGCACAGGGATTCTTTCCTGGTCTCTGCTAAACTGCAATATTCCCAAGGCAAGAGACAACAGCCTCATTTACAGGCTCCAAATGATAAGATCAGGCTATAGAAATCATAGCAGATTCTTGTTTTCTGAATGGACGAGCCAGAACTGACAACAAACTCCTGGAGTGGTGGGAATAATATTTGATGGCCTCACACTCCCACCTGTGAGAGAGCTCATCTGCATATCTGGCAACCCTGCAGCAAAGGCGCAGCTCCTTCCACCACCCTGGAAGACAGAAGCAAGGTGAGAGCCCATCCTCCCACTGTGCCTGTGCCAGGAGTGATTCTGGTGCCACCGATGGTTATCACATCTGCGCCTTCCCTCACAGCTGATGCCCCGACTCCTCCACTTCTACCCGGCTTCCCCCCTGCTCAGCTCAAACTCCTCAGGAGAGGGGAGGGAAGGTGCTTGAAAATTCCCTTTGAAATCTCGCCTGTGAGGCATGGATTTATCAAAGCAAAGAAGTTGTATGTGTGAGCCAGAACATCAAAGGGAAGAACAAGAAGGAGTTTCAAAGGGGTGCCCTTCTTCCCCCTTTCCTGTTTCTACTCGTGTATACACGCGTGCACACACATGCACACACATATTTTCCATCCTTTAGAAACTATGGGATTTCTGCTGGGGCTTCCTAAACTCGGAGCTGATGGGAGGATTCACAGTCCCTCACTGCAGATGCAGCATTCAGGGCTTAACCAGCTAAAGCACTGCACAATTCCTGCCCTCAACTCACAGACAGATGCAACTGAACCAGTGGCTCAGAAATGGCTCCTTACAAGGTCAGGATTACTCGCAAAAGCACATCAGCTCCTTAGCCAAAAGACAAGAAGGTGTTGTCTTTAGTACAGGTGACAGCTGATAAAACATTCTTTCCCATGTGTTCAATAAGAACAACAAGCTCAGAGCCCCTCTCAACACCTTTATCCTGGCTGTCAGTTATGAAGCCTCCAGATACCAATAAGACATAAGTCAGGACAAAGATTGCCCGGTTTTCTGAGGGGTGAAATAGTGACATATGCACTGAAGTGACTCAAAGCCACAGTGACAGGACAAATGCAAGGCAGAGTGCAGAGCAGAGCTCCAGCAGATATCTGGGGAGGGAGCCTGAGTTTCAGGCTCTGAGAGACAGAGAGATGCCTGGCCTAATTTATGGGCTCCAAGGCTCTCCATAGCTGGGATGAAGTGAACTCTGGGCTCAGCTTTTCTACAGGGTGATCTTGCCCCATTCTGCATTTGCCATCATTAGCAGTGGATGACAGAGAGGATGACTGCTGACCAACATGGTAGTCAACATTAGGATATGACAGAAGCCACATTTATAATACTAATGTCATGTTCCTGGCCCTCATGATGATGTCTTTGGCAGCCAACCTCTCTCCTCCCAGAGCTAGAGCAGTGCTATATCCATTCCCACACTAGTCCAGCACTGGAGAGAGTTCTCTGTGTCTTGCCCCTAATGGGGCTCTGCAACACCTGCTGATCCAGTGACTTGAAAAGGCATCAGGTTACTTAACTCTGGTATTGCAAAATCCTGAAGTCATGACAGTAGAGTTAGGGCTGTAAATTCAGCCACAAGGCTGTGCTGCTCTGGTGTCATCCAGCAGTGAAAACTTGGGAGCTGATAGCTGAAAACCTGCAGCAGATCAAACTGCCCGGCATGTCTGGTGCCTGGGGCATCTACCCAGGAGCTCCAGTCAGTGTTGATGAGTGTTTCATATCCAAACATGAGCAGAGAGGTTAACTTCAGGGGGGGTATTTCTGCAAAGCTCCAGTCACAGCCCTAATTGCAGGGGGATGTACCCACAGAGAGGTGGGATCTAAATCCTTATAACAGTACTCTGTTCTGATGAGCTTTGGCTTTCTTTAGAAGTGGTTGAAAAAAATGCACTGCATTAAACGGGGCACTCAGCCCCTGAGCTGGTCACACAACGTCCCAGAAGAGGTATGTAACAGGGCAGCAATCCACAGCTCTCTGCCCTTAGCTTCAACCACAACTTTCCTGATGCTTTCTTTGAAAATTTACTACCCCACTAGAAGAAGTTCATGTTCACCTCCTTCCTGCTTTTCTACAGCTGGATCCTTGCTCTGTTTGGAGGTTTTCACCAAGGGTATTTGGGAAAGTGTTGGATTAAGCTGGGTCTGCCCTGAGAGTTACATTTGGCTCAGCCTCAGAAGGTTTGAAAACATGGCACTGAGAACCCCCTGAATCACTTTGTCCCAGAGGCCCCACTGTGGGATACTTACAGGAGAACAACACTGCCTTTCACTCAGAGTATTTCCTGCTGAGGGCACAACGAAAAATAAATGGGCACCACATGTCCTGTGTTCTGACTTTGAAGACTTCTGCCTGTGCACAGCAAATTGTAGCACTTTCCTGGGCACGTGGATAATGCCTAGGGTGAGTCAGATGTTCACATATTCCTTGTCTCAGCTTTCTCTACTAAAGCAAGAAAACACCTTTGGTAACTCATTTGCTGCAGTTCTGAAAGACCTAAATAAAGAGACTGTATGCTGAATTTTGATGAGTTGCAAAGTCTCGAGCGACATAAGGCAACATCTACCTGCACTGTACCTGATTCTTTTTCCTATTGTTTCGTGGATGATGACTGGTGTGTCTGCAGGTGTCTAGACAGAGTGAGGCTTAAAAGCAGCAGCCAGTGTGGCCACAGCTGTCACTGCCAGACGACACTGGCCAGGATGTTGGCTTTGCCCTGTGGTCTCTCGGTGAACTTTCTTACTCTATTCTATTGTGTCTTCATTAACTGGGCATGGTGAACGAGGTCTGGAACTGGTTTAGTGGAAAAAAAAACCTCCATGGGTCAATCTGCACAGCATTTGTGTTGCAAAAGTGTAAATCAGTAACGTGTTCAAGGGCAGCACTGGGCTGCAGTTCACAGGGGTAGTTTTCTCTCCACTATACATAATGCTCATAGAAATTTATTGCCAGCTCCTTGAGAGACTCAGAGCATCTTAATGGAATCAGAGGCCTCTTTTTATCAATATATCTCATTTCTATTTTTACACGTGTGAGTGAATTTCCAGCTCATAAAAGTGAAGACCTCTTCAAAGTTCACACACTCACTAAAGCACAAAACTGCAGTCTCATTGCCCTCAGGAATGACAGGCTGAGGCTCCTGGCTTTCCCATCCTTTGTCCCTCACTGCCAGCTCTGAAACCCTGCTCGTAAACATCAGTCATGATCTCTGACTTTTCTGCAATTGCCTTGCTGGGACTGTCTCCTCTTCAGTGCTTAGTCCTGCCTCACTGGACGACTCTGTCCTTCTTGGAGCTGGATTGACTGCACCAGCTGGGTTCCTAAAATGGGTCCAGTTCAGAGCTGTACACAGAAAATATTTTTCAAACTTGAATAATTGAAGGGAGACCTTGCTTAGTGTAGGCAGGGACTGAGGAAGTTGGAGTGGGAATAAGGAGAGGGTCAGGAAGAGAGTCTCAGGAAGGAATTCAGTAGCAAGAGGAACAGATGTTTGTCCTCAGGATGCAATGGTTTCATTGTCTGTAGGGTTCATCATCAAACTTTACTCAGTTTCTGCCACTACCATTATCTTCAAAAGACACATCAGTCTACGAATACCCCTCTTCTCCTCAGCCCTCATTTTATTTCCCAGGCGTGGGCATCCTCCCTTGAACTTCAAGCATCTCTCCTCAGACCTCAGTTTCCTAACTAAGATTATTTATTGATAGCCTCTCTCTTTTCTTTTTTTTTTTTTTTTTTTGGCTCCATAGCTCATCAATTAACTGGAGAGGGTATTGATCAGTAATTGTGTCAAGTCTCCCAAAGGTTTCTGGGAAATGCAGCTGCTGCTGCTGCTTCAGATGATTGCATATGCTCTGTCTTTGATTCACAGAGCACAGCCAGGGAGTATTCTCACTCAGTGTGACTTAAACGAGCAATAAGCTCACAATTTACCCTTAGGAGGGTATTATTTGCAGCTCTCGCTGGATGAGTGTTTGACATTAAAAAGAAAACAGAAGAAGTCAGAACCTAACAATTAATTCCCACTGAGCCAAATGGAAACTTTAAATTGGGGGTCTATGGCAGTCTGACATATGTTAACTTAGAGCACTAGGTTACCTAGCTGGAAGGATATTTATGTCTGGCAAACCAAACTTACAGTAGTAGCATGATTTGTACCACAGTCCAATTTCACCCTTCTCCTTCTAAAGGTTCAGTAAATTAAGTTGATGCTGGTGGCCCTCTGTGCTCTAAAACTGCTGCTGTAATCCCTACTGGGTCTCCCTGTGCTAGCACAGCTCCTAAATTTGGAAATCATTTGCTTAAAGAGATCAGCTATTGATTAATAAGGGATTTTTTTTTTCTGTGAGACTTCATCTGCTTTTCTGCATGAGGGATAATTCTGCCCTAGCAAAGCCTGTAATTCCCAAGCCTGGGATTCTGAAGATGGAGTTGGTCTGTTCAATGTGTCCATGTGCAGGTGCTCACCTTTTTTCCATGCTAAACCCCTATTGATTGCATACGAGGAGAAAATATGACATTGCGTTTGAGGAGAAAACATGACATCGCCTTTGCCTCTGGAACAACTTACGTGGCCTTACAGCCCACAATACATCTCTGGCCTGAAAGACTCAATATCCACCTCAGTATCAGTCCTGTGTCTAAGACCAAGATTCTTTCCCTTCAAGAAGCCACTTAACAAACTACTCGAACCTAGGTCTTGAACCCCTGACATAAAACTTCAGGGAACATTTGATTGAAATAAGCTGCTGTCCCCCTTTGTGTGACTCTATCACCCTGAAGGGTAAGGAAGAGGAAAGGAAAAGGACCTCAGGAGGGGCTGGAGAGTTTTGAGGGTCTCATCTACAGTGAAAGCAGAGAGACTGATTTGGGACCTAGGTAGTTTGATCAGGCTGTCCCAGACCTGCTCTCCATTCTCCTGGATTTCTGGTACTGCATCCTAGGGCTTTTCAAGAGAAAGTGATTTCTTTCTTAAGTCCAGGCCTATTTTCATAGTTCAATGGAAGTAATAAAAAGCTTGTCAGATGAAGTTTTTTTCATAACACCCCCTGCAAGCAGACATCCAGCACATGCAGACACACATGCAAACACAAAGGCTTTCTCATTATTCCCGGCTTTGTATTATCCAACTTCCACCATTGTTTTTTTTTCCCACTGTTTTGTACTTTGACCTGTATTCAGTGCAGCATCCCTGCATGTGTTTTGTTTCCCACAGTAACCTATGTACACATGTATCCATACAGATTATGCACGCATGAAATCTTCACAATTCCCTTGTGGCACCTGGCACAAGTTCAAATGAGTTGAATTGGAAAGCAGTGGCTTTTTCCCCCCTTATCACCACATGCAAATCTTCATTGGGTTGGTGACTTTCAAGCATATCACACCCACTGTTTGTGTTTTGTTTTGTTAATCTATTAGCTCTGCAGATAATAAATCAGACTTAGAAAGAATTAGCACTTTGATGATGCCATTCTGTCTCACAGAGGATCTTTTTTTTTTTTTATTAAGGTGTCTTGTAGTTATTTCCATGAAGAGTCAGAATGCAGATTTTCTAGCTACCAGCAGAGCATCTTCTGTTATTCCACACACTGAGCACCTTCACCAGCCTGTCAGCTGCTTCTTCTGATTCCTTCTCTTGTGATATGGACTTTCACACTGCTCTGGGAAAGCTTCACAGCCCATAGATGCCACCTGCTTCCTCGTGAACAGCTCCAAAAGCACTTTGAGCCCATCCTGTAGAGGATGAGTGGTTGTTGTGGGAGATGAGCCAACACAGAGGGCTATAGTTAAGATTGCCAACCGAATGAACCTGCCTGCTGAGGTGGGTTTGATTTGGGCTGTTCCAACTGAAGGTTAACTCTTGGTTTCAGACCTGATGCCTTGTTCAGCCATTATTTACCAGAGTTCAGAGCTGTTGTCAGCAGGTTGAAAGGTGGTTTGAACAAAGAACTGGAATCCAGCAAATAAGATGAAAAAGGTTAAAATGCAACCCACGTAAAAATTTAGTTCCTAATTTTAAGACAAAACCAAAATCATATTAAGAAACTAAGCTGAAATAGCAGCTTTATTTCTTCATAACATTCTCGTATATATGCTGTAATTCATTCCTCCCCCATCTATCTTAGTAAAGAGCATATTTGCTTAAAGTAGTTGTGACTGAAAGAGATGTGATGAAATCACTGTCAATGGTCAGGCTGGGAATTCATCAAGATGTCTACTGATCCTCTTAAAAGCGTATCATTGCCTGTTGAACTGTGGAGCCTAATGGAAGCAAAATTAGTCGGCAAAGTCGGGTTTATTTTTCCAGAGTTAGAGACTTCATCGCATTTCCAATTCTCTGCTAAACAAAGCTATGAGCCTACCTTTTGTTCAATTTGAAGCATTTAATGACTTCATAAAAAAACCCGGGCTGTTGAAATTTATATCCATAAGAAGTTGTCATCTTTGCCTCATTTTCAATTTTCCTGTGAAGTTATTAAAACATTATGTGATCGTAATATATTTATGGGGAGGGGGAAATGAGGTCTAACTCTGACTGAGGAACAGTGATTTGCTTAGAACTGCAAAGCATCAAGTGCCACTAACTTGTAGAGGGGAAGATGTGTGTGTGTGGAGTTTTGACTACATGTATTCCATACTTGTTGCAGAGAGTTTCTATTCTCCCAACCTACATAAATATTAATAAGACTCAAAGGTATCAAACTCTGCTCAACAAGTTGAACCTACACTCCCTCCTGCCTTTGAATTTCTTTGCCTTTTTCTTTTGGATACTGCATGACAGAGGATAGGAGTTTTGGAGCAAACTTGCTGGTAGTGTTTTGTTACTAACAAGCACAGAGCCCATTATTATTCCCCATCCCTTTATTCACAGGGGAGAAAAAAACCCCCACTACTAATGGACATAACTAGCTTTCTAGGTTTCTGTTCTGCTCTGTCTTCTGTTGGGCTATTCTGCACTTTCCCTCTGGTATCTGAACTTCTGGCTTGTTTTGACAGCTGGTTGCAGAGCTAAACTTACCTTTGTGAGTAGGATGCTGAGCACGTTGCTTGTAACAGCTCTGGACAGGGATTTTCTTTCTGCTATGTATCTGCACAGTGTTTTGTGAAGAGCTCCTCGCCTAGGACTCCTCTGGCTGACTAGGGCTCCTAGTATGGCACCAAAGACAGCCTTACAATTCAGAGAGATCATTGCTCTCAGTCTCTAGGCTTCCTCTTCATGGAAAGAAGTCCCTGCAATGTCCAAGCTGAACACAGCAGGCAGGCTTAAAAGATCCCTGTATTGAATCGAAAAGGGACCTCTGATATTTTGACTAAAAATTTACAATTGTTTTCCTCCTCGTGTGGCACTGTTCTGAACATAATAATCATTTTAGGGAAAAGCTGGACCTGACATGAATCAGAGTAACTCATTGTCTTGAGCAGTTCTACTCCAGTCTCCAGCGGTCGAGAAATGGTCCAACCAAACTGATGGCCTGTCAATATGAGTGATAGGAGACGTATGTTTCTGTGTGCTAAAAGCAGCACAACACATTGCAAGGGGTAGGAAACTGGAGCGGTTCCGACAGAGTCACATATGGCTTCACATATATAATGTGCAAATTCATCAGTCAAAAATATTGAAACACTTCATAAGGGTAAAGCTCTGTTCCTACAAGGACTGCAGTCCCACAGACTTAAGGGGAGCAGAGTGGAATCGGTGCCAAGTGCTTGCAAAATCCTCCCACAGTAGTGTTTTCTGGGGTGGTCACATGTGAGCAACATTCATCTTGGAAGACCAGGATTCCTATCTGGCTTTAGTCATATCCAGCTGAGCAATTGCACTCATCTTTCTCTGTCATATGCACAATATCTTCAACAATCCTGGTCTAGGAGAAGCTGCCCATGCCCAAGCAGAACTGTGATAGCAAAGGAAGTTGCAAGACAAGTGCTTCACCCTCTATCTGTTAGAAGATGAAGAGACAGGGTTTCATAATAGTGAGATGTGAGTTGGTGGACTACAGCAACTGGTCAGGAGAGAGGTCCTTTGACAGGGTGCTCCAGAGCTGATGTCAAAGGATGTTGTTGAAAGCAAGCACAGAAGTCTATAGACAGAGTAAAACCTCTGTGCTCAGGCCAGGAGTGAAGAGCCTTGGCAGAGCTCTGGGAGGAATCCAGCAAAGTATCTGCCCTCAGGATTTTTATCTCCAATCTGCACTAATATCTGGCTCTTTCAGGATTGCTACATCCACTCATTAAAAAGAAGATGCAAAGAAAATATATGTAGGGATTTTTCCCTTCCAGGTGTATCCCAGAACCATTAAGCTTCATGTTTTCACATCCAAACGTCTCTCCAATAGCAAAAAATGAGTGCCTGGGCCCACCAAATGCATATATTTGTCTTTCTGGGATGAGCACATACTCCCTGCTTTATGAGGTTTATTTCTATGGCTAATTTTGGGTTGATAAGACTCGTGGAGCTCCGGAGTGTAGCTCACTGTGAGTGTGCTGAACTGACAGGACAGATACATGGGGCCATTTGCTGGCACATTGAAGAAACAACAAAAAAAGATTAACTACATTAGAACTATTTAAGATAACCCAGAGAGTCCTTCTTACAGCCAGCTCTGCTCCTGCTGGCTCTAACTGCATAATGCCAGAGCAGAGAGCCAGGCCCAGCATGGCTGCTAGGAGAGGGGTTTAATTATTTTCATTCTCCATTTTCATTTCAGCCTTCCTAGTAATTTGTGTTGCCTTTGTTACCAGAAAAAGGGAGACAAAAGACATTTGCCTTGTAGATTCATTTAAGAAGCAGTTCTCATGCTAGTGAAAGCAGCCTGCCTGACAAGCTGTTAAAAGTAAAACCCACAAATCCACACGGGTTCAGCGTGGAGCGCACAGCCAGGGCCACTCTTCTGGACCACGAGCCTCCAAGGGCAAGAAAGGAGTGCAGTCTTCTGGGCCACTCTATATGATGGGGTTGCCAACAGGAAGGTCAATGCAAGTCTGGCCTCAGGCATGCATTCATTATTTGTTGTTATAAACTGTTCCCTGGCAGAAGCTAAGCTGGACCACTAACCTCTTCCCCCTGGCTCATCAAAGATACTTTTGATTGGATTAGCTCATGGTGATGGGACACAGTGACTGATTTGGAGGCAGAAATTGCAGAGGGAATAACTTTGTTCTGTTACTGAACCTTGGTACTTGATAAAAGTGCATCTATGTGCTGAAAAAGAAAGTAAATCACCAGCACGAATGGAAGGGCGAATTGTTTGAGACAATTCCAGATGCCCACGAGACCATCAAATTTTCCTGCTGGAGTTAAACTAATGGGTGCTGTTCCAGAAGACACACATGGGAATGCTTTTTATTTTCATTTCCAGCTCAGAAAGCTTGTGCCCACTGTTTTCTCGTTGGGAAACTACACTGTTTTCTTTACCTGCTTATCATAAAATAAGAGCCTGATTGTGCAGCATAGCTTTCATTCCAAACTGCTTGTGAATTTGGGAGTGGCAACTGCAAATCACTGTGGAATGTCAATGTCCACAACTAGAGATTTGCGTGTCATTTCTGCCTGTCCTCTGAGCAGACTGTGAACAAAAAAGCCTTCTTTCCAGAAAACCATATTAACAAAGATTTCTTCCCTCAAAGATAGTGGAGTACAAGGCCTTCCTCAGAGATACAACTGTGTTGTGTCTGAAGGGGGAGGAAAATAGTTAGGTCTTTGTCGTTAGCTGTCAAAATTGAGACAGAGGCTGAGAATTGGAGTAAGAGGTCATATAAGAATCTATGTGCATGGATTTACCTGTGCAGATGAATTTATCTGTACTAAAAAGAAAAGAGGCGCTCCATCAGAACTCTATAGAGAGACATCTCTTTTATGAGAAAATACGAGGGGTTTAATGCAGTGATTACAGCATTAGTCTGCTGCTGGAGAGAAAATATGGCTGTGTTCATTAAAAGTATTGAAAATGGTTGGCTACTGTGTGGATACACACAGCTGATGCGGTCAATACATTCATTATTCTGGAAACAGGCAGATTTTGTGCTTTGCTGCAATTTGCTGATGCTCTGCTTTTCATTCCATTTGAACCTGTTTCCCTTCATGTTAAATATTTTTTGAGTAGAGTTGGCTCTGGTGTTTTTAATGCCCTTAGCTGAGTTTGGAGGTCACTGTAGCAGAGCAACTGGTAAAGACAGCAGAAATTCAGAAGCAATTGAACTGCTTCCATGAACTGCTCTTCGCTGTGCCCTCTGGACATCTGTTGTGCTTCCTTAATGGGGACTGTTGGCTTTGCTCTTCAGGATTCAAGCAAAATAATCTCAAGTTCAAAAATACTCTGAAGTGCTGGTTAATTCAGGTCTAAACACAAAAAGCAACACAAGCAACAAAATAGTTTGTAATGCTTTGTGGCACTTAACATGAGTGTGTACCTGCACTAGTGAAGAGGAAACTCCACTGATTATTGACTGAAACAAATTCCCTTTGCACTTTTTAAACTCTGTGAACAGTTTCCCATAACCTTAAATCCTCAGTCCCTGGTGACAATGAGGAGGAAAAAGTCTTGGCAAAGGGAAGGTGAGAGGGAATTGGAAGGCTGTGGCAGGCAGGAAGTTTCTGTGGTGTGCTGGAGCAGCTGTCTGCAGCATGGGCAAAAGCAAAAACTACTGTAGCTCAACTGATAAAGGCAGAGCCTCTTCATGAGCAAAGAAGCATGGCAACATCAGGGCAAAGAAATCTTCCTGGAAGCAATGGAAGATCAATACATAAAGATGCGGGATTCAACAGCAGCCATGGAGCTGCTATTCCATAGCTGAGTCAGATGAGACCAGACTTTTGTGTCTCTTGACACAATGGAAATTATGCAGGAACACAGCACGATGATTTTGCTCAGTGTCTATTGTACATATCTGGAGCTAGGCAGGAGGCAGTTTCTGGGGAAAGGACATTATCACCAGTGTTTTCCAGAAGTTTCCAGCAGCTCCCTGAGTGAGTGAGTTAGCTGGTCTTTCATAGGAATTTTCTGCTTGAAAACGTTAGAAGGCTTTTTTCCTATACTGTGCTGCAGGCTCCTGAACGTTATGTTGTCATACTTGGCAGGAAAGTGAGGGGTAAAGAAGTGTTAAGTTATAATGTAAATTGAGTTTATTGCTGTCTGGCAGAATATTTTGGCAGCCTTTTGTGACAAAGCCTCTGCCACAAACACTTTTTAGCGTTTGGAACCAGGTCAAACCATTAATCTGGGTGTCTGCAGGGACATGTACAATGCTACAGCAGCTCCTACCGTCAGAAGATGGATGCATCCCTGGCTTCCCACTGCACACACTCACTTCCGACAATGTTAGCTGGTGGGTTTTCCTAGCAAGAAAGATTATTTGGGCAGGAGGAAATGACTGATTCAAAAGGGACTGTGTTAAACAGCTGTTCAAACCATAATGTTTCCAGTTTCCCAGTGTTTCAGGACAGTCAGCACATCTTTCTCAAGGCCATCAGAACTGTAGCACAGATCCCTACTAATCTGCCACTCTGCTGTCTTCAAAGCCATGGCAGAAATCTCTCCCAATATGGTCCTCAGTGTTTCACTTTCAATACTCCGGTTGCCTTAAGTCAAGTTTTGTGTCACAGACCATCACAGAGAGTCCTAATGAGCCCTAATGATGTGACACCCCCAGGGCACAAGGGGAATTTGGCCAGTGAGTCTAGCAAGAGGAAGGACTCATCATGTATGTCCTCCTAGGATGGTGTTCCAGTTCACTATGTCTCTGCAGCAACATGTGTAAACATCCACTGGGTTATAACAAGTGTTTCTGTCAGGATCCACTCTCCATCATTTAAGATGAGGAAGGCAGGGAGAGAATGATGGTTGCCAACTGCACTTCTTTCCTTTCTCCAGTCCCATGAGAGTACCAGTCAAAATTAATAGGGCCATTGTGCGTGGGCAAGCATAGGAGAGGATTTATTTGACAGAGCTGCAGATGGAAGGGTTAACTATGTGCCTAAAATGGCTTCACTACTCAGATATTTTCTTGGAAAGCTTTGAAATGGTATGCCTTTGTAGTCTTTTTTTAATTAACACTGATCATTGGCCGTACCAATTAATGCAATTACTTGGTCCAAAATAAAACATCCTACCAGATCTGTATCATATGCTAGTCCTCTCAGGAAAACAATTTGGGCACAGCAGAGTGAAGAAGTGGATTAGCCAAAGAAAGCATTTCTGTTCAAAAAAAAAAATTATCATTTGGGTTTTGGGTTCTTTTGGAAGAAATGATACATTGCCTAGTGCAGAGTCATAATCTATTTCCTTTTCAATAGGAACTAAGCATGTTTAATTACTGGGCTGTCTTATTAACTATCTATTATTTTTATTTAAAAACATGAAATGAACATTAGAGTTTAGGAAATTATCTCAATATTGAAATTTTCTCCCAGGGTACAGGTAAGATTTGAAGTTTCATCAGTTTTGGAAGATGGGGGTTTAGCCATGCATTCAGATCTCATTTTTCCAGTTAATTTCAGTGAAGTTTACAGGAGCTGTTATTTTCCCAGTTCTGCATCCTAACGATACGTTGGAAAACAGAGACATGACCTGAGCATAACCTCCATCTGATTTATAAGCTATATTAATATGACTGTGGGTGGTGAGGATTTGTACGCTTAGATCCAATTTTTTTTTTTCCTCCAAAGTGTTAATCCTTTATTTGGAAACCACATATAAAAGACTTGGCTTTCCAGGACTAGATCATGTGTTTTCCAGGCCGATGGGCACCTCATCAGATCTACTGGTGGGAATTTGTTGCCATCAAACCTGAAATGAGAGCTTAATTCTGGATTTGCCCCAGGGCCAAACCTTTTTCACAGTTACAATCCATACCTAAATACCAGCACTTTGATCTTCCCTGCTTCATGGACTCGACTCTTATCCTTATAAGAGATTCAGGCAGATCTGTGGTGGAGATTACACCTCACTTCTTTGTACCTCTGCTTGCAAAGCATCAAACCCCACCATGTCCTATCTGTTCTCCCTCACTGGGTGGTAGGGTGGGAGGGTGTTCCCAGACCATCCTGGGAGGGTATTCCATCCCTACCCTGTGAGACAGTGCCCTTCAGACAAGTTCACAGACAGAAGCACAACAAAAACGAGCAGGCAGAGGACCTCCAGCTTTGTCCTCCAACCAACATTTTTCAGACTCTGGAGGACTCTAATGATGTTGCTCATTGTCACATCCCACCATGATGCCACACACTTTTGGAATGTTGCTCCAGCACAATGAGCAAAGAGCGCTCCTATCTCTGCACCTAACACAATTCAGTGGACCTCCTCAGAGCTGTCCCCTCCTGCTGCTCCTCTTCCACTGATGGAGAAGGGTTGGCTTCTCCCCAGAGCTTTGACAGACACCACACAACTTGCTGCAGCTTCTCCCAGCCCTCTGCCTGCTTGATGTGGTTACCCCTGCACCCAGCTGAGGAAGTCCAGTAATATTTTTCAGACCAGCATAGTGGTTTTTCAGCCCAAAAGGGCGCATCAGGTCCAGCAAAACACTTTGCAAATGGGTGGAGAGAAATAAATTAATAAATAAAAGGAATTCCTTCCCCCTCAAAACACTGACTGGAAAAAAAAACAAAAAAAGAGAAAAATTCTGGTGTTTATATATTTTATATACTCTTTTTACTGGTTTTGAAGTATTAAAGCTGAAAAAAAAATGAAGTGAAATATTACTTGGCTTGTCACCTTTTCTATTCACCAAAGGTGCTATGAGAAGGAGGAGGATTGGGATGTATCTCCCACACCTGTTCTATGTGTATTCTTTAGTATTGCCGGTGAGCTGAAACATTTTCTTTTTTCCAGTGATCTTTAAACAGCACATGAATGATCCATACCCTGAGCTTTTGCACGGGTCTGAGGGGTTACCTGCGGTCCCTTTTCTAGGTCACTCATCTGGGGCATGAGTCACAGAGGAGCTTGACTTCTGTCAAACACGCATTTGAATGCAAAGGGTGAGATCACAGAAGGAGCACAGAAGAGAGGTGGACTTTTTGCCGTGGGGCACTTGCAAGATGAATGGTGCCAGACCTAGAGGACACAAAATTAGGACATGCACTTGGCAGAAGGGCTGCAACACAGGAAGCAAATGGCACTGGTTCAACTGGAAATCTCTGGAGCCATGAGGAGTCTCAGGCTGCTGTGTGAATCCTCCAGCAGCAACCGCCTCCAGGAGCTGAAAGCTGGGATCTTTAAGAGAATCAAAGCGAATTAGGGGTCAAAATCAGTGGAAATTCATTGTGAAGCAGACTCCTTTGGGGCTGCTTGCAGGCTACATGAGATCTAGATTTAATAGCTGGGAACTCCCCGGAGCACTGACTGGGCTGCTGCCATGTTTGAGAAGTGCTCTCCTTTGGGTGTGAGTTGCAAGAGTGCACGTCAGCAGCCGGGTCTGAACGCCACACTCGGTGTCTGTGCTTCGCCGCGCCGGAGAGAGAGTTTAAAAGTAGGTCACAGCTCACTGTGATGTAAACTCTTTCTTCTTGGGTGCA
Organism: Empidonax traillii; assembly: GCF_003031625.1. Lineage (NCBI taxonomy): Eukaryota > Metazoa > Chordata > Aves > Passeriformes > Tyrannidae > Empidonax > Empidonax traillii. Next base: position 851,421 of record NW_020955302.1, on the reverse strand, counting down.
TCAAGGCACTCTTTCATGTGCTACTGAGGCAGGAGCAGCAATTCCTGAGCACACTGAGCATCCGTGATCCATCTCCTGCAGTAGCTGTTCTGGGGACTCTGGAGAGCTGGAGGTTGCTGCCTTCCTTGCACCCCCACAGGGTCTGGTAGGAGGGGAAGGATAGCAGCAGATGCCACATGTCATGGCACACAGAGCTTGGGTGACAGCTGGTGACATGAGATAGCTCTCAGGTCTTAGGATGCCTTTCTGTGCTTGTTAACACTGCCTGGTGCTGCTGCGATGTCCTGCAGCTCACAAGAACAATCCTATGCCGCTTTACTTTCCATGTCCTGGCTGCAATTTTATCTCTCTGCCCTCATCAGATGCTTCCTGGCTCAAGCACATGTGTTTTCTCGTGGGAAAATGCACTTTTTCTTAGTGACAAAGGCAAAGCTTGAGATAAACCATCTCAGTACAGTGAGATTAACAGAGGTTGAGAGAAAATAAATGTGTGGTCATCACCTAGTGTCAGAAGCTTCGAACAGATAGGAAGCTGAATGCTCCATTCACTATTTTTCTAGACAAGAGGCAGAAAAGCCAGAAGAAATTGCAGTTGTCTGTTACTGGAAAAACCGAGTGCTTCACCTCATCCTTTCACGCCTGTAGTGAATGGATGACAAGACTGGGACCTTCTCTTTCATCTCTAGGTTAAAATCCCACCCTCTTGTGGGTGGGATTTTGTTTCGCATATCACCAGGGCTACTGCTCTTGGTGGTTTCCAGTTTTCCACCTGAAGAATATGGAGATTTGACTGTCACCTTCATTGCTTTCCTGTACAATTACAGCCAAGGGCTGAAACAAGCAGAGCACGTTAGAGAGATAGTGTCACAAAAGCTCACCGGAAGCAAAGCAAATTTACCTGTTTTCCACATGATGAAAGAATGGAGCCAGTGTGAACATTTTCCCTTGAAACTGGCTTTCAGAAATGGTTAGCACCTAAATAAGTCTATTCACAGGAAATACCTGCTTCTCACGGAAAATGTCAGTTTTTCTGATAGAGAAATAAATTAAAATGTCATGTGTCAAAATATATCAAAGATATTTTGTCTGAACTAAAACTGAGGTGGGGTTGTTTGCAAAAATTCAAGCAGGGAGAAGTTAGACTTCTCTGAGTGAATAATTACTACAGCTGGCTTCACCCACAGTGTGGTGTAACTGTGTTGCCTCCTTTTTATGTACAGGAAAAAACCCGAGATATCTGAGTGATGAAATTAAGGTAGAAGCAGGGTATTGAGTACTCTGGATAAAGTTGTTATCATTCTGTCAGCCCTCTGAGAGCCTTCAGCCCCAGTGAGGTCGGCTGGCATCTCTTTCTCACTCTACATCAGCGCTGCAGGCATCAGGGTTATCTCGTGGAAGAGACACTTTGTTTGGGCACACTGCTCAGTGTAAATCTAGCGAGTGCTGCCCTTTTTTTTGGTCCCAGGTATAGTCACACATCAATCATTCGCCAGCTGCTGGTGCCTGTGTGTGCTACTGTGGGGGCAGAGAGAGGGCTGTAAATAGGAACTCCTGTGTGATGCTGCACAACAGAGGCTTCTTCTCCTCCCCTCCATGCCAGCCCTGTGAGGCAGGGATGTGCTCACCACCATCCCCAACCTTGGACCCCTCTGAGATGGGTACACAGGGAGCCTGCTCTGGATCTCTCCAGGAAACCTGCCAAATTGCACAGGATGAATGCAATCTGGAAAAATCTGTTTACCATGATGTGCTCATACAGCTGGAAGGATTTAGCTGCTATTTCGAGCAGACCTTCCTGCAAATGTAAAGGGGCATCTCAAAACGCATTTCAAACACAGAAGTGAAGGGCTCTGCTCTGGCTCATTTTCACCTGTGATGTGTCATCTCTTAAGTGGCCCCAATTTACCAGACACCAGCAGACAATTCAGTTCATGAACACAACTCCTGCAGTTGCATATGCCAGTTATCCACGTCATGGCCAACAGGTCTGCCTCAAATACACTGGGGTGTAATTCTGACCCTGACTAACACCAATAACAAAAGTGTCCTGGATACCATCTCAATTATCACTGTGCACAGGACTCTCAGTTTGAGGCAGGGTGAGTTATGACACAGTAGGTTCACCACAGCTATAGAAATCCTCCCCAAAACAGTGAATTGTTTTCATCCTTTATACACATAGGAAATAAACTTACACTGTAGCCCCAGTAGTTTGTCTGAGGTTCCCCTCTTAATATCTCTGCTATATAACACCTGACAAGAGCTTCCCAAGTGGCTGCCTACCCTAAAAAGAGAGGAGACATGAAGAAGGACATACCAACAGCTCCGCAGATGGGTACTTGGATGAAGCCCTAAAGATTAGAGCAATGGCATCATCCACAGTCAACTAGAATTTCTCTTTTACAGGCAATAAATATTGGATTATTTATTTTGCATCATGTCTGCCTTCTGCTTTCCCCTCTTTTCTTTTTTTTCTCTCTGTATGGTAGGGAAAGAGCATATGATGAGTGTAGTATATTATAACTGAATATTAATCTCTTCTATTCAGTCAGTGCATACATTCATTTATATGGATGATTTGCTAGTTTTGTTTGAATACACACACGCATATTTAACAGTGAGGTTTATTATGAAAAATGCCCTCGAATTAACTCTTTTAAAAGATGCCAATATTATTGGCAAGAATTGCATTTTATTTTCTTTGTAAATGTGCTGCTTACTTAGACATTCATTTTTTTGGAAATCCAGTACTTTTCCAAATGCAAAGACAGTGGTGATGAGCAACTGTCATTCCCACATTAAAAAGCAAAACCAAGCCTTGATCTTTCTACAGCAGATTAGGGAGAGAGATAAAAATGAGATGAAAGCCTCAAATGTCTGTTCCACTAGGTTCGAGGCATTCTTTTTGTTTTAGTTCCGCACTCTGCCTCTTTAATTCCCCCTGGCTCAAATGCCAATTTTCTGCTATGTTGGCATGACTGCTGAAGAATTGCTTCTGTTAATAAACTGCACAAAATAGCTGAGCAATTAGGCAATTAAACTGTTTTAAATTTAATTTAAAACCCTGGCATTTTGCTAGGAGTACTTTTTTTTTCCTTTAATCCCATCTTTTTTGTGTGGTGGGAGGTAAAGGGCAAGTTGGAAGGGTGGGAAGGCAGCACAGTGACGAGGGAAGAGCCTGTGTAGTCAGAGTTGACTCAGGTTCCCCTTGCAGATAAACACAATGGCTGTCCACTTTGGGGAGCTCATTCCAGCCCTTGTCTCTTATTAGAACAAGTAATTTTTTCCCAAACATTTAACACACAAACAAGCTTAATCTGATTTCTGTCCTGATCCCAGATGGGTATCAGGGCTTGTAAGCAAATGATTTCAAGAGCTGCCTACCTGCTCTTGGCTGCTAATTCAAAATAAAAAGTAGCACGTGAGAAAACACAGGAATCACTGTGCCAGGGGGTGAGCAACCTGTTCTGCTCATCACTGAGTGTTCCCACTGCATTCAAGGGCACTTCTCCAAGTTACCTGAATTGTAGGAAAGTTTGTCCCTTGGGCTTATTTGACCTATACTTACAGAGATGGAGGTTTTTTTCTACAGATCAAGTTTGCATTTGGTCCTCTTTGTTTCTCAATGCATTAAATCTCTTTGCTTACCCTAATGGCTGGAAGAAACAAAATATTCACCTTAATGCCCTGCTAAAACTTTCCACTAATAAAAATGCACCATGTTTTCCAAGCCTTTTTGCTCTACCTATATTTGTATGAATGATGCCACAGCTAAGCAAAATACCCTTTTTATACCCTGCAGTGCTGACTGTCTCCTCAAGGAAAGCTTGTATCTCCATGGTCACAAAGTGGCTATTTTTAGTGAACCAGTCATTCTTGTTATTCTCCTAGTCTCTGAAATTAAAAATAATGGAGAAAGAATTAAAAAGATTCTTCTAAATGTTACAGTAGTCACATACTCTTTGCAAAATTCTAAGTGAAACTCCCCCACACACACCCCAAGCTAATGGGGATATCAACATTCACAATATTCACGTCATCATTGCAGTCAGGCTCACATTATCATTTCCACTAAATACACCATTGGGACCAATCCTGTGGTAGCTGCGAAAATGTACTGTAAGTTAATTTGTTATTTCTGGTATGATTCTATGCTTAATTGAGAGCTCCTGTTCTGCACAATGAACCCACTTGTTGCCCTGAGAACAGACAAGTCAGTCCCAGGAAGTTCCTCCCCATGAGCCTGATTATCTCCACACCTCCGAGCTGCAGAGGAGCTGTTGGCAATGCAGGCTGTGCCAGGGTGCTAATAGAGATACAAGGGCTGGACGTGCTGGATGACCTGGGGATGTGAGGCATGCCACGGGAACAGGCTGCTCAGGGCAGTGTTTTAGAGTGATGCAGAGAATTGAGGCAGCAGAGAGACATTAATTTTCTGCTTTCTGGACACCTCAGAGCACCATTTCACAACCTTTTTTGTCTCGATGTGTTAGCATAGATTGCAATATTAATTCCTGTCCTCTCCTCCCTCCTGACATTGACTTTCCACCACTAGCCCTTTGGCTATCCAGTCCACTTTGACAGCAGGGTCTTCTGAACAGCATCTCTGCCTCTGTGTTTATACACTACCCAGCATGAAGGGAAACTGATTTTTGCTGGACCTTTAGCTGCTACTGTAATGCATATAATAATAATATTACATCCTTAAACTAGCTGTCCTGTTTCAATGCATCTGACAACCTTCTTAGAAAAAAGAGAGAGATGTATTACGTAGACATGAGCAAGCTCTAACATCAAGTGGACAGCACATAATTCCAGATCATCTTCTGAGTGTCACAAAAACCCAGACTGTCACAGAGATAACATAGGGAAGGATAATTAAGATAATGGGGCTGTCTTTATGTTTGTACATTGCTTAGTAGCCATCAACAGAATTACAGCTCAAGGCAGACCTTAGTACTCTCCTCAAGCCTCCTTCGTAAAAACGTGTAGTCGTGAATTCAGAATAGGAGAGTTTAGGCTTTACCACTGCACATATGACAGGATTTTCAGGCACCATAACTCTTAAAAGAGAAGCATCGGCTTTCCTGGTCCTACAAGGAGCGTACTGAAATCTTTCTGTGGCCAACACCACTGATAGAGAACCGTGGTCTGGGGGTGACTCAAAGGTGGGAGGTGAAAGGTCCCCATGGGGTACCAGCTGCTGGGTTGGACTGGACACGCAGCGACACCCTTGGGCAGGTTGATGGTGCCATCCTCAGTGACCAGTACTGCTTTATGTCTACCAAGGCTCAGGATTATCCAGCAAGGCCTTTCTTTTGGTCAGGGAACTCACTCTGATGTTCTTCAAGAGCCACATTTGGTCATGAATCACTCCTTGCACACTTCTGCTTCATTTTGTAAGGTAGTGATTAAAGGATGTCCAAGGAACTCAACTGTTTATTGTAGTTCCTCCAAATGCCAGCAGAGGTTGTATTGAAATGTAAGATAAACACGTATGCAAATAATATATTGACTCTGATTCAGTCACAATGACTTTGCCAATAAATATACAATCACTTTATAATACATTACATTTGTATATTTTAAACGACCTAATTGATAAGAGCATGAAAGCATTAAATTACCATATAGCAAGACAACTATACCACACTAGACATCTATTAGCATACTACATGTCTATCAGTGTTTTACCAATTAATGGCTATCTAATTATCTTGCTATAATGAGCTTGTTAAATGCCAATTAAATGGCAAGATGTTTCAATGCATTAATAAGAATGTAATTACACAGTTATTGGTGACATATTTTCGCATCATTAACTAGAAACTTCTCCTTACTAAGTTTAGTAAGTATATTCTTTTAACTTCCCATTGATCCCAAATCAGGACAAAATCACCAGTTGGTTAAGACTGAATGAGATGGCTATAATTATCAGGATCATTATTGGAAAAGTTTAATGTCTCAGATGTTATATTATAAATAAGCAATAACTGAAGGATGCACTGGAGAAAAAGTCAGTTGTAAGTGTAACTGTCTCTGGGATAGAGAACTTCTTCCAGACAAAAAATGTACTTCTTGTAAGAGACCAGCTTTCAAATCTGGAAATTGTAGTTGGTTTGCACAGCAGAAGGTCAAATTTTCCTTATCAAACTTTTCTACCAGAGTGCTGTAACTGAAAAAAAACTGATGAGAAAGACTGAATCCTTACCTGGTGTGTGTCCCCAGGTGAGGATTCCCTGGGAGTCTCCAGGAGCTGGTGGTCTGGGATGATGCTCACCTTGCTTGCTCTGTACTGCTCCTGGGGAAATAGTTTCTGCTTTTTCGTGTAGCTGAGAAGGGTGAGGTGCGATGATAACCCCACAGTGTGCTCCTGCATGGAGAAGGGTGAGAGAGCCTGGTGGGACCAGCACTTTGCTGGGTCTGTGGAGACTGTGAAGTCATTCTCAGTTACACCTCATGCTTACTCTAATATTTGGACAGGTACCTAACTTAATCCATCTTATCTTTGCATTTTCTGGGACTTGTGAGAGTAAAATAATCACCAGTGATATGGAAGTATCCAAACCCTCCAGGTCAGGGGCTGCAGAAACACTGATGTCAACAGCAGCTCCCCACAGAGCAGGTTTCAGAGCAAGTTAAACCTGTTCACAGGAAGCTGAACTCAGATCTTCGCTTCAACCACTAGGATGTCATAGTTTGTATAAAAGAAAATAGCCAATCTTCCATCCCAAATCTTTTATTTATGAAAGGGAAATAAATCACCCAGTGCATTTCCACACCAGGAAAAGCTATTTAACCAAGCCAGCATGTGTGAGCCATAGCAAATGCACAAATAGTTCTCAGTTAATCTCTTCCTTCCCCCTCTCATTCCATTTTTGCAAAAGATTGGGCTCACACCATATCTACTGTACTTAAAATGAAGAAAGTGATTGAATGCCAGTTTCTTAATTAGGCAATGTACTGAGATATGTGTGTAACTAACTCTGCTCTCGGTCTCAGTGCCTTAATTAACTACCCCACCCTGACGAGTGCCACAGATCCCAGTGCAGCCCAGCATGTGTCCTGCACCCCCAACTAGAGGTGCACTGCCCATCTCCAGTGGAGCTTTGCCAGTATTTCCCAGTCACCAGGAGGCAAGAGGATGCTCAGTGGTGCGTCATGGCTCAGCAGAGAGCTACAACCTGCATGTTTAAGTGTATTTCTGAACTGGGGCCAGTGGAACTACCTCATCTTTCACAAGGATGTAACCTAGACCTCTTCTAACTTTTTTTTTTTTCTTTTTCTCTATCTTTCTGACTCCTTCAGTGTTTTATTAAGAGAATCAGGGAGGTCTGATGAATTCCTCTGTCTATTTAACAGGAACTTGCTGTTCCTATCTTGCACACGTAAAGTGGGCAAATGCATACACAGACATCACAGTAACATCATCTTCTATTGATCTCTTCTGATCTAGGTGCATTGTGAATGTGCTTTGCTGGTTTAAAGAATTGTTTTCAGTGGATACTTCTCAGGTTCTTTCCTTGTCTCAATTTCATCTTCTTATAAGAGAGACAATTTTGTGTGAAAACACAGAGGTGCTCTCCTCTTCCACAACAAAACAAAAATAAAGGAGAGGGGGCTGAGGAGAGAAACTCTTCCACCTCTGTGCAGCGTTTTTGTTTTCCACCCCAAAAGCAATATGAAATTGCACTGAGCAGGTATGATAATAATCAGCACTGAATGGAGTAATGATGTGTCTCCTGCACTGAAGCTCCTGACAGCAAAATCATGACCTGCTCCCCACAGGTATCAAAGTCACTAATTACCCATCACGCTCTCTGCATCGGCATTCATTAGAGGAACCGACACTGTGTTATTCAGTCACGGGAAGTCTCTTTCAAGTCCCAGCACTTTTCCCTTTGATAGAAAGAGGCTGCATCAGCACAGGCAGCATGTTTGCCTTCTGTCACTTGCTGGTTGCTGTGCTGCACAGCACATGAGATTCGAAACCGAGGATGCAATGAGTTCAGCTGAAGGAGCAGTTCAGTGCTGCTTGGAAAACGTTTAATAACAGATCACAGACGAGTACATTTCTAAGCCCTGTTGCTGCTGCTGCCCACTTCATCTAAATCTCTTCTCAGCAACATCCCCAGTGCTGCCATCTAGATCCAGGTGTTCCCTTTGCCTCTCGGGTGAACAGACCACCTAAAGAAAATGGGTTGTTACTGCTGGTTTTTGGGGGCTAGGTAATCAAGATAGTTCTGCTTTAACTGTATTCGTAGCCTAATGAGATGAGAATTAGAGTCCACCTTACTAAATGCAGATCTAAATGTCCTTGGTGTCAGCACAGACTGTATTTGCCTGGAGTCCTGTTTTCAGATGCATCTGTAACATGATTTATACCTCTGTCTCATACCCACTTGCTTGTTACATCCTTTCCCCTTATCTTCTGATTTTTTTTCCCTAGGTTGCTATTTGCTTTTACTCCACATCTTTGAAACTGAAAATGGTAGTTAACAATTAAGAATTATTATTTTTTTTGGCATATTATCTCTGCAGTGGTACTCACTAGAAGAAAATAAGAGTCAGCACTGGTAATGTTAAAGAATTTATAGGTTACCTAGTCCAGAAAGACACTAGAGCATTTCTATACCCTGAAACATCCAGCACTGATACTGTTATAGCCACAGTACCTTGCTCGGGTGAACCATTAGTGTACTGTAGCGTAGAAATGCCTATAGTGGCTGTAAAACATATTTATGTATCTATAAAGCAGGATGCTCTGGTCTACTGAAAGCACTTAGATACTTTGATAAAGAACAACCTATAGAAACTGGATGTGTGGTGGAAAGAAAGAAGCCACGCTCACGTTTTGAGATCAGTGTTTATTTCCAGCCGTCTGCAAGGAAAGCCCATGAGTTCGATGATTATCTGAATGTATGTGGAACATTTGTAAAAAGCTGGGAGAATTCCATTATGTGTAAGCTGCTTAAAAGGTGGCTCACTTAAGGTTATTACATCGCTGCTTTGGGTTATTTTTGTTTAATTCAAACTCTGCAGTGGGTGAGACTCAATTTCAGTTTAAACAATCACTTCAGTACCTTATCTTTCTCATCATCTTCTGTACCTACAAAATTTGTGGTGTGGGATTCAGATAAATAAATACACGATTACACACACACTAACTCATAATTTTCTCCATGACATTCTGCTTTCTGTGAATAAAGAAAATGGCTTTCAGGGTGCTTTTTCCCTTCTCCTTTTAAGTGAATGATTTCCAAAGGGGCTGTCTGTCCAGAACAGATTAACTCTCTTGCCTCAGAATGAGGCCAAAGCACAATTTTTAGTGTCAGAAAATCAGTTTTAAATCCACAAAAGCTTCCGTTCAGAAATCTATTTAAGAATACACCTATAAAGAGTATTTTTTAACCTGCTCCATCTGAAGAAAGAATTAAAATATTTACCCACTGACCTAAGAAGGTGTTTCAAACTAACAGCCCTATTGATGGAAGGGGTAAGATAATATGGACTGTGATTTTGCCTCATGCTTTTTCTCATAAGAAAATGCATATTTGACAGCTTTTGAATTGGTTGTGCCTCAGTCTGGGTCCCCAGTGAAAAGTCTGCATGATGTTTCTGAATGCAAACTTTGAGCATCCAAAGGAAATACTGCATCAACCTCCTCTTTGGAAAGATTTTTCCACCACGAAAGGGCTCCCAACCACATAACACCAAACCAACAGTAATCAAAGAGGTGAACAAAGAAAAAACTTTCAGAATGAATACTCTTTTAAAAGTACTGAAAATAGAGCTTTAAAAGACATGAAAAAATGCCAGTCTTCCCCTCAGGAGAGCCTTCATGGAGGAACCTACTTCTGGGAATATGTTTCTTTCACCATTCCACTTTCATATTTGTATTCTTAGGATTTCTTAAGTCTATGTTAGAAGAAAGGGACATTTTCTGTAGATCTCTTTCAAACAGCAGCTCTCCCATCAGTCCTGTGAACTCATCCTTTCCATAGGGCAAAGCAGGTACCTAATGATCAAAATTCAGCCCAAGCCACCCAGATTCAGATCTTCTGCAATGTCATGGCAAAAGTTTCCAGCCGCTGCCATGTGTGTCTTTCCTCTCTTCATGATACATCTTTCCGTCTGGGGGTGGAAAATGGCTGGGATCTGTGAAACAACACAAAATTGTTCTTTCAGGCGTGCTCTTCGTTCCCCAAATTAAAGGGAAGTGCGAAAGTTTAATTGTGCTTCCCTCTGTGTCCCTCCTCGCGGAGCGGTAAATTGGGGTAAATTGTGAATGCACTTTCATTCTGCTTATCACCAGTCTGGTAACTCCCTACACCCTCTGTTTTTTCTCCTGTGATGCTATAGAAATACAACAGTGTAACTAACACTTCTCCTCATTTAGAACCGCAGGTGGTGGGAGTACGTGTGATTTCATTGTCTTTACTTGGTAATTACAGGTCTGTTCCTATTCCCACTGCCTCAGTGGGGTGCTTGTATAGTACACGTTGTTAAGTCCTTTCAGGTGTTTTCAAGGTGGATTAGCATGGAATATTGTATCACTGCAGAATGGTACCTGCTCTGCTGTGCCTGTGACTGCCGTGTGTAGAAGGGATGATGGAACACAAGGCTGGCCTAACTGCTTGTATTGACACAATGGTACTGTAAACCCTGGCTCAGACAAGACTTATCCCAGGAGGGAGAGCACAGCTGGGATTTGGGTGGTCTGCCTGGCTGACCACGTTTCCACATCTGTGAAAGCTGTGCCTCTGCAGAGGGTGCAAAATGCAGTGAACCCCAGCTCCTGCTGCCCCCACAGCATGCACACAGCAGGTCGTGGCAGTAACCTTCACTCATGCTGCATCCTCTCTCCTTTCCCTCACTAAAGATGTCTGGGAATGTGAGATGTGATGGGCCACGGGGCAATAGCAGCAAGATTGACTCAACCTGTGATTTAATACATGTGACAGGTGCATTTAAAAATGTAAATATTATTATCCTTTGGTTTCAGCTTCAGATTCCTCCAGATGTCTGTGGTTGATAAGTGAGGTTCCCTTCAGGTTCTGCCACCTTCCATCAGTGCATATGCTTATCATAGACAGAATTCAATGTGTAGTAGGAAGGTGCATTGCATATACATCCCATGAATGTGCGTGTATGTTAACTATGTTTTAATACACCACATTCATGTTATACTTTGAAAATCACAATAGCTGGAGCCAACACTGCTGACAGAGCAGATCCTTTCTGAACTTCTCTTTGAACTGGGATATTGCATGAAAGCTGGAAGTCATATCTTTCTTCTATTAAAACACTGATGACCTTTGCCTTTTCTCCATTGAAATAGGCTTGCGAGCTCAAGGACTGAATTCAGCAGAGTTCATAAGTATATGGTTAAACCAATAGGATTAAATCTTGGGTAAGGCAATTTATCCTTAAGCACAGGCTCAGATGCTGTGCTGAGTAAGGACTGCAGGATATTTGAAGCAACTCAAAGCCCTTCTTCCCAAGAGTCCTTCTACTCCACTTTTGCCTCTTGGTTAAACGGAGCCAAAGCTTCCTCTGCAGCACAAGAGAAATGTCAGGCTGCAGAGGTGTAGATGCCCAGGTGTCTCCAAGGCACTGCCATAAGTGCACAAAGCTATTCCAAGGCATCAGGAAATTATTTTTCTTCCATTCCTGCATGGAAAGAGGAGAAAACTCAGAGCTGTATAGGCCAAAATAGGATCTGCAAAATTATGTGTTTCAAACAAGATCCTCACAGAAAAGGATGAGCCTTTTTTGTCAGTGGGCTGTCATATTTGTATTAGTACGTTAAATGTGACAGATGGCCAGAAGTCAGAATCCAAACCGTGTTCATTGAGAGCACTTGAAATCTGAATCCTTCCACGTGCTCTGGACACCACTTGTCCCATACACCATTTAAAGTTCAGGAGCCAAATAACAGGTAAGATTTTTACCTGCTGCTCCTTAAATGCCTGAAAAGCAATCAAAACCAGAGGTAACTCAGGGAAAACTGTCACAATGGTGGAAAACTGTTAGCAATGGTGGAATTTTGTGCTTACTGATAGCTTGCACTTCTGTCTCTATAAAACCAATCGCCTCAAACATCTTTGGCATCAAACTGTATTTGCTCAGTTGTAGCTTCAGTGGAGATGTCAAAAGCCTTAAGTTTCCAAACAATGGCTTTAAATTCAGTGGCAATTGCCCTAGCTATTTCCATCTGAAAAATAACTAGCTAGAAGGATGCCTGGATGGCAATCTTACCACAACAGGTTCCAAGTAAGCAGGGACCATGAGACTGGACTTTCCTTTTCTTGCAGGATTTCTTGGCAGGTGAATACCTGAAGATCAGTTTTGGTCCTTCACCTGCCTTCTGTTTGCAGTACAGGAGCAAGATGAAAAGACCTATTTTTCTCCCTGGGAATGTAGGAAATGCTATAAATAATTGAAACTGCACTCCGTAGTCTTCTCTCCATCAATAACTAGGTCCAGCATATTACAGCCCACTTCGTAGTCCCCTCTTGAGTTTTCATCTTTCTTCTATATTTTCTATATTTTTGCCATTTATTTGCTTATAAATATTACCATTTAAGAAGGGAACATTTGAGGGATATTCACCTGAGGTCTGAAATTATATTTTTTTTATTGTAAGTATTGGAGAAGGATACAGGAGACATCAGCAGAATGTTGCACTATGGGTTATAGATTGCTGCTCAGCAGTTGGTGGGTTGGCTATTTCTTTTAATTGCTGATACTGTATTTTCAGACAGTGCTGATCTTATGACGAATCTTTTTACCTACTTTTCTGCAATTAAGCAATTTACCTGACAGTTGAAGAAGTTTTTTCATAAAATAAATAGTCCATTGTACAAATACACCTATGCCTGTACATGTATTGATATGCACATACACACACTCATGCATACACAAGCTTGCACACGCACAAAGACATGCATTTCTATCTCACAGCAGTTCTGACAGAGAGATTTCCTCCCACATAACTTTAAATCTTTTCTTGTGCTAACTGAATAACGCAGAATTTTGCTTTCACAGACAGTTCTTGTTCGTAATGAGGTATTTTACAACATTTTCTTTTAGTTCAAAAGCCCAAATATCCAGTGAAAAGCTGTTCCAGTGACAACTTTATGTGTGTGTGCATCACTTTCAACCTCAGTGTGCGTGTCCCATTTTCAGCTCCTGAACTCTGAATAAACTGGGCTCACCTCCAAGAGTTATGGCTTTAAGGAATATAGGTAATTGCACCATTACCCTTTTTATTTGTTTAAATTTTTTCCTTCAGCCTGTTCTGTTAGTTTGTCATACATGTGGTCTAATTAAAGTTTCCTGCAGGACATTTCATCCAGAATAAATAATGACATTGCTCAGAAGGGCTCTAGTTACATTTTTTTTCCTTCCAACTGTGCTGAAAGGGAGGTTGCTGTCTAAAAAATCTGTGCCTGGGCGAAAGAGACAGTTTTATAATTGCATTTCCAGTCTTCTTTGTATTCTTTTGTGTTATATGCTTGTACAAGGAGAAACTGGACAGGCCTGTTGGATAGCAGCCAGGCAGAATTGTCAGAGAGAGAGAGACCAGATTGAAAATAAAATAGGAAGAGGAGAGAAATAAAAAATATCAAGATGATCTCTCTGAACAATGACTTAAGAAAGTGAAAGTGGAGGAGAAAATAGCAATTTTGTTTTGTCAGCTTCTGAGGTTTTAAAATTGTCTTTTGCTTTCTGGTTTTTATTTTTTTTTTTCCTCCAGTTCTGACAGAGAAAATTCAAAGTATGGAGACATGTATCAGAAATGGAACTGGGACAAAACATTTGTTTTCTGACTAAAAGTCGAGCACTGAGAAACCAGGTGCACTCTGAAGAAAGGATGGCAGCGGCTTGAAAGTGGAGGCTCTGGCAGTCTCAAGGTCATATTCCTACTCTGGCTGAGAGCAGCATTTCTTGGTTTGAGATTCTACTAATTAATTAATCAATAAATACATATTCTATATCCCTGTGAACCGAGTAGAGATGGGATCAGCATACCCAGACCAAGTGACTGTACCCTGACCTCCATGTTTCTGAGTGTGAAGAGCTCTTCTGATTTTCCTTCCACTTCTCATCTTTCCTAAGTCCCTGCAAGATTCAATTTTCCAGGCTGATGTACTAGAAAGTTGGTAGCAAACAGGTTAGCTCTGCTTTGAGCAGAGGTGGTATAGGCGACCTCCAGAAATCCCATCCAACCTGGCTTTTTCTGTGATTCTGTTTAAGTCAATCATGAAAGCATCCATCTACAAGCAGTAGCAGCTGTACTCTTTGTTCCAGAAAGCCACAAGTCATGGTCAGACAGACTCTGCAACTGGTAAACAAAGAAAGAAAAAGAATTAATGGGAGGGGGAAAAAACCCTCTTTGAGCCTTGGGATGTGATTGTTTGTGCAGGGGCAGACTGAGAACAACTGAAATGAAAGGAGAAAAAGTAAATGCGGGTCTGTGAGAAGCTGAATGGTGAGCAGGTCTCTTCCACACTTTCCTTGAAGGCACAGCGTGTGGATGTACTTTATTCATAATGACAATGTGATGTGATTCATAGCAATTGCTTCTTCACAGTAAATTATTCTAAGATGCGTTGTTGTGCCACGTTGCAATGGCACAAATGAATGATGTTAAAATACTGAGCAGACAAAATGATAACACCTGTTACAGAGCCACTTATAAACCGGAGTGCAAGGAGGCATTTGTACCTGTCTCTATCACACATTGTGAGCTACACGTCTTAGGATGGCTTATGAAGGAGAAGGCAATTTCTGTTATTCTGTATTAAAACATTTCTCAGAGTTCCCCTAATTTACAGACATCCTCTCTGTTTACTTGACATCAGCTCCTGCTCCCTGGCAGGCATCATAGGAGAGAATTCTCAACTGGCTCAGCACTCAGATTTCCTACCCAGGTCAGGTCTGAGAGGAAGAAAATAACAATATCTTCATGGGTACACTGGTATTTTTAATCCTGCCCCATGGCAGCACATAATTACCCAGACTGAAGAGGAGCAGGGAGCTGTACCCCTTTCCAAGGCACCGTGGGGCAACCGAGGCTACAAACTGGCATGGGCAGTCAGGGCAGGACCTCATGAGGGTCACAATGTCCTGAATTTCAACTGATTTGCACAGGTGCTCAGCACCTGTGTGAGAGTCAGGCAGGTCAATGCCTTTATGCTCCTGCCTCTAAAAAAAACTAATGCAAAGCTTCCTTGTGCCAGTGGAGGAGTGGTGATGGCTATTGCTGTCCCTGGACAGGGCACTGTGTCTTCTACTATCTGTCAGCAAGAGTCTCAAAGACTGATGTGATTCAGTGCAGAGCAGCCAGGACTCAGCCTGTGATGGCACATGGCTTTCCATGAGGGATCAACAGGCAACACCAGCTCCCAGCCTTCAGCTCCCAGGAACCTGACACGCAGCAAGAGCAGTGCTGTGGGGAGGGTCTCTCCTGCCACACTGTATTCACAGTGGTGGGTAGAGCCCAGTGCTGTCACCACAGAGAGCAAATGCAGGATGATCCCCTTACACTGCACTGAGAACATCTACCTGCAAGAGCAAACCCAGGAGCACAGTCAGATTTGGGGTTTTTTTGCAGGGGTAGGGGAAAGGTAGAATAGCTTTCCTCTGATTTCTAAGGAAACTGGTTTCATTGCCTGGTCAGACATCTCTTGCCAGCTTTCCCCCATGGGAATGGAAGCCTAGTCCAACCAGCTGTATTAGGGTTTCTGATCCAGTTTCTAACCTTGCAAGTGAAACACTAAGCTTAATTTCCTCTTTTCATTTTCCTCTCCTCCTTGTTCTTTTTCCTTGATTCAGTGTGTTGGCTTTATTAAGATGCTACCTACAGGATTCTCTCCTAATGCTCACAAGTGCCTCTTCCATCCAGAGGCAGTTGGAGAAATTGCTCCTCTAAGCACCAGACACTTAATTAACAATGAGACAAATTCTCCAGGTTTCTTGCTTTTTCACTCATTTGTCCTCTTTTGCACTGTCGAGTGCAGTGAGGAAGCACGTACCAAGGTCTTGACCAAACACTTTGAACTGCAATCATCTTGGGATACCCAAGGAAGATAATTACCAGTTTTGTTTCTCTCTTCCTTACCCCTTCTTCCCTCTGATGACA
Organism: Empidonax traillii; assembly: GCF_003031625.1. NCBI lineage: Eukaryota > Metazoa > Chordata > Aves > Passeriformes > Tyrannidae > Empidonax > Empidonax traillii. The sequence goes on along the minus strand of NW_020955302.1, from coordinate 835,271 downwards.
GGGGGATGAAGTGGATATTCAGCATATCCTCCCGTAGACAGAAATGCCCACATTTCTCTCTCTCTTCCCTGCTAAGGGGTCCCATGAGATATACTCCATGCCCTCTGATGACAGTGCTGATGTCTCTCCTCTTAACTAGACTAGTCCCACTGGGAAGCGCTGGGGAAGTAATTTGGCTCCTACTAAACTTTGAAGTTCATGTTGTTTCAGGATGGTTTGTCATTATGAGGGCAGATGGCGGGGCCTCTGGGGCAGGTACTTGGCTTTGCCATGAAGAAAGACAAGACAAGAAGCTTTTAAAAGCCCAGTATTGCTGTGCTCTGCCCCAGCACTGTCTGCTTGCCACGGCTGGAGCTGCAACATCAATTTGGAGCCATGCCATGGGCATGTAGTGGGCAAGTGCATGGGGGCAAGGGAAATGCATGTATCATCCTGAAAGACCACCACTGCCTCTTTCATCATGATAATTTCTGTTTTAAGATACAGACATTACTGTTTAGCATCAAACCTAGCCCACTTTCCCAATTACCAGTGGGCAGGACAAGGGAAGCTTTCAGTGAGAGCTGAGAAGGTCCAGTCTGGCCAGTACAAGAGTGGTGAACACTCCCAGAACTTTCTTATGATTCTTTTCACATATCTTCCTAAATACCATACTACCATGAGCAATTACAGCTCTCTCCCATCCATGTGTGCATGGGACAACGCCTGTGCATCAGTTTGCAACAGCTTGTGTGGGGTTAGCAGAGACCAAAACATTACAGAGACCAAAATGTCCCAGTACAGCTCCTCCAACATCACTTCTGAATCAGATTCACTGTGTCCTAGCTACTGCAGCCCCTAAAAAGCTTTGTCTGTTTCCAAATGTGTAGTAAGCCTGCTTTGTGACCTGGAGAGTGAGGTCTTGAAGAGATGTTTCAGATTAATTGTAAAATCTTCCTACAAAACTGGATAGGTGGACAGGTTCAGCTCTGTAATCCAGCAAGCTAATACTCTGCCAACATATTCTGCCTCTTTTTTTTTTTTACCTGCAGATCACTGTGTAAAGCCTAGTTAAACCAAGCCCTTGGCATGTTTAAAGTTCTGTGCAAATATTTGCTAATCAATCCTCAAAAATCCCTTCTCTGTAATGCAAGTAAATGTTGCTGGGCCTGATTCAGTCTTACAGTGTATCACACCCTCACCAGTCCCAGGTGGGAGCAGGTCAAATAGGATCAAGCACACCATTACACCAGCTCAGAGGAGAAAGGCTTTCCAGCTTCCACCTCAGCACTTCCCTAGCCTGAAGTAGTTGTTGGCACAGTGTTGCTTTAGACTTGCACGTCTAAAACTATTTTGCCCCAAGCATTCTAATTACCCTGTCTGCCTCCTCCAGCCTTGTTTCAGACATGATCCTTTCCTCTCTTCACTTTGGCACAGCCACCACATGACTTTACAAGCTAGTTTCTTGGATTCCAACTATCTCCCTTATTGTCTGGATTTTAGCTGTGCCCTTGTCTCACCCTTTGGATTGGCACATCTCTGACTTTCCTTGGTTTCTGTCCAAAGGAGCTGATTTCTCTCTTATTTTCCCTCGCTCCGCTTCTTGGGTCTATAACTCAGTCCAGTCTGGTCAAGCTTATTTTTGCAAGGCATTTCCCAGTGGGGTTCTTTAGCATCTCAGCCATGCCATGAAGCTGCAGCCCTTGAACAGGGTCCTCAGATCCCCCTTCCCTGAAGATGCTTGATAGAGGTGGAGCCCTGGCCTCAGCTGGGGAGGAATGCACTTACAGGCCCCCTCCTCATTTACTGCACTCATTGCTCTGAAAATGTCTGAGACTCATTTTCTGAGAAAGCTCACATTTTTTTTTTTTTTACCATATACACTGAAGATTCACATATCCTTAAGTTACTATCCTGGATCTGCTCCTGCCTTCCTGCCTGTGGTAGGTCTGCTTTTACCATCATCATCTATTCCTCCATGTGGCTGTTACCCTCCATGTGCCTGTAATCCCACAGCGTTATCCCTGCTGGAGGGAATCTTGTTGTTAACAAGTGCGCATTTGCAGACCCTTCAGTCCCAGTAGGCTGGGCTGCCTGTACAGCAAGGAGGACTGAGAGAGATTTCAGTACCAAACTGAGGTAAACAGCAGAGCCCTTGACTTTTACGTGATCTCTCAGCAGCACTGCACTTTATACACAGATCTTTTTGGACTTTACATTAGAAATGCTTATTGATGCCAGCTGTATCAACAGCTGGGTTCCTCATCTGCAATGGTTTTGTATAGCCTGAAGTCTTTAGGTTTGCCTTCATAGACCAGAGATCATTAGCAGTGAGAATCCTTCAAATGTTGACTTGGCTAATTTGTCTGCCAATGGGTCTGTGTTGCAATTTAATACAAAGCTGAGAATATAAAAGTGAGTGACTTGCATTATCCCACAGGGATGGTCTTGTTGCTAGTTCTGCAAAAAGGAGTTTTGCTTCAGGACAACTGAGGGTCACCAGGCCACCAAGCCCTGGGTGAAGACAGGACTGTACCCCATCCTCTCAAGAAAGGCTGTTGGTGTTCAAAGTTTAGAAATCACTTGCTGATTGGATGCTCCCTTGTTAAATGTAATCTGGGCTATGGGAAATTATCAGGCTCTGAAGCAAACTCTCAGTTTGTTTCTGAATACCAAACACTCCATTCTCTGCAGAAAATGAAGCTGGCCACGAGCACTGGCCAAGAAAAATTTGCATCAGTGGGTGTTGCAGCTTTGGTTCAGCATTTTATCTCATTTACTCAGCCTCCAGCAGAGCTAGGCAGAGACTGCAAAAAAAGAACAGGAAAACAAATCTCCCCTCCAGCATCTGCTCTTATGCAGAAGTAAATTCACTTTATGCTTCTCCGTTGTTGAAAGCTCAGAGTGAATGAATAGTGTTGCTGCTGGTTTGACCATCTGTCTGGGCTGGGATCTGAGAGTGTTCCCCAGCCCTGCCACTCGTTTCTTGCTTTGCCTCAAATTAAACAAATAAACTATTTTTGTTTCAGCTTTTAACCTGTAAAAGGGGGATAACCCTTTTCTGTCCCCCCAGGGATACCTTCTCCCAGCCAGCACAGGAGCTGCTTTCTGTGGCTGTCTTCTACCCCCAAATAAATGCTGTAAGATGTGCTCAGCTATCCTGGCATGAAAAGAGGTACCTCTACCAAAGGTCACCTCAGCCAGGGTCTGCTGAGACAGGTACTAGGATGTGGCTCTGTTGTTTGCAAACTGTTTCTCCATGCAGTCCACAGACCTGCTGAAACTGAAACAATCAAAATGTCCAGCAAAAGTATGACAAGTAATTTAGCATCCTGTTATTTGCACATTAAAAAAAAAAATAAATAAATCATTTCTTGGCATTTCCTTTAAGCCTTCTTGAACTACAAGTAACTTTTCTGGCTCTTCTTTCTTTATTGTTTGATTCTGCTTATCCTTATATCATGTGTATTATGTAAAATAAATAAGTGCATGAAATGGAGAAAAGAAATAATGGAAAAGGGTTTGTTGCAGGAGTTCCCCCTTGAAGCCTCCATCTCCTCCTACAGATACTACATAAAAGCCTCTTGAGGAAGATAATAGAATAACAAGCCAGGCTACTGAAGTGGGGAACAATCAGGAATCAAGTAAGATGGAAAGTGGAAAAAATAGTAATAATAAAAACAAGAATGAAAATGATATTTCAACAGTATTGGTGCTGAACAGATCACAGTGTTTAAGCCAGAAGTGTGGTTTGCAGAGGATAATAAAAATAATTAACTTCAATACTCTTCTTTATTCTTCCACCCTTTGCTCCCACCTACATAATCTCACAGGATCCTTTGACACAAAAGCAAATTTTATCATGTTGGTTTTATCCTCTGCAGTTTAGTACAGGAGTTTCAAGGCCTGGGCTGTGGACTTCATGAATGGGTGGTTATTTTGGCTGAAGACAAGGCTCTACAGGGATCTTGCTTTCCTTCCATTCTCTTCACAAAGACTTGTTCAAAAAAATCTATATTTTGAAACACGACCCTTCAGCTCATGCAACACAGCACGAAAATTCCCAGGTCTCTATCTCTTGTTCCCTAATACCAGTGAAGAGGATGTTTTTGGTCCAGCTTTGCTCCTGATTAGAGGAAGGAGCCCCTGGTGGTCTAGAGGGTAAAGGCGCTGCACTGTCACTGCAGAGACCCGGGTTCGATATCCGGTCGGGGCCCCTCCCCGGGCAGATGGAGCTCGTTAGCCCTGTAAGGCAATCCATCTACGTCCTGAGGACCTCGCTGCCACCGTCCAAGCTCGCTTGGCCCCGGCAGATGAACCTCAGGATTAAAGGGTGGGCTCAGTTCCGCGCACACTGTGTCTCACCTAAAAAATCCAATGCGCAGGCTGGAAGGCGTAAAGACCTTCCCCAGTTCTTCGTTCGCGAAGACTGGCCATTACTTACTTACTTACTCATCTGAAACAGATCAGCCTGTTTAATCCTCCCCTTTGTGTCTGCCACAAGTCCTGTCCACTGGGACCAGACTGGGAAACACATTTCACATCCTCACAGGGACTTGCTATGAGCATCCTGATCCCTGGGAGTCTTGAACCAAGCCAGGACTGGTCATGACAGATGAGAAAGGTCAAGGCTCTCAAATGCAGTGAAGGAGCGGGATTTTGGGGGAAATGTTTTAAAGGAGGACTTTCTGAACCATAGTCCCCTGCTTTTCTGCTGTTGGAGTATGTGTCTAAAGCAGGAAGGCTGAAGTCTAAATTTTTGGATGAATCACTGTTAGGGCTTATAATTGGTGAATTCAGGGGGCTGGCAATGTCTGGCACGGTTTGGTTAGATTATTGCTGTGCTTGGCCCAAGAAGTCAGCCAATAATGGTCTCTAGTAAACTGTTTCTTTTTGAGATTTTGACAATGGAGATGGGTGTTTCTTTGACAAGTGATGAGTCATTGAAAACATGGTTCCCAGAACGTGGTCAGCATTGAGCAGTTTCCCTGCTTACAAAACTGCCTTTTGCAGAAAGTCCCTTGCCCCAAAGAGCATCTTCACCTGCCGTTTCACACCCTGCATGGGATCCAATCACTTTTTGGTTCTCCCCAACATGCCCCACTGCCAAATCTCTCACCAAGGCTTTGCAGGCTCAGTCAGGCTCACGAGAAATGACTCAGTCAAGCTATGACTTGTACCAGGTCATAATCTTAGGCAGTGTTTTCTACCGTTTCAGGTCTCTCGCTCCTCCTAATTGGTTATGACTGTGCTAGAATTTTAAGTAAGATCTCTGATGACACATCTATGGGCTTTCACCTTAGAACACGACATGTAATGACTCAGCTAAGTGCTGCAACATGGAGCCAACACGCTTATATCAAAAAAATAAATTATGAATAGGTTGGTTTTCTTAAAATACCCAATCTGCTTTAGTCATTATCCTTAATGCATCACTGCCCTAGCAAACAGCAGCATTTCTGATGTGTGAGCAGGCTGCCTATGTCTTGCATGTAGCCTTTGGAGTCTGGGGGATCTCTTCTCTGTCCGGGAGGAAAATGCCAAGCTCTGAGTGGGATGAGGAGGGAAGGAAAAGGTGGGCATGAGGGCAGATTATCTGCTTCCTTCCTTCTGACTTAATTCAGCAGAACATGTCCAGGGAGTGGAGTTTGGATTTCACAGCTCAATGGCAAACACCACGTCAGCCCGGCAGTTTCTGCCTCAGATGCGCCCAGGCAGAGCCAGTAATGCATGCTGCTGTTTGGGGCTGCTGATTTTCAAATCCCCCCTAATTCAAGTGAAATTCAGAGCACTCCCTTTTCCATAACTGAGTTTGTTTCTGTAGAACCCTCAGCCCCATATAACTGAGGCAATGTACCTGAGGAGAGGACAGTGCAAAGGACTTGTCCTCCTGGCTACCTTAGTGGGCTAAATGTGATGAGACTTGGAGGGACAGTAGATCTCTGTGACCGAGGAATGGGGCTGTTTATCTATGCAGACTTTTCAGAACTCCCTTCCACTGCAAAAACTAAAAAAGGAACAGCATAATTTGAAAAGGCATTTCATTTTCTTACTCAGCTGAGCTCCCAATCAACATAGGCTGCCAGTTCCTTGCTACAGAAAAATACCCAACTGGCTTGGCCCTGCTTACAGCATCACTGGTAATTTGGCACAGCCAGAGGATAGCTGTGTCACTCTCAGAACAAATTTTTTTTTGGCATGACCCTTGTATGCTTTTGCTTGGTATTTTGCCTTTAAAACAGAGAGAGGATTAGGAAAGAAAAAAAAAAAAAGTACTTTTCCCTGGGGCGTCATCAGATGCTAATAAAATCTTTAATTAATTCAGATTCGGATGGGCTCACATTTCTCTCGCTAGCTCACAACTTCAATCAAGTTTTTTTTCTTTTTGTGACGCTGCTTTCATGCCACTTTTCACTGCATTTCTGATTTATCTGGAATTGTGCTATACGGGCATATTGGCAGGAAAGGCTGGGATGAAAGAAGACTAGGATGAGAGAAATCATTAGCACAGGATGTATTTTCTTTTTTTTTTCTTTTTTGGAAGAAAACCCAAAAGGTCCTATGGCTGTTATGAATCCCTCAGGAACTCTTTAAATTACAGACAATTTGCTTGATTGGACTGCACTGGTCTTAAGCATTAGAGAGAGACAAATCACTCTTAACAAACATTAAATCAAATAAGATAGACAGAAATCTTGATAATGTGAAATGAATTCTGTAAAATTAAGACATCTGCTGAATACTCACTTCATAATAAAGTGATAATCTCCCTGAAATGGGGCCTGTCTCATTACCAGTTTGACGACTGGTGTGGATGGTCTCATCTAATACTGGTTAACTGAAAAGAAGTAAGTGATACATTTTCTTTACTGGCCTCGGTAAGAAAGAAAGGCCTCTGTCTGCCTTGCTATCAGTCCTTCCAGAGTTGATCTCCCCATTCACTTGCCATCCTTTGGATAAAAGATTTACTGCACAGGGTACCGAAATTGCTCCAGATTGTCAGAGGGAAGCATTTCAGACACCTTCCTTTGAAGGCAACAAAAGGATTTTTCCTGGGAGTTTCAGCTAATAGATGGAGGCAGGGAGTAGATGTATTCCAGCCTAGGGAGAGGCTGAACAAACAAAGACCACATTCCCAGCGCTCCCAGCCCTGGCTCTGCTTGCCAGAGGCTCCCTGGGAGCCAGCGAGCAGAACAGGCTGCTGGCCTGGATGGACACAACATGTAAGGTGAAGGAGGGCACTTTAGAAGGAACTGATTTCATTTACAGACTTTAATTTTACTTCCTGCCTCAGCTCCTTGCTGGAACAATCTTGGAGGATAACCTGACCTGGACTCTCTTCTACTCTGTGCTCTTAAATGGTCGATCAATAAGCCCAGGAAGGAAGAAAAACCATGCGGTTGAATTTCCTTAAAATATACATGTAGCCATGCTCAGCAGCAAGGGATTGAATTCAGTGCTCAGAACACAGAGCAGCATTTACAGCTGCTTCCCTCTCACAATGTTTGCCCATGCCCCCTGCTCCTGAGCTCTCCTGCAGGAACACGTCTGTGATGCTGCACTTCTGCAGGGAATTGTGGTCTTTATTCCAGGCCACTGACACAACTTCTGCATGGAAAAGAGGGATTCCCTTGAAGGAGAAATGCCATTTCCTCCTGATGCTTTTGGGATCATGCCTCTCAGTGTGCCTTCACCTGATTTGCTGCGGATTACCACTAGGTGATCTACCCCACATGTGTCTTGCAATCTTGCTGCAGATCACAGAGCTCTGCCTGCTGCATAAACAAAGTGCTGTGGCCTGGGGCGATATTATAATTGAATAGATATAACAGATTATGATCCGTTTGATGTGCAGCATGAAGCTGCAGCACTCCCTATCATATTCCAGCAGAGCGAAGCCAGGGACTCTTTCTAAAGCATCCATACAACCAGGAAATGTAAGCAAAAGGCTCTCGAAATAGTAATAATAACACAACATATCTCTAGGGCTGACAAGTGTGTTGAGTACTGCAGTTTCACCCATAATCTGTCATAAAGTTAGACAGTTCTATCAATGGGGAAATAAACAGCTGGGATAATAAAAGGTGAGTGCTGAATAGCAACCCTTCAGCTCCCTCCAGGCTTTATTAGGATAATTGATTTTGGAACATTAATAAGGATATTGATTAGCTTTAAGGAATTGAAACTCAGGGTGAGGGAGGGAGCTGGGGAGGAGGGAGCTGTTGCTCTTGGCTACAGACTTGTGGTGGAAGCAGGAGCCCTGTTATGAAGAGTCGATCAGCGATGCCGAGGGATTAACTTTTATCTTCTACATGAATTAGGAAAGTGATTTTTGCAAGTGTGCCATCCACAGCATGAGGACCTGAGAAATTACAGAGCAAGAGTTCTTCAAATGCCACAAGACTTGTCTTATCACTGTCAACCTCCCGGGCAGTTTCCACGTCGTGATTCAGCACTTTGAGCAGGCGGAGCGGTGGTTCAGCCACAGTGGGGCTGGGGGGCAAGGAAAGTCAAGCAGGAGGTCTGTGTAGAGGAGGCTTCCATGCAGCAAGGAACTGATTAGATCAGGAGTGTAATCAGCTCCCTGAACTTCCAAAGTGAGGTTTCACTGATCAGTGAATTTCCAGGCTAAAAGAGAATGCTCATAAATATGGAATTTCACTTTCCTTCTTTTCAAGATCAAGTGGTTCACATGATTATTTTTTTCCCTGCAAATTTAAAGCCCTGACTTTCTGATACATTATAGAAGAAGAAGATTGTTTCCAGCCATTGAGTGAACAAAGTCATGGGCATCATGTTCAGTCTTCCAGTAAAATAATAGCCTTGAGTAATTCTACAGCATGTGGCAAAATCAGAGCGAGCTTGCATTTTGCATACTGCTGTGACTTAACACAAGTGTCAGGTGGCTTCTCAGGGTCTGGTTTCGATTAATTTAAAGATGAACCTGGACCTTAACTTAGCTGCTGGCCAGGTTTCCTGTATCATGTCTTGAACTTACAAGTTTTTACACTAAATGCTCTAAAAAAATACATGTAAACATGTAAATACATGTTTAAAGGAGTTTTATGTAATTAAAACAATGTGGAATGAAATAAATTTAAAGGCAGAAGCTGTCAGGACCAGATTTGTGCCTCAAAATCGTCTAAATCACTGTGCACACCAGAACTGAATGTCTTCTTTGATGGGTCTCCCATGAGTGTAAGATATTAATTTTTGAATGTGAAGCTTTTAGTAGTTTCTTACTAATACACAGATAATTTATATGGCCCCACTGGAGCAGCCAATGACCCTAACAGAAAAAAAATATCCTAATTATCTCAGGTACATGTGGACCCAAGAGGTTATTAGGAAATACCTTAGAAATCATGAAATGCAAAGACAGCAAACAATTGCAGCCAAAGCCACCTGTTTCTGAATTAAGATACTGTGTTTCCACCTTTTAGCCAATCACCTTGCCACCCAGGATGAACAGACCAAAGATGTCTGTTAATGGCAGTCATGTTCCAACTTCAATCTTTTGGGGAGTTATTCTAGGACTTTCAGCATTTCCTCCTAGAGCTCCACCTTCAATACCCAGCACAGCTGTAGGCGACCCCTGTGCTCTCTGACCATTCAAAGGGAGTGAGATCTGAGGGGTTTTCGCGCTCCACCATTCCCTTTATGCTCCAGAAACAGGGGAGATGCTTTTGTCACGCTGCTGCATGTGGGCATGGAGAGCATCTCTGGGACGGTAGGGGCTTGTGACACACGGCTTGACTGCTTCGCCTCGGCTTCTGAGCGGCAGTCATGTCCATGCAGCACACACAAAGAGTTACTAATGTCCACATTTTTGATTCCATCAGCTTGTCTTGTATCTTGGCCTCCAAAAGCAGATAGTGAGTGGAATATTCGGAAGAATGAGGCCGTGGATAAAGATTATAATGGACAGGTAATTATAATAAAGAAAGAATTATTAGATAACTGGATAGATAACCGGATGGATAGAAGTGGAGAGAGATCTGATAGGGTTTTTTCTCTTTTGCAAAAGCCCTAAAATAAAGGAACTCTTGCACATACATAAATCATCTAGCTCCAGGATAGGAGCAAAGACAAGTTCCCATAGCAACAAGATCTATGCTGTAAAGCTGCGCTGCCCTTTGTTATGTATCATTGTGATATTTCTCTCAGACATGTCATTGGCAATTACCCACAGAAGGAGAGCTCAAATTGTGCAGGAGCCCAGCAGATCCACCTTACATTATTTTTCTGTAATTAATGAGATTATTGAATTTCTACACTAATAAAGCATGGCAAGGAGTCTGAAAACAACTCCTCTCCGAGCCAATTTAGGGTGATTTCTCAGTGCATCACCCCCCACCCCTTAACACACACACCTCTGCACAGACCTTGGTGCGGAAGAAAAAAGGAGAGCTTCTGTAGAGCTCTCCTGCTCTGCTATGAGTCAGCTCGCCCGAGCGGCATTGACGTTTCTGTGTTGCCAGGAGGTGAAACCCTGTGTAAATGTTCCTAAAAGCAGTTTTCAAGCTATTCATCTTTGATAACATTGTTTCTTTATGAATGCTTGAGCTTCACTTAGCTGCCTATGCATCACTTTTTGACAGGTCTCCATCTATTCTGCTGCTGCCTGTATGCAGAAAGCTCCCTTTCACATATAGAAGAGGCACTTGCTCAAGTCAGTCCTCTCTTAAGCTTTTTTCCTGATGAAGTTTCCTTTCCAGAGGGCCCTATCCTGCCCTGCATGTCAGCAGATTGCACCCTCATGCAGTGGGGAAGGGGAGGAGAACTGTCTGTCTGTGCTGCACTGGGAGAGCCAGCTCAGGTCCTGCACAAACCACGATGTCATCTGTGCATTGAGCGGCAGTGATTTTGTATATGTTGTTCAGCTCTTGAGGGACACAGAGATGAGGCTTTCTCTTCATCTGTCCTCCTCCCCCAGCCTTTCTCTGTTCTTATTTTTTATCTTTAATTATTTTTTAATATCTGAGGAGAAAGAAATTTGTGGCAGGAGGCAATTTCCGAGTAAGTGGCCAGGAAGGGACCCTCGGGGAAAAAAAATACAGTGGGATGTGGTTCCTTTGTTACTGAGTGCATGGAGAAGGATGACCTTTACCTTGCTATGTCTCGTCTGGAAAGAGGGATCAGCATCCCCACAGGGCCAGTGGACTAACCCTGCATCCACTTGTAAACACTTTAAGATCTTCTAATGCTACATTGATAGATAGCGAGATGAAACACAGAGGACTTGTGCCAGCATATTGGAGAGTATTGAAGAGTCATTACCTCATTTTGCAGCTGGTTTTTCTGCAGTAATGCCGTTGTGGGTCTTTTAGACATGCTTCCTGCTATTCATCTCCTTCAAAGGTTTCCAACGTGCATCTGCCTCCTCGGCTCCTGGAAGCATTTTGAAATTCTCCCACGACATGTGCTTTCTGGAGGCAGAACGCTGCTAGGATCACTGAAAAGTCTTTTCCCTGCCTGTTCCCTTCCTTGCAATAACAATAATTTATTGGGAAGGTGTTTGCCAAGCCCTCACTCTCATGTGGGAGATGCAGGGAGACGAGGCCCCAAGGACTTGACATTCTCCATAGACGGCAGCAGTTCAGGCAGAAAGTGCAATGGACAGCTGGGGGATGATCTGTCTTCCAGCACAACAACTTATCTTTCCTTGGTGAGCCTGCGGTGGCGGTTCCCCACTGCTCTCCCTCCAGATGAGTTACTGTGTTGGGCTTTCAGAGAGCAGTTTCACAAAGAAATATTTTGCCTGTTTTGCTGTGGAGCGCTCCCATCTCCTAAATGTGCTCGACACCATCTCACAGAGCACTGTGGGGCTGAGCAGCACAGCCAGTACGTCCTGATCCTGCTCCTAATTCCAGCACTGCCCCTTTTTCTCATCCTACCTTAGCAGTTACTCTTGTAGAGAAAACCCAGATTATTTTTTTTTTAATGCACTGTCTTCTAACAGAGGAAAGCCCTGAAATGGAATTTACACCTAGTTTTTATTTCACTAACCTTATTTCTCTTTTGCCTCTGTTCACATTTCTATTCCTTTCTCTCTACCTACCCACCTACTGAGACTGTCTAATCTCTCCATAGTAATTCTATCCATGTTTCCAAGACCAAAGTGGTTATGTTCTAATGTTCAAAGGTGTTCTCTCTTCAAACTCAATCACAAACCTGTCGTTATTTCTCACAGGTTTTCCAGCTACCTGCACTCCTGATAATGATCAGATCAATATCTATGCTCAGCATTTCACCATTCCTCTTGATGTAGTTTGCCAACTAATTGAAGAGCATCCTGTTTCCATGTGAAATATACTGAAAAGCTCAGCTAGTAACATAGCCAGAAGCAAACTACTGCATCCATAGTTTGGCTAAGCCTGCTTTTCCTGATTTATTGGCAAGTATCAGGATCAGAAGAACTGATGCTACTTTCTTTAAAGCTGAAAGGAAATGTCAAATTCTGCTGCTTAAGAGCTGCATAATGTTGAATTTCTGCTGATGTGACATAGTATCCTGGAAAATTGTGTAAGACATCCTAGAAATACAGTGTACAGCTTCCATTCACAGGGAACACCATCATGATGAATTGGCAAGTCACATCCTTAAGTTCACTGAAAGAAAATCTTCTTAAGGCTTTTTTCTAATTTAATTGTTATCTTGTCCCATGTACATACCTTTGTCAAACAAGCACAAACAAGCCTACTTGCAGACCCCAGGGAAATGCTGCCTGACTGAGGAAAACATTTTCTTGAGCACACCACTGCAATTCTAGGCTTAATACACTGGTGATAGGAGCAAATTTTGTATGGCAAGAAGAGTTTAAAGTTTTACTCTAGATTAAGGCAGGTTAAGTATCAAAAACAAACCAAAGAGGAAAATGGGAGCACTAGTTTCGCCAGCCCACAATGAAATCTGCTTCATAACCCCTCCTTCTCTAGGAGAGAGGATGTACTGAGCACTAAGGATCACCTGAATTCCATTCCCTCAGAAATAGTTTCTGTATTCGTCCTGTTCCTCTCATTTGAGGCCTGGGCGGGAGGTGTGACCTGCCAGGCTGGGAGATGATAACAGCCTTCTGGGCTCTGACTCAGCGTCACTGCTGTCCTCTGCCTCTGCACCTGTGAGGGAGGAGATGCCGCTGCAGCTCACTATTGCTCCCGCTTGCATACTCAGCCTGATGGGCCTGGTGTCGATCATGGGAACACTCTGCAGATACCTCAGCTCAGAGTGCCCAAACTGCTCCTCCTCAGCACAGAAGTCCTCAGAACCCAGCAGAACTTTTACATTAACTGATGGCTTTCCAGTAGCTTTCCACTTCCCCAATTTTTAAATAATGTGTAAAATAAGGACACAGGAATCAAAGAATGAGAGAACTATAGAGTTGTTTGTGTTGTAAGGTACCTGAAAAACCATCTAATTCCAATCCCCCTGCCATGGGCAGGGATGCCTTCCACTAGACCATGTTGTTCATAGCCTTGTCCAACCTGACCTTGAAATTCCTAAAGAGTTCATTGCAAGGGCTGTGTTGACAAAGTAGGAAAAATCATTCTATTCAGGAATTGGTTTTTATCTCCCTTCCCTGGAAAAATCCATTCTATTAGCCACTGTTGCGACTGCATACTGTGTTATGAGGACCTCTGATCTGAGCAGTACAACACACTTTATGTTAAACAGAGCATAAATCAAATTAAAACAAGTCCTTTAACATGAGAGTCGTTTGCTCTTGAGCTCAGACCCAGCAGCTGCCTCCTCCCGTCTTGCTCCACACAGAGACCATCTCTGGACAAATGATGGAAATTGTGCTTTGCCCAGCATCATCTTCTTTCAGCTTTGTTTCCAGTCTGGCTTAAAACCAAGCATGGAAAACTACATCATTCCTTGCAACAGAAAACATACCCCAGGGATTCATTTAGGATTAATTTAAACTTTCTAGATCAGCACTCTTTGTTTTGATATTCATCGCTATTTTATGGACAACCTATTATTTCAATTAGAAAAATTGATCTAAACAAAAATTAATTTGGAGAAGAAAAATAAAAATCTATTATTCCCAATGTTAGCATTCATCCCCTTCTCTTCCCTTTCCTCTAAAATGAAAAGCAATTTTCGATGTTAGCATTCATCCCCTCACCTTTTCTTTCCTGCAAAACAAAATTTGGGAAAAAATAAGCATGATTCAGGAGTGCATTTCAGTCTTGACAAATCTGCATTTCCCAATTTTAAGTGGTTTTGTCAAAGTTCTTCCAAATGGTTCCACCTTCAATTTACCTCTGGCCTTTCCTATTTTACCTCCTCCCTTGGCTCCTGCAAACTATTACTTCAAAAACAAAACACAAACAGATGACAATTTTCTATGAACCTTTCTGTTCAGACCTTCTATTAACCTTTCCCTTTGTGCAGATAAACACCAATAAAATGCAATCTGCCCCTGGAATCCTGCAGAGATTTGTTCCTTTTTTGACCTAATACCCAGGTTTTAGCCCAACTGTGTTTCACTTACTGTTTACCTTTGTTTTCTTTTCCAGGCTGGTCAGAAAAATCCTGAAAATTCATCCAAGTGACAAACATTTTTTGGCATATTTTGCCAGTTGTTTGTTCGTGTGTTTAGGGTATTGTGCAAGGAGGAGGAAGCAAGAGCCTGTGAAAGAAAGACTGCAGTGAAATATTAGGCTGATAAGTGATAATGTCCCCTCCAGGTACTGCAAGAGTGGAGATATTCTTACACACGGTGCTTCTTGCTTCTTGTTAATAAACTTCACTTCCCGCTGAGCCTGGCTGAGTGTCTCTAACACAGGCTCCTCTCAGTGAGGGACCTAATGGTGCAGTTTTCACGGGTAATCGGCCAGGCTGAGGCCGCAGACTCCGAAGGCAGGTGCTTTCCCAGCTGGCCAAGCAGGTTTTTAACTGGGAAGGGAAGAGAAGCTGCGCTGATGTGGTGGCCAGCATGCACACAGCTGGGAAGGGGGTCCCACCGGCTGCTGGTGTTTGCTTCAACAAAGAGGGACAGTGAGGATGGGCTGGGTAAATCATTCTGTGGTCAGAGGCCAGAATTCATGAAAAAGTGAGAAACTGAACATACAAACACCAATCCTTTCTCCTGTGCTGCTCTCAGATGTTCCCTACCTAAAGGGTCAGGCCATCCCTTCCAGGCCAGGGTTAGGCTCACAGTAAGGAGACCTTGTATCATGGTCTGCCGTGTGAAGTGTTTACATAGTTTGTAAGTATTTCAGGAAAATTCCTTCTGGATGTGACATCCATAAACACCTATAGCCCTGAAAAAATAATGAGTGAGTGGAATATTTGAAAGTCAAGAAGCACTAACATTTATGTATTTTTACTTCTTGACACATCACCGAAAGATGAAGAGAAAGCAGGTAAAGGAGGTCTTTAATCTCTGGGTCTGATAATTTTGCTATATAGCAAAACTGCAGTTTAGACATTACTGCAGCAATCTGCCCTGTTTTTGTGCTAACGAAGAAATTCAAGGTGTGGCACCAGGTGTGGCATCTTTCAACATCACTGTCATTATCGCAGCATTCCTCTCTTCATGATGACGTGGGGAAAATACAAAAATGCCAAAACTTTTAGTGTTACTTTGCAGCCCACAGCACAGGAGAGTGAGAATCTGTTCTTGGTTGTGCATTAGAAAATACTCATAAAATTGCAGATGTTTTTTCCACAAGGAACACACAAATTGCATGTTTCTTCATCTTTTCTGCTTGTAATTCATCTTTTGCAGCTGGATATCTATGGACTGTCGTTTCTGCTCTCTGATGGCTAAATAAATGTGTATTGGGAGAGCAGCTAACTCAGCACTGTATCCCACCTAAACATGATTGTGAAATGAATGTATGAGTTGAGCTAAAATACTTGAAGCTTTGGGGAGATTTGCAAATAACATCCAGATATTTGCAAATAGCAAATAATCTGATGCCGAGAATTGAAATAAGCCATCTCGAACCTTTCCTTTTCAAACAGAATCATGCATCATAGTACAGGAGCAGGAGCCCATTTGTTTGATGATGGATCTTTTTTTCTAACCCAACTGGCTGTAATCTTCTGCATCCCACAGGTTTTTTTTCCCTCCTCTTCTCCTTCTCTTTCCTGATCCAGCATGGGTCAGAGCAGCTTTCTAAAATGTAAAATGCTTTTTAGCTGTAATTCTTTCCTTACAATTTCATATTTTAGAGATTAAGCCAGCATGTCCAATATGATTTCATCCCCAAGCCTGATTGCCACATTTCTATTCCCAGCATGTTGAGAGACAGGCCTCATGGTAACCGTGATCTTTTTATTCTGGACACCTAGACTTTGATCTTCACAGCACAAAGCATGGAGAGCTGCTCAGATAAGTTCATGGAAAAACTGCTGAGCAGGACAGGGGAAACGTGAGCTGTGATGGTGCCAGCTCTGCTGTGTGACCACCAGCTTTCTCCTGCTTGGCAGCAACCAGGAGAAGCAACTGTACAAGTACAAAGGCAGGCAAATCCCCACAATGTACCTCTTGTCTAGATAAGCCTTGATTTTCCATAGTTGGGATTTTTGGAAGTGGAAAGAGGACAGATTTTGAGGCCACTGCTTCCAGCAGAAATGTACAGGGTGAGTATCACCTTTTTGGTGCCTTTACAGTCTCTGTTCCCACCCTTCCCCTCCTGACTGTGTGAAATCTCTGTAGGATCGAGACCTTTGAAAAATAACCCTGAAAGAAGATAAGATTCAAGTATTTTGGATACCAGCTTTTGGACAGCAGTCAGCGTGCTGCAGGACCACATTGTAGTGACAGTGTCTATTAATGACCATTGAGTTCCCAGATTCCACAGTAAGAGAAAGCCTGGCCACTAAAAGGCAGAGTTAAGGGAAAAGAGTGAAGGATGACAGTTTTATTTCAGTTCAAACACACCCTGATAAACACCGGGAGGATGGCTGGAGGTACACGGGCAACACAGTCAAGAACATAAATTTCATGTAGGATGTTTACACAGGTGAGGTGAGACCTCTGATAGAATTACACATCTGGTGTTCACCTTTCACAGTATCAGCACAGGGCTTAAGGAAGCACTGGCCTCTCAAATGCAAAAGCACTGGGACCAGGAGCTATGCATGGGGGGCACTTAATGCCATGAAGAAATCCTTTGGTTGTGCAAGTCCCCATAATAAAGCATCTGAATCTCTAGAATAGTGTTATTTGTTAACAGTTTGAGGCACTGTAACTAATCCAATACAATGCTGATATTCCATGTGGAAACTGTGGGCTTTTATTTTCAGTTGTACTCTCTTGGCTTGCAAACAAAGAAGCAGGATTGCAGAGCCACCCGACAACTTCTGTGAAGAGAAGGTCTTGGAGAGTTTCAGGTACTAAAGAAAAGGCCCAGCAAGAAAAAAATATCCATAACCTAAATTCCAGGCAAGGAAGGTTTCTAAAGGGATGGAACAGTTACAATGAAAAGTACCTCTGCTAGCTTTTGCAGGAAAGGAGATTGCTCTAGAGGACAAAAAGAGCTCTCACACAAAACCTCAACTGATAGCTGCTGTTTCAGAGGGTGTCAAAGGCTTTACCACCTCTGCTGTAGCAGCTCCTTCCCCAAGAGCTGTGTTGGGCTCAGGAGTGTGTGATCCATGGTTATACACATCCTTCAGGCTGCTCCTGAAGGCTCGTGGCTGTTCAGCCCATTGGGGGTGCTGCTCAATCTGCTCACAGTTTCCTGTAACACCCTCTCAAAGGCACATCAAAGTTTTCACCCCCACGTTCTTCATACCCTGAGTACCACACGAGACCGTGCGTCTCCTGACAATTGGAATTACTCTGGGGATTTATTTGGCTTAAGAAGATATGCAGTAATAAGATTAAGGTATACATACATCCTATAGAAAAGGATGCAGAGATGCATAAATGAGGAGTTTGGTGGCTCCTGATGTGACACTGAGGGGCTGTGCCAGTACTGCAAAAATGCACAAGAGATTTCTACCACGCTGCTGCAAACCTACACCTTGATCAGCGTTGACTTTTAATGAGCCAGGCCAGCAACTCATGTAACCTATTCTGTCTTAAACATTCCTCCAGTGCCTTTTAAATGGTGGTATTTGCACTGGACTCTTGAGCTCCAAACATGCAAACACGGTCCACTTAATTAACTACATGTCCTCTCAACATTTCTGCACTAACATGATGGCACTGGGATATGTTTCAGTATTTTTAAAGGCTGCAGGCTATAACTGAGGGCAAGTGACACTGATTGCCAGCAATATACTCCGCCACACTAAAGCAGCTTTCCAGTAGCTTTTCCAGTTTCCTAGCAACGAGGCCAGAGAGAAGACCTAAAAGTCTTTCTTAACAAGCTCTGTTTGTCCAGAATATGCACTTATCACCACATTGCAAACAGCAAATGATCTCCCAGGCCAGCTGATTATTAATAGGGGGACAGGCAATGGAAAAGCCTGATTCAGGAGGGACTATTCCCACAAATTTTTTAGGTAATCAAATATTTGTCAATCTGGGGAGGGGGATGTGGATTAGAGAGTGACATAGATGCCCTAATTTGAAAGCTTTGTGTTTTTTATTCCTCTGGGCTTTTCTAACATGCTTCAGGGTTATTCCTGATAAGTCTTCTGAGGCCACTGCAAAGTCTTAGGTGAGATGTTGTGTCCTGTGCTCCCCGCATCAGCCTTGATTGCTGACACCCACTGAGTTTGGAGTGTAGCACCAGAACACAGCAAGTGAGGAACTTGTGCATTATTAAACGCATACATGTAAGAGCAAGAAAGCAGCCTTGGGATTTAAAGTGCATGTAAGTGTTAACTGCTTTATTTCTCTATTTATTTTTTCAGAGCTGACTTCCATGGCTAATTAGCTTCTTGTCCTCCTCTTTTTTTTTTTTTTTTTTTTTTTTTTTTTTTTTTTTTTCAGAAGCCCAACTGCCATATTTTTTTTTTCCTGGCAAATGGATGTGTTGAAAGACAGCTCTCCTCCACACAGATACATTTTTTTTCACTACATTCAGCTAATCATGATACACTCTGGATGATATATGTAGCTCTACCCCTCAAGCAATCATTTCCTTTTATGGCTCTGAAGGGACCAAACCAGGTGACAAGCTGAGAAAGTTAAATGAAGAAAGTTTCCAAGGCATTCTGGAGAAGCTGAGCCAACAATCCGCAACATTTAGTAGTAGAAAGGAGAGGGCTAGAGAGTGACCATCTGCTGGTATTGGGAAAGAATAAACACTGAGGAGAAATAATAGGAACTTCTTCAGGTGCTGTGAGAGGGCACAAATGGTAGCAACACACCAGAATAAACAGAGGCACACACTGGCTGAGGAGTGGGACATGTCTCTGGCTAGCAGCCCAAATCCTGAATTCCCTGGCCCCTACTCCTCCAAGCAGGACTGCTGAAGTGTGCAGTGCTGGAAGTCAAAAAGGATTAAAGCCATTAGGACTCCTCTATATAAGAATATATAATGCCTGAACAGCAGACAGAGATGTATTAGAGCAAGTTGGCTCACACTGCTTTTGCACTGTTTAGCACTGGAATAACTCTTTTCACTTTAATGCAGTTATTCCCAATGATTTATGCAGGTACCAGAGGAGTCCAGCCTACCAAGCTCAAATAGATCTTTTAGGCTGTATGGTTCTGCCAGGATAGGTGGTACAATCCCTCATATCTACAGGAATATACATATATATATGTACATGTCAATGTGCATTTAAATTTTTTGTTTAAGGTTTTTCATATCGTCCTTCTTGGGTACCCTCTCAGAAAGCAATAGCACTTTGAGGTGTTCTCTATTGACTGAAAGAGTGTAATCATGTCAAGATTAGCTACAGATAACTAACTTTTACATAAATCAAGTAGAACAAGACAAAGTCCTCCTGTGATTACATGCTTAAGTTTTGTTTTCTGAAAAACTTACCCAGCTGACTAGTGGTGGGAAAACAGCAGATAAGAGCAGGAGTATTCCAAGTGAAGGTGATACAATGCAGAACCCTTTGCTACTGGCTGAAGCAAGCAGAAGATAATTCCCCCACTTTCTGTCATTTCCACAGGTTTTCTGTAATTCTAGGTGTTGACTATACTCTGCAGGTGCTCATTTCTCTCCCCTGACTAAAGAGGCAGCCAGGCTGGGGAGGCATTTCTAGGCTGCTTGCATACAATTTGGGGGATTGTGAGTTTTAAAATTAAAACAGGAGGCAGAGAAGCACTTAATAAGATTTGATGAGAACAAGCGGGGAGGAGAAAGACAAAATCTCTCTCACCTCAGATGTGAATTTGTTTTTCCTTGAAATAAAAGAGCAGGATGTTCTGAGGAAGTTTACATTCCAAAACTTAAGTCTGGACAGTCCTTGAACAGCAAGTGATGGCAGAGTCAAGATCCAAAGGCAGCTGTGTTTTGAGCTTGTCTCAGTACTTTGGAAACATCTGCATTCTTTATCAACATCCATAACCAGCAAAAAGATGAAGCAGTATTTCTGCAGCTGCAGTAGAGTGATGTAACTAGCATACATTTAATTTTATTTCAAATTTTGGCTACCTCTCATGCAGGGCAATGGAGGATATTGTGGATGGCTAAAGTGCAAAAGACAGGCATTGTGGAGTGGTAGGAACTGAGTTTTTCATGTCACACAACTTCAGAGACAGCAAAGAGACTGAGAAAAAGGAAGTCCCCCACATGAGTACCCATCTGCAGTGGGAATCCAACCCTGATGTTCACCGGTAAAGTTTAGAGAATAAGGCTGTTGTATGGGTGGAAGAGAGGAACTCTTGAGAATTTACTCCAGATAAAAAAAGAAGAAACCCAAATACTGTGTCTAAACTTGATCTATGACTGATTACTGTGATCAGAAAATACATGATTGAGCATTAGAGTTTGCTTTATTTTCACACAGTCAGGTGAGGGCTGTCTGTGCTGAAATACTACTAAGAGGGTTTGATCCCGTGCTATTTCCTGCCTTGAGGCCAGGGAGATAGCCATACCACATGCTGTGCTCTTCTAAGCCATTAACCTTTTGAAGTTTGTCCATGATGATTTATCTCTCCACCACCAAAAAGAAATAGCTAGAAACACCCTAGTACCTGGCACTCCAGTGATCCCCTTGATAAAGGTAACTTTTCATTTTCTGAATGTATTTCTTTAGGTACCTCCTAATACAAAGATGGGACAACGATCTCTGTATCGTAGATTGCTTTGATGAGAGTTTAAAGGACTTC
The DNA here is from genome assembly GCF_003031625.1 of Empidonax traillii. Classification (NCBI taxonomy): domain Eukaryota; kingdom Metazoa; phylum Chordata; class Aves; order Passeriformes; family Tyrannidae; genus Empidonax; species Empidonax traillii. The sequence goes on along the minus strand of NW_020955302.1, from coordinate 814,090 downwards.
TCCAAGCTCTCCAAAGACCAATTGTAATGAATGTTATAGTCTTATTCAGTATAAGATTTCTCCACAAGCCAGAAAAATAAGCGGTGCCCAGTTCATCAGGCAGACAGAAGGCTCATTTGATTAGTAATTAACCAGCACTGTTCCTCTACTTTTCAGGGCAGGATGGCGTAAACTATTATGGGCACATCCTTCAAGAGGGAGAAATCTAGCCCAGACCAAACATTCCTGTGCCTAAGTGTGCAAGTCTGATCAATGGCTCTGCAGACTGCTAATGAGCCACCTCTTTAGCTGCATGCAGGAATATTTACCTAGCAGCCAGGTAATGGTGGGACAAAGCACAGCAAGCAGGTTGGCTGAACCGCCCTGACATCTACACATTATAAACTTGCCCCCTTAATGCCGTGGTGTTAACACAGCAGCAGGTCAGCGTGGTGTGCTCTCACTCTGCCTCCCCACTGCCAGCCTCAGACACTTTGCTGCAGCTGAGGACACGGTCCTGTGCAGCTGCTAGTGCTGCTCTGCCTCTCCATCCAGGTCCTTGCTGCAGCACTGTGGCTTTTGGTCCCGGGAGCACAATTATGTCAGGAGTGAGAGAGCTCCCCCAGCCTAACTCTGATGTCCTGAGAAGATGTATATGTGCTTATTTTCAGAGGTTCGCTACTCTAATGGTTAATCAGGTCTGATCTAGACTCTGGTGCACTACAGCTCCTGATACGACTTGGCAAAGTAATACAGAATAGCCCATGCTACCCACTGATTGAATTGCAGTCTGACCTCTCCTGCCTCTTCTCTGGCAAGACTTTTGTTCATCTTTTTCTGTTCAGTATTAGCCTCTTCTGATAGCCCCCGTTCCAGTCTGCCAGCAATATTTATTACCTTTTCCACAGTATGGCTGTTTTCAGTTTTCTTACATTTCCAATTATACCGCACAGTTGCCATTGATCTGTTTTCTGTTAGCATGAAAATCAGAGCTGTGATCTATATAATTTAAGACTCTACCTTCATTAACCTTCCTTTTGTTTTTAAGGCAGACTATTTAAATTGATCTTTATTAAATAAAATTACAGGAGCTATCAATCCTCATGCTTCATGATGTAAGCTGATCAGTGGCTAACTCAGGAAGTAACTACGAGAGCACCTCTTTGTTAAGTTACTGTACAATTAGATGTGTTTCAGCAGCTTAATTCTTTTCTGAGGAGTATATGGCCACCATCAGGGGCAGTATTCTGCCCTCACAGAATTGCTGGTAATTTTGATGTAGAGTAAAAGAGCAACTGGACTGGATGGACTGGACTCTTGCTGTAGCAGCTCATCTCTCAACTGCCACAGTGGTTAGCACCTCTGCTGATGTATTTCCAGGGCCAGATCCTTCGCTGACATGCAACAGCAACGATCCTTGATCTTACATGATACAGAGATTCTCAGCTTGTGTAATTCGGCACCATTTGAGCAGTGACCCCCTGTTATTTTGCCCTCTCCTGTGCCAAATAGAGATGGGTTTGTGAATGATGAGCTCATTTCTGAAAAGCACCATTCTCAACCCATTTCTTCAATTGCAAACTGCAGCTTCTGACTGTCGTGATACTTCAGTTTTTCACCAAACCAGAATCCTGTACCACTGAGGGAAACAAAAAAGCTTTAGCACAGGATGTCTGCATTTTCTCAGATATCTCTTTACTTGCTGTGGTTGTATGTATCCTAGCTTCTTAAATTGACTTTTCACATTGTCTAAACATATTTAGACACAAGATTTTACAATTACAATAAAGTTGCTTTCAACATCCTCCTACTCTCATTCAGATCCATTCTCTTTTGCTCTCATGCTCTTATCATATTTAAGAATTCTGCACAAATGAGCATTAATGAACCAATTTTAAATTATTTTTCTATGAGCAATTTCAGCTGCAAGTAGCTTGATTATGTGAATCCAAATGATGTGGGTGGGGGGAGGGAGAGCACAAATGTGTCTTTGCTGCAGTAACCCGTGACCGATTTAAGTGCTGGAGCACAGGTATGTGCAGAAGGGTTGAGCTGCCACCTGAATGCTGTCTGCACAGCACTGCGTGGAGAGGAGATAGTGCAGGAGTGTAAAAGTCAGGGAAACACACGTGAGCACATAGAGGCAGGGGAAACAGAAGTCTTTTTCCCTCCCTGTCTGTCTGTCCCTCTCTCAAAGCCCACCTCTGTGGGACATAGCATTGGTATCTGTAAGCATGCCTCCCTCCTTTTGAAGGGAAAGCTGCGACACAATCACCTGCTGGCAGAGAAACCAGCATGGAGTGGTTTGTGGGATGGGTGTCCCCATGGAAGAAGGGTGGGGGGCACAGGGAGGGTGGGTGGATTTCTCTCACCATGCACAAGGTGCATGGGTCCAGGGTGGGAAGAGATTTAATAGCCATGTCTGTAAGGCACATGCTCATGTAGGAACAGACAATCTCCTAAAACCTTTGTGCAACAGCAGTGCACACTAATATATTGTTTTCCAATCCCTGGTACATTCTATACTTTAGCTCTATAAATTTTAAAGTTAATTCAGACAGGAGTTATTAAGTATTGCAATAAAACGTGACTACCTTCTGACAGCTTTGTTCTTTTCTTTCTTCCCAAAGCATGAGCAGAGCAGAGAAGCTGGTCTGGTGCAGAAACCAATAACCACAAGTTTAACCACAAGAGTTCAAAGGGTTCGGTCCACCTCCTGTGGAAGTTAGAAACACAATGGGATCCAACCTACAGCAGCTGAGTCATGGCTCCAGCCACCTTTGGGAAGGAAGATCTCAGGCTCTCTCCAAGTTTGGGGCAGTTTCCGTTTTGCCTTCCAGCTTTAGTAGAGTGGGCATTGCTGACTTTGGGCTTTGATCACTCTGCAAGGGAGGGCTGTCTGGTGGTTGCAGAAAAGGCACTGGTTTCAAAACTCCTCTTTTTTTGCCTCCAGCTCTGCTATTGACTTTCTCTCTGACCTTGGGCACATCAATTCTTCCACTGAAGTAAGTGGGAACTCAATTGCATTTCTTTATGAGTCAGATTCTCTTTCTGCAAAATGAGGATCATAACACTTAACTACCTCTCAGAAGTGCTTTGAGGCCTAACAACAAATTATATGTTTAAGATTCTTGGATTTTTTTAAAGAAAATTTCAGAGAAAAATGTCCATTTGTTGAAAGTGAAAAGTTCTGCAGATGAGGATTGTTTTCAATGCATTTCTTAGCTTGAGGAAAAAAAAAAAAAAAAAGAGATTTAAAGCATCATTTTGAAATGGTTGAAATGCCCTGTTTCAGCATTTTGAAAGTGAAACATTTTCGGTTTTCATTTTAAAATTACTTTCCATTTATTTTTTTCATTAAATTATATGCTATAAATATGACAAAAAATCAAGGCAAATTGAGGCATGACATCTCTGTTTGTTAAAAGTAAACTGGTTTAAACTACCTGAAAGGGCATTACTTTTTTTCTTTTCTTAATTTCTACTGCAGAGAACTCTGACATCTCCTGGATTTGCTCTGACTGTCTGGCACAATTTCAAAATCCACCAGGAAATGGGATTTTTGTCCTCCTCAGAACCTGTGAGGTCACAAAGTATGCAACACTGCCCTAGATGTCACAGATGACTGCTATTTGAGGAACTATTCTGCTAAAGTGAAAATATCATATCAGAGAGATTCAAGGCCTGGGGAGGAAGATGAAAGACACGATCCAAAGATGTCCAGTCATATTTGGTTGTGCCCACTGGATACCAATTTCCATAAATCTGCAGATATTTAAGCATTGGAGCAGGCAACTTTCAATTCCTGCGGAGTCTCTATTGTGGGAAACTTTTGAATTCTGCCAGACATTTCTAGAAAAGACATAAGTAAAGCTGACCCTGCATTAGTAGGGTGAGGATAGATGAACAAAAGGCCTCCTTCAGCCCTGCAGGTTGATGCCATCATTTGTTTGGGCAACACGGTGCTGATACCAGGATGTGCCTGGAAGGCAGAGGGACTAAAGCAAGGAGATAGGCAGGAAGAGAGAGGAGGAACTGAATTTCCAACATACAAGAATACAACATTCCAATATACAAGAATGAAAGAGAAGCAGAAGGGCAGCTGGCTGGTCTCACAAGGTACATCAGCCAAGGGAGGAAGTAGGAGATAACTCCAGAGGGGTCCAAACACAGCATATACTAAAAGCAAAAGCAAATTCAGCTGAAACATTTGTTCATAATGGCCCTTATGCATTGCATGTCTAACAATTTTTAAAAGAAATCAACTACTTAGAGCTACGCTTCTCATAGTGAATGTTTGTTCTCAGGTCCTTTGCTTTCCATCCTGAGTTACAACATCCCATTCATACCCCAGACATACTTTAATTTGGGCCCTCTTCTGTGTTCATTTGCTTTCTCTCCCATTCCAGCAGTAGAACTGCCCTAACTGTTCACCAGGCAGGATCAAACCAAGGCTGTGAGTGTGTCTCTGAGATGAGAGATCTCCCAGGCAGAACTCAGGAACGCTCATCACAGCGAGCAGCTGATCCAGCAGAGTTCAGTGGAGTTGGACAAGGACCAAGCTGCAAATTAGACCTCATCTTTTGTGACGCCAGCTGCCAAATGTCTTAATAGCAAGCAGCCCACTTTATCCTCGATTGCAGGGGATGCAAACCATTGCCTGAGAGATGTGGCGTGAGTAGAAAAGGTGCAGCTCCAGCCCTCCTGTCCCAGTCTCTCTCCGTGTGTTCATACATCTTAGTAATGTATCAAACACTGCACACAAGGGCTGTGTCCACAGATATGGGACAAGGGTCTCCCTGCAGTGGAAAGGTCACTGGACACTTTGCAAAACAATTTTAGTCCAATGAACTGTATCCTGCAGCTGCAAGGTGGAGTTATCCAATGCCCACCTACAGCCAGCACCATAGTCAGCAGGACAGCGTATCTGTGTCATCAATGCCCTCTCACCCATGAGACAGGACGTCTCTGTGCTCTGTGACCTTTCTTACTAGGATTCTCACAGAGATCAGATTAAGGGAAGCAAGGTGATCTGAGCCCTATCTCTTCCAACACTCTGAATTTTCACTATTTAGCAGCTTCTCTTTAGAAGGATTTCAGATCGCATTTCCATATCTAGCATATGGAGGCTTTCATTTCTTTGACAGGTTGATTCTTTATCAGACATTTATGAGGATTTACAATACTAATGCACTCCACATGCAGCGCAGGGTTCCACACAGAACAAGCGCTGGCAAAGGGACGGGCCATACTCAGAGCAGTTTTCCCTTCTCTTTCCTGTCCCACCTTTCCTATGCTTTATGGAGGCAGGTCAGTACAACAAGGGCTGTGATAACACTGATGCCCTTTCCAAGCATTCTCTGCTGGGATGAGTGATGATGGATGCAGGCCCATTAAAAGAGCTGAGTACAGGAGATTCTTCTGTCCTTGTGAGATGGGGATACAGGCAGCAAGAAGTCCCCTGCTAGTAGGGTGAACAGTGATAGGCAAAAGAAGAGGAGAAAGGCACTGGACCCTGCAGGAGATCTGCAGAGAGGAGACAGATACTGGATTTGCAAAATAAAATCCTCCAGGACAGAGCCCGCAGGGCAGGGATTTTTCCTTTTTGACAGCCTACAGTGAGTGAAGCACAAAATAGCCTGCTGTCTCTGCAGACAGCAAGGATATTTGGAGATGTCAAACTGTAGTACAGAGGATGCACAAGAGGAATGGAGACACAGCTAACTACCTCCCAGGCTTCTCATTTCTTGTTCCAAGCGGGAGATCCTGAAATCATGCAAGCTTTTCTTGCGTTCCAGCTGGAATCAAAAATACAGCTTTCTTTCTGCTTTGGGACAGCAGATGGAAATAAAGCTTACTTGGTCTTTGTTATCTGTCCTCGGTTCAGATTTAAAGGTGCTTGGATTCAAAGTCCACATATTTTTAGTCCTAGCAAGGGGCAGGGAAATAACAGTGGACACAGCTAGGCATAAAGTCAAGTTTCACATTCCTAAACTCCATGTAGAAGCAGTTTCTCTTTCTTGCAGGGGTTTATAAGGACAAGTTATTTCTGCTGCATAGCTGATGATTTGCCTAATATAGCTTCAGTCTCATACTGAGATTTGCTTTCTGATTTGACTTTGATTTGACAGTTGCATTTGGTAGTCTACAATGATCAATAACAGGTTAGCTTTAGTAATACAGTTTCTTGATTTTTAGTTCAAGTTGGTTAAGTGCATTGATAGAATCTGTAAAGCACCAAGAGGCCCATTAGGCTCAGTTAGAACTGAGAAACAGCTCTTCAGGTAGAGGCTGACCTAAAACTGCACTGCTCCCTGCCCAGCTGACTGCTGGGGCGCACAGGGTGCTGCTCCTTGGCAGCAGACCCTGTCACAGTCCTGCCCTTCTCATGTTCATGAGCATGTCCTTGTATGTTCAGTGAATTAGTCGAGAAAAGCAAGTAACCAGAAACAAAACCTCAAAGAAATACTTTTGTGCCACTTCCACTTCAGCTCACCCAGCTAGCTGAGAGCATCAGGTGTGCTGGTTCCAGCAGCAGAGGAGCATCAAAGCTGTGAGAATTTAGAGAACCAGCTACAGTACTGCACCAGCAGAGAAAGTTCCTTCAGGAAAACTACAGTGCTGCACTATTTATTTAGATTTTCTCATTAAACATTAAAAGAGTCTTCAGCTGGTTTAGCATCACCCGATACTGCCACTTGAATTGAGAATGGCCACATCTACTTGGGGCTTAATGAGGTTTAATTAATTTATAGCCACACCTTACTGCCTTGGTATTAATTCACCTGCAGATGCATGCATTGCCTTGTCCTTAGTCTCTCATTCTCTTTGAAGGCCAAAAGGTACTTTGAAGTGATTCATAAGAGTTTCAGCAAAGTTGGGATTGTGGTAAAGCAGAGAGATTATGTAGTGAGTCCTTGGCCACAGCACCTGCCAGAACTAGAATTAACTTGACAGAGCAAGCAGCGAAGGAGTTGTAAAGAAGAGTTTCATCTCTGGTCTGCAAAGGGCAGAGCAATACAGAGGGAATAACTGATGCTGCCTGCACAGAGCCCCTCCTGACACTGCACACTGAGGATATTTGTCCTCTTGCAGGGGGGTGGTCTGAGCCTCCTGCTCTGTCCACAGGCTGCTAAGACATAAAAAGAAAGGGGGAACAGGGGAATGCTTAAGGGATTTGAGAAGGAACAGCACAGAAAAGGCTGTGAAGAGTTTGGTGTAAATGCACTAGCACTGAAGAAACTTGCAGCCAAGTGCCAACCATCCAATATGCAAGCACAGTTGGATAATGTTAAGGGTGATGGCTAGCTGAAAACAGATTCTGGGTGCCTGTTATTTTTCTGAGAATTTCCATGCTTTTTGGAGAGTTTAAATCAGAACTTTAATGGGCTTTTGATGTTGTTTTAGTTTGGTGAATAGTTTCCCGTCGTATCTGCTTATTCAGTGAAATAGCGAGGAAACGCTGTTACAGTGGAAGATGACAAGAGACTATAGAAGCCTATCTCAGCTGCATTTGCACAGCAGAAGCCTTTAAAAATCACTGTGTTATGAGCAAGACATTTCCATATTTCACGGCTATTTTTGCTGGATGCCTAAAGTTGATGATACAGCAAAAAATATTTGAATAAAGGGAAAAGGGGGAAAAAGTCCTTCTGCTGTTCCTTTCTTTCTCTCAATTTGCATCTCAGCCATGTTGCTTGGCAAAGCCAACAAAGCAAAGTATGTTGTGGCTGTAAAATGATAAGCACATGGGCTACACTGCAAATGATATTTCCCTGGTATTTGGTTTGGAAAAATGGGGATTGATTTTGAAGCAGTCTCTTTTTTTTTTTGTTTTGTTACTACTCTCTCTCCAAAAACTTATAAAAGCAGCTATGTCTTTTGAGAGAGAAAGGTTAGAGGAACTCAAAGACATTGATTATCAATGTGTGTTCCTGCTTAAACAGGGGCAACAGAGAAATGAATCCTCTGTATGCCTGATAATCATCACCTCAAATACTCCCCCTACTTATTCAGACCTGCAGAGACCTACCAGGCTCTGCAGTTTTTGTGGTGCAGGAAAGCATGCACAAAAAAAAAAAAAAAAAAAAAAAAAAAAAAAAAAAAAAAAAAAAAAGTCAGTAATAGGGAAGGGCAATCCTGCTACGTGATGCTTGGTGGGTCTGTAGGACATGGCACTGCACTGATGAAGCTAAAAATAGGTAAAGGAAAACAGAAACAGAACTTCAAGAAAAGTTTCCTGCTACATTAGTCTGTTGTATTTCCAGAGAGGCTTCTCAGGACTCTGGGATATTATACCCTTCTGTGATGCTGTGCCCAAAATTATTGGTTGCTTTTGTAAGCCCCTGGAGTTGTTTGGGTTTGGTGGTTTTTTTGTTGTTGTTGTTTTTGTTTTTTGTTCTTGTTGTTGTTTTTGTTTTGGTTTGGTTTTGGGTTTTTTTCTTTGTTTGCTTGGTTTTTGTTTTTGTTTTTTTCCTGTATCATTTATACTAATTGTGAATCACTTGTGACCATTTCTTGGGCACCTTCCATGTGTTTGGCAGTCTTTGCCCCACTGTGAAAGACACAGTGTATACTGAAATGCTCAAATAAAAGTGCATGCTCCTCTGCAATTAGCTCAGTTCTTATGGCACCACTAAAGAAGACAGGTTTGGGGTATTTCTTTTTTTTCAAGTAGGGATTTGGAAAGACCATGGACTGCAAACAGAAGACCAGCTTGTGGATGATGGAAAAAGATCCCATCATGCTCAGTACCAATGGAGACTCCCACTGTGCTGAGTGTTTTGAGCCTGCCCTGTGACTACCTTGTTGTTTGGCACGGAGCCCAGCACTTCCAGGGCCTTCCTTGGGCACCACAGAGAGCAAACACCACTCAAGAAGCTCTTTTAAACCCAGGTGTAGTGAAGCGTCTTGCCCTTGCCCTACCTTCAGCAGCCATGAAGGGGATGAGGTGTTTCCCTTAGGTCAGCAGACCAAATAAAAGCAGAGACCTGCAGCTATCTTTCACTAAATGATTAAAGTTTCTCTAGTTTGACATTATTACAGTGACCACAGGCAGCCCTGGGCAGGATAAGGGGCTGCCAGTGGGGACATAGGTTTAAACAGCACATTGAGATGTCAGAATAAGGAAAGCTGTTTTATACAAAATTTTAGAGTGTGGGACTCAGGCATGTCTCACACATCCCATGGAGGAACTGAGATAGAGACCACAGCACAGGGCTGGCAGTCAGAAAATAAGCCAGCTCCTCCCAAGTTGCTGAACATCTCTATTGCTCACTCTCTCCATCCATTAAACGGGATTATAACACTTGTCTCAGATGGGTGTGTGAGGATCTGTGGCTTTAATAAACCTTGTGGCTGTTGGCTTCAATACACCATACCAATACTCACTTTTGTTACTAGGGAGTAATTCTTTGCATATGACCAAAACAAACTGAAGGGGATTTTAGATGGTGGCTCTGTGCCATAGAAATTACAGTGATGCTGGCTCAGGATAAGCAAATGGTTTGAACAACTCCATCCTCTACCAGAGGCTGAAATAGAGAAAAAGCCCATTTGATTGTTTTTTAATAGTGGGAAGATCGTGCAATTTTTTTCTTCATATGCTTTTGGCTCTGGGAGCAGTGAAAGAGCATTAGAAGTACTCAAAGCACTGGAAAAGCAAAGAGAACAGCTAACATTAATCTGGCCCTCAACAGAACAGTGAGAATGAAGGTCGCTTTCATCAGATTTCCACTATGTTCATAGGAGAACTGGGAGTAATTCTAGAAATAAAATCCAAAATATGGGATCTGTTGCAGATTGCATCTGCTGAAATACCTGCAGAAGTCAGCAACTACTCCTGCAGACTGAGGTGGAGTTTGTGGAAACCACTGAAACTTTCCAAGAAGTAAAACTTTCCTGGCTTTGACTCTGTTTAGGTCAAAATTTGGGGAATTATTGGCTAATAGCAAAAATCATGGGATGTAAAAGCAGCATGAAACACGTCTGCAAATTACTCTTCATAGGGTCATACCCTAACACAGATGTGTCTAACACTAGAAGACAATCCAAACCCAGAGAAACCACTGAATCTTTCCCCTCACAGTTCCTTTTTTGATTCAAACCTCTCACCAGGCTAAAAGAGGAGAAATTCAAAATTAGGTCAGAGCTCTGAACTCCCATTAGAGACACTGAGGTCGCTGTGGTTGTTGCCAGAGTAGTGTCTTGGGCTGCAATCAGGACTCTTTGCTTACCCAGAGAGGAGCTGGGCCCCTGTGCTACAGCAAGGATTTGCTGCCCCAGGACGGCCGTGGAATAAGGTTTAATCAGGTTAGCTAGGTTTTCTCTCTTGATTTCACAGCCTCCATTCAGCCCACCAGATTATAAACTTTCAACATGTAATTGAACCGGACTCAAGGAGCCAATTGTATTACAGTGAGCTCTAAAAGTGGGAATGGCAAGGGCTAAAGTTTTCATTCAACGAATGCAATTTCTATGCGCAGAAATCAATTCAATTGACATCAGTTGAGCTTTAATGCTGAATTAAGGAGCTGCCAGGTTTCCCCCATGGGGCTTTTACAGTCCGGGTTTTATGAATTCATTAAAATGCACACACAAACTTTTAGGGAAATAGCATTACACTGTAATAAGAGCTACAAATCGACCATATTCCTCTGAGAGAGAAGTCTAATTTGAGTTGCCTAGTTGGCAAAATTGTTTTCCATCGCTTTGCATTTATTAACAGAGGGTGTCATATTTTCCCTTGTTTCCATTTTGGTTTCTAGCTGTTTGCTTAGCAGGGCAAAGCATCATGTTTAGAAATATCAAGGAGAGATGAAGTCTTTCGTAAGCAGGTGCTCACTCGGGAAGCTGCAGTGTTATAGGGCTCTCTGAGGCAAACCATGCTTCAGGACAGCCAGGATGGTTGGCCTGGAAGTCTGAAAGACTCAGTGGCCACTTTTAGATTGATGGTCTCTGTCAACTGAAAGTTGGAGTCCCTCAGTCTAGGATGGAAGAGATCAGCAGGATGCCCACAAAGACATCTGTGCTGAAGAAGAAACCAGCTTCAGTGAGAGCTGAAACTGGATCTGAGAAGTGAGAGAGCCAGACACTAGAAGAATATCTGGAGTTTCAGTGACCAGGTGAAGGTCACTGAAATTAATCTCACAGACTGAACTAGAAGAAGTAGCCCTGCAATAGCCCACAGCATCCATCTTCTACACATTAACTGCAGGCACAATTAAACTCGCAAATACCTGTTTCCTCTGATCTATTGACAGTGGCTGGGAAGCTGCAAGAGCAGCCACAGAAACCATGCCCATGGAAAAGTCCTTTGAACAGGTCAGCATCACTGGGTTGCCTCTGTGTCTGGGTTGTTGCACACATTGCAGCACTCTTGCTGATAATGAGCGTTCACAGGGTTTCACTAAGTATGCTCTATAATTGGATTGATGACCCTGGTGATTGGAGGTCTTGACCTATCCATAAAACAAGTGGGACTCAGAAAGCACAATTTCCTCATCCTGCTGTTTTCCTAGCATGACTTGGCTCCAGCTTTCTATGGATGACGGAGTCTCTAGGGCTAATTCAGCTCCTGCAGAGAAGGTACAGTTGATGTCATTTGGGATGGTGAATTTTGCAATGGGGACACACATGCCTGTGGAAGGAGACTCTAGAGACAAATCTGACAGGCAGCCAACCCTCTGTTGAGTGGTAATAGATAACAGTCACTGCCAACTCCCATTTCCAGGCTAACTTAGTGATGTGGAATGACTCCATATGCTCCAAACAGATCTGATTTCCCACTTCGATGGGTCAGGAGGACCTAGAGAACCAACAGAAAGGGGCAGAAAGGGGATGACTCAGGACAGGGCTCTTTACTCCCGAGGTTGAAGATATCCCAGTGCTTTGTCCTGTGCTGGATGCACACGTGGGACTCCCTCCAAGCAAACAAAACTAAATGGCACCTCTGCTCCTGGTGAGGGCATACAAATCATCCAGAGCAGCTTAAGCAGACACGTTACAGAACAGATTTATGCAAAAGTTATATGCATCTCTTGGCTTCCTCTAGATGCCAAAGTAGCCAATAGATCATAGTGTTACAGCTGCAAAGTGGGGCAGTGAACTAAGGAATTATTTGTGCCATTTCCTCCGTGTTTTGCACAGACTAAGTTTCTTGCAGGTATTCATGAAGGGTTGTGAAGAGAAACCTAGGAGAAGATTAACTCAAAGATTTTATCTCTGAGTACATTTGAATTGCTGGACAGCTATTACTTTTAAATAGCAGATATTTTCCTCTTTTTCAAATCAATCTACATATATATAATTTTTTTTCTCCCCAACAGAGGTTTACATACAACCAGGAAAAAAAAATACACTACAGATTTGCTGATGAGCCAGTTAGGATATTAGAGGGGGAGGGGGAGCAGTCAACTCCATCTCCTTTTTTTCTTTTCAGTGGATCATGCTGAGTCTTTTGAGACAAAAAAGAAACTCCTTATGCTTAGACAACTCACAGGAGAAAAGGAGGAGCAGGAGGTAACTAGGCCAAGCATTCTTACAATGAACCCTGGTGATCTGCATGCTGAGAAGAACGTGTACTTCACCCATATCCCCAAACACTGTGAATATCCAGGTGGAAAGTTCTATCCAAGCTGTCTGGAGACCCATCATCAGCAGGACTGGGATCCTTCTTTTTAACCTGTAAATTGACACAAATGGGCAAATTACAGACACAGCGGGAGGGATTATGCCTGAGGCAGGCAAGATGTGATTCATGCAGCCAAAGCATGGCAAAGGGGAAAGCTCAGTGCCTCCATTCCTTGCCCAATTCCTTTTTCCCAGGTCAAGAAGCAAAGCTCGTTGGAAATCGTAGTTGCCTCAGCAGGACACAAATCCTGCTGCTGGCCAAGCCCTGCAGGCTGTGGCAGAAGCCACGTGCTGAATCAGCTTTCCTGAGGCCACCTGGCTCACATGCCCCAAGCTGCCAACTCCAAATGTAAGGCTTTCGAGCTGAAAAATCTTAGACACTTGACAGTGCAATTGTATATGCAGAAAATGTCTGTGACAGATAAACTGCTAGATAGATTTTAATAAGAATTGTTCTTAAAACCAAATGTTCCAAGAACCTGATCCAAAAGCAAAAAATCCTGTGAGTCCAAGAAAAATAAAATTAAAAAAAAAAAAAAATGCCTGTTGGCACTAACCCCTTCCCATTAAAAGAAATTTGGAAACAAAGCCTAAAGGCAGTTTGAAATGTGCAAACATTAATAGTGCAGGTTATTGCAAATCTCTATTTATTTGATCACCCTCTCCTTCGTACTCCCACACATCCCTCTCTAGACCCACTTGTGTCTGTGCTAGACCATGATAATTCATTCCCTGGGAGACTTTCTCTGGCTGCAGAGGATGGAGAAGGAACGAGCAGGCTGGAAATTCCAGCTGCATCCTGGCTGTCAAAAGCGATGTGGAAAAGGATGGCGATTCCCGACCAGCAGCATCGAGGTTTGTATTTTCTTGTTCCAGAGTGTAACTCTTGGAGCCATTCCCACCCTCTTTCACCCCCGCCCTGCCCCGGGAGGAGAGCGGGGAGTGCTGTGGATGGTTCACTCGTGGGGTGCGAGTGACACCCTGTGGTCACCTCTCCCCGGGATTCTCCCGAATCGTCTGGGCTCTGAAAGAGCAAGGGATGGGAGTGGGAGGATTTCAGACCCCCGCCAGGGGATTCCTCTCCTCTCTTGATCTACAAAGCGGCGATTCTTCCAGCGGCGAGGAGGAAGAGGGGCTACCGTTTGACTCAAAAGGCAAATGGCTCTCTGAGCCTCCCGCAGCTTCAACCAAACCAGAGGCTTGGAGTGGAACCAGAGGTTTTCTGTCCCCATGGGGCTAATTTAACCTGCTTCTCTCCAGCCCATGTTTTTGCCTGGCACTGCAGAGCTCGGCACTAACTGATGCGATCTCAGGATCATTCCATGGCTCTGGCTGGTGGACTCTGCACTGCTAGGGTAACAGCTGGACCTGATGATCTGAGGAGTCTTTTGTAACTTAAATGATTCTATGATTCTAAGGACACCTTTGCTTGTGAGATTGCCAGTTGTGCTCAGAAGACCGTGGAGAGTTGAATAGTTTGGGCAAAGGCTGGACAATAACTTCATACTTCCCTAAGCCAGTGCAAAGGGCAGCAGAGGACCACTCATCTAATCCAGATCCAGATCCTCAGAGCTGTTCAGGCACAGAGTGAAACCAGAACAATGGAGATGCAGGACCATTAATCCAAAGTGCTCCAGGCTTACTAACAGCCAGATCTGGATGCATTCACTGTTTAGGTAGAGATTTTTTCAGCTCAGACCCAAACCCCACCTCTGCAAATGTTTCTTTTTATGGATAACTGCATATTTGGATTGGTGGGGGGGTTTTTTAATTTTTACATGACGACAAAAAGTAATGAAGATATCTTTTTCCCAGCACATGGAGGGAATCATCCAATCCACCACTATTTAATTCCGAGGGTGCAGAACATTCTGGTCTGCTGATGAGAGTGGAGAAGAAAAATATCTGTTACAGGAGGAAGAAGAACCTCACACTGCAATCACATAGCTGCTGTATTACTTGTCTGGACCGATAATGTTTTGTTCAAAATGTCAAATTCTGGGTGTCTGTGTTTCAGCAATCCAGAGAGGAGTTAGCTTAAAAATCATCCTTCTGTCACTGAATTTCCAAATTACAGGGGAAAAAAAAGCTAGTGAAAGGAACTCTACCTTCAGGTTTGCCAACTCCTTCCATTTCAGCAGCAGGCCAACAGTTTTTACATGAATTCACTGCCCCCAGCACAATTAGGTGTTTATGATTTTAGGTTTTCCTGCAGTAGGAGGGAGGAATGATTAATTTCTTTATTAGGAATGGGTGGGAGGAGAGAGCTGAGTGTACATCCATTCTATTGAATCCCCAGCCTTGGTGTACCTGCCCCTCCTGATGCTCTCACAGCATTCCTCTCAATTGGATAATTTTAGATCTTTGCATACCTGCTAATATCTTCTGCAAAAGAAGGTGTGGGGGGGAAGTAGATTGCAAATTTGCATACATTTGCATACATTTACATACATCTCAGCACATTCCCTCAGAGGTACATGCCCTCCTGTTAGGAAGTGTTTGTCCACCAAATTCCTGTGCAAAAGTGCTACCACCTTCTGTAACAGAGGTGAGATGGGAGAATCACAAATACTTATGGGCTAAACGCTCCTTTTCCCCAGCCCAGCATCTCAGTAATGGAGCAGGTCAGCCTAAAATACAGGTTATGAAATAATTTCATATCTCTTTGCCCTTATCTGTCCTAAAACTCATACCAAAGGCAAAGCCCTGTTGCAAGTTGTCCCAACCAAGCACTTGCCATTCTGCTTCTATGGGCTGTATGTCCACAGACCTATGTCAACTCCCTGGGGTGTTCCCCAAACTATCACAACTCCTCCTTCCACAGGTGTGAAAACTTGGAGAAACAAGCTGCCAGGCTGGAGGTTCCAGAAATCACAGACAAACAGACAAAGAATCCCAGAGGCTTTGGTTCTGCTGGGCGCTTTCCAATGCAATAGCCCAGTTCAGTCATTCTCCATCTTGAGAGACATTATGGTCACCGATGCCGTTTTCATGGTTTGATGCGTAGTTCACTGGTGGTCCTGGAGGATGGTGCATCAGATTCCCAGGAATCAGGAGACTTGGCTTTCACTGAAAATCAAGACACAATAGAAAATAAAACAGCCCACTTGCATCATTTCCCTCTAACCCTTCAGGTTGTGAAAATTATCTTCCTAATGTAAAGAGCTTCAGTAATTAGGATTGTTGGATATACAGTACTAAGGAATGTGGAGTTCATTATTTTTTCAATGAGAACATATTAAATTATGCTTTTTGATATCTCTTTTTGAAATGTGGATTATCAAATTTTTATGTGCTGGATGTGTATGCTGACTCTGTCCATACATAGCAAATGCACTTAAAATGCTAACATTTCCTCATAATAGCCTGATTGATGAGATTTTGTTTTAAAGGGGGGAGGAGAGGGAAATCAGATAAAAGAAGCTGGCTTGGAGAATTTTTATATGAATATCTGTGAGTCACAATGCACCCAGCTATCAAATAACCCAGGAAACAATTGAGCATGTTCTGAGCAGACATGGCATGGAATTGGTTGCTGTGGGCCAGACCCTTACCTGCTGCAAAGTGCCTTAGTTGCTGCTGCTTGAATTGAACCACTGCTTTATAGCATGTGACCTTTCACCCCCAAAATGCAGCAATACAGGAAAACCTCTCTGCTTTGTCAAGGGTGCAGCTTTTTTGGTGTGGTTGCTCCTCCAGCAACTCTCTCCCTGGGGGCACCAGGTCTCCGGCTGAGCCTATGTTGAGTTTTAGCGAGTAATGAGAGAGGAGATGGGATATCCACCTAGGATGTTATTCTTCACAAAGACCCACTTTCCTTGAATAAAAACATACTACACCTGTCAGGTTTCCCTCTAGCTGTAGGAAGGACTAAATATGAGGGTTCAGCCTTGGAAATGAGAGGTCTGTCTTAGGCTTGCCCTGGCTGCTAAGCATATGGTGCATTTTGAAGGAAATGAAGCTCCAGTAATTCCCCTCATGCTGCAGCCTCAGATCCATCATCCTTTGGCTTTTAACAGCCAGAGGGAGACAGGCATATCTGTGCTTCAGAGTAGGGGCTGGAACATTAGTCAAGCCAACCCAAATATAAATCCAGCACCATCAGGTCTTTCCCTGTAGCTATAGACTGTCTCCCATGTGATTTTAGGTAACATTTTCCAATATACTTTCTGATAAAATCATCGTCAAATAGCACTTAGGACACTATCCCAACATTAACACACACACAAAACCCCTCTTTCTGCAATCAAGTATTTCCTTCCACCAAGAGAGTTACCAGGTTGTGGGCACATCTGTTGGCTTGTTTATACTTTAATGTCATCCAAGTAATAAGAGCATCAGGAAAAAGAAAACAAAACAGAGAAAACCCTCTAGTGGGCTTGGTGCCACTGTGTGTGCCTATGGTAACTACTGTGAGCATTAAGATGAAGCACTTCAAGCATGAATAATAATAAAAAAAAAATTCCAGAAGATAGATTAAAGCACCATAGCACTTTGTAATAGTATTTGTAATGCAGATAAAGCATTTGTACTCTAATTTCCAGCACCACCGACAAAATAAGTAAGTGTGCTTGGATTGCATTTTTCTTTCAAAAATGGTTCAAAAAATTATTCATATTGAAGGAAAACAACTTAAACTGGATTTAGAAACACAATGCAAGCGGGAAACTTACTCGCTGTTATCAGCATGACAGGAGCAACCTGTTCCTTTGATAAATGGTGCTTGAACAAAGACACAAAGCTCATCCGCTTTGTGTTTTAAGTTTAATTAAGTAGCGAATTAATGTTTGCAAAGAGCTTTGAGATTCTTCATCAGACAGAACTCATACAAGTGCAAAGTGCTTTCAGCATGAAATGCGCTTCCAGAAGTTGTGCTAACCTATTTATGCCTTTCTGACAGCCTGATCTGCAGCCTGAAGTGGTCAGGGATAAGATCCCTGCTGACTTCAAGGTGTATCAGATCCAGCCTGCAGGACATGAGTCTTGATTTAGCAGGCAAGTCCCACAGAAGAGAGGTGGAATACTTCCACGGTTAGAGTTAGGCGGGTATTTAAGTAGCTTGCTTTAGAGAATATATTTTTATATGCATGCTATTCATTGAATCATAGAGCTTAGGGCCAGAAAAGGCCATTCTCACGGCTCCGACGACCTCCTGTTTATTTCAGGCCATTACATTGTACCCAATAACCCCGTGTGAGTGTAACAACCTGTGTCTGCTGAAGCAGATCTTCCAGAAAGTGCTTCCAGGCTCGTTTTAAGGCCAGGTGAATTTAAGGAATCTACCACTTTCTTTGGACTAGTGCTTAATCAACCTCTCTTTTCAAAAAGGTGAACTTTATTTCCTTATGTCTCCTTTGAATTTATCTGGCTTCAACTTCTGGCCATTAGTTCCCAACTATATATTTCTGCTGGAAGAGCCCTTTCACAGACAGATGTTTCCTGCAGGAGCATTTGGTAAGGTAGCCTTACTAAGGCTACTTTTATGCTTGGAAGTGGAAGGCCACTGCTTGGGATAAGAAAGTAATTGAAAGAATTAATGTTATTCTATAAGGATCAAAATGTGGTAGGTCTGGGACAAACAGACACATCTGTGCCGCAAAGATCCCATAGGCTAGAAAGACAAAAAAAAGTCAAGTGAGGGAAAATTATGGCAAGGGATATGATTGTCACAGGAAAAGCATCCTCTTAGCTCTGTTTTATTGCCTCTTATTTGCATTGGGAAGGCTGAGGTGTACAAAACCCTCCCTTTCTGGGCAGTTTCAGCCTGTGTCTTGGCAACACTTGGCTCCCAGGAGGAGCAGCAGAACAAGGACTGATTCACTGAAGCAAACCTGGAACCCAGCAGGGCAACAGTCCCACCATATTTCCATGCCAGCATGTAAGTTTTGGGAGATATGGATAACTCTGGGCCCAGCTTTGCAATATTGCTCGTGCTACTGGAACTGCATTTGGCCCATCACACTGGCAGGCAGATGAAGCACCGTGATGGGGACCTGCTGGAAGTTAGAAGCTGGATACAAGCTCAAACCTTTAAACTAAACACGTTTGGAGAGCCATATGCCACCAACCCAGGCAGTAAGGAGAAACCGTCTGTTTCCTCAGAGCCTGGTGCAACTCCCACACATGGCAACAGAGATGGAGCTGGATGGGGCCCCTGGAAAGCATCTCTTGTTTCTTATTTTATTATTATCTTTAGGCTCTCCTCATAAAGCTTCCAGTGCAAAAAGGCGAAGAATTTGTGAATAGACAGGGGACACTCACCCCTGCATAAACATCCAGTGTTTCCATGACCAGGATGCCAAACTGCTCCACGATCACTCCGCCAGCACTTTTGAACTGTAGCAAGTGAATATCATTAGCAGCATCTCCCAGCCCCTGCACAAGAGCTTCATTTGCTTTACTGTTGGCTTGGTAACAGCTGCTGTTACTGTTTGAGGTGGCAGGAGGGCAAAAAAGTGCTTATTGCTTCAGAGCTCTTCAGGAAAACCTTGTAGCATCCTTGGCAGAGTTTAACAGCAGCCAGGCACTCCCTGGAGCAATGTCCAGCAATGCTCTCAGGTTGTGCTCTTTGCTGCTGTAGAGTTGTCCTCACCTCTTCCACAAAATGCTGGGGCAAGGACAGAGCCCAGGGCCAGGCTGGGGTAGCCAGAGCACCAAAGGAGCAGCTGGGAGCAGCCACTGGACACAGACAAACCCTGACATATTCACTGTGCAGAGCAGGGCAGTAATGGGCAGCTCTGCCCCACCCTGGCATGGGAACAGTGAGGGTAAAACAGGTGTTACTCAATCAGTTCCTGAACAGTCTCACAGCTTTTTCATGTTCAGTGGGGCAGGTGACAGCAGACCCATCCAAAATGCGACTTGCCTCTGTCTCTCTGTGTATCAGCCAAGACAGACATCTGGAAGGAAAACTGGGGTCTATGTTCAGATTTCACCAACAGCTCTGTGTAATGCAGCATATAATGCAATTACTGCCCACCTTTAATCTGCCTTAATATGGCTGGCTGCATGACATCCAGGTCTAGGTCCTATTTTTAGTACAGTTTGGGTTTTTCTCTACCTGCAGCTGCCAATGATGTAATAGGAGGTGGTGTTATAGCACCCTGCTGCAGAGAGCCAGGGGGGCTCTGCTGTGCATCAGCCCACAGCAGGTATCAGCTGGCATGACAGAATATGGTCACAGAGTCATAGAATGGCTTAGTTTGGAAGGGACATTAAAAATCATCTCTTTCCAACCCACTGTCATGGGCAGGGCCACCTTCCACTGGGTCAGATTGCTCCAAGTCCCCTCCAACCTGGATTGAACACTCCCAGGGATGGGGCAGCCACAGCGTCTCTGGGAAACCTGTGCCAGTGACTCATCACCCTCATAGGAAAGAATTTCTTCTTGGAATGACAAGAGTGATGGGAACTGATACTTTTGGGTGGGGAAGAACTGCACAGAGCCCTAGTCCTGTGAAACTTGGTGACCTGGCAATAGGGTGACAATTACAAAACACAGGTGTTCACAGCTGTCACATCATGGATCTCAGAATTACGTGAGGCTGAAATACAGTTTCAGACATGTTTCTTAGGAAATGTGACTTTAAAACTAGAACAGTAAAAAAATCAAGGTGTTCAACAAGATTTATCTCCAGGTTCCCCATAGGGAAAGTGCTGGGGCAGAGCTCACTGTCTGTGAACTCCTAAACCGTCAGGGGCTAATGCAAATCTTTCAGGAGGAACACTCTGCAGAGAGCACGTGTTGGACGTGAGTGCAGAGAAATTCAATCACAAGCACAAAAGGATGCAAGAGTTGCCACAGAACATCACCTTTCTATCCATGATGGGTAGGAGAAGATGAAGCTTTGGCTTCATCCTCAGCTCAAAGCCTTGAACCTCAGCCTTGCAAAACCACTTTAGTTTCAGGTGACACAAACACTTTGGAGAGAGAGGAAGAGGGTTTTTTCTGGGTGATTCTTTTTTATGCCCTCACTCTTTTGCTTCCATCTGATTATAACCAGGATGTTGCCAAGTTTTCTAGGCTCCTATTTTTAATTCTCTTCTCTCTCCTCTCCAACTATCTGACTCCCTTGACCCGCTACCATAATGCGCTCGCAGGGAAAAGCAATTGTAGGAACTCTCGGCCTTTCTGCTTTGTGAAGGACAGGACTATCTCCGGGCTGCCATTCATTCCATCAGCCACTGCTCAGGGAAAGCACAATTTGCTGCAAGCTGATAGCAGCACGCTGACACTTAGCGGGATGGGAACGTGCTCCAGCCTGACAAGGAACAATCACACATTGCATTAAAGGAAGAAAGGGGACAGGGAGGAGAGAGCAAAAGAGGTAGAGAAGGGGAGAAAAAGAAAAAAGAAAAAAAAAGAATGGTTAGCTATTCAGAAAATGCCCTGCAATTTGGGTGTCAGTACTAAAATGTTAGGTCAGATGTTTTGATTGAATGTCAGTAGGGATTGTACGCTGAAGAGTCATGCTTCCCATTTTACTGACAGAGGAAACTAATGGGAAAATATTCCAAAGTGACTGATTTTGGTGTCAAGACTCTTTTACTGATACCTCAAAGAAGCACAGAGAATGCCACTGCATGAATAAATATATTTCTCCCATGTTATTTAAATAAATATATAACAAAAAATTGAAAGTAAACTCAAACTCAGCTGAAAGAACAGCTGAGTCCCTGCAGCCCACTAGTAAGAGCTGGCAAGTCCATAATAGAAGTAAGTGTCCTTTTTATTCTTTTTTTTTTTTTTTAAACTCTCCCAGTGAGATCAACTTGATGATCTTGCCTCTACAGCCTGTGTCTCTTTGGGAGAACAGCGTTGTTAATTTGCTCTCTCACATGACTGGATGTAATACACTTCTATAACCTTTTAACATTTTGCTGCTTGCATGGCATACCTGTGTCTTACTTATTGCTCATCAAATTATGCAGGGAACTCAGAGCCCTGCTAAGATGTTTTAAATACATCTGCATCAAAAATATGCTTCTGTAATCCAGGCAGCACAAAATCATTATCACAGCCTCATTTGCATATTAGGATTCATTCTCTCAGCCTGAGAATGCAGCACTGAAATAGCCAAGCATAAAAGAGATGGAGAATTTTCCTCAGGTGGTGCCTCATAAATCATCAGTTTTTAATTTACGGATTTTTTTCCCTCTGAATTTCCATCTATTTATTTATTTATTGCTTTCCAGAATGCAGAATAATTAATACTATCTTCTCTGCAGACAGAGAAAGAAATAAGCAAATAAAAGAAAAAGAAGATATGTTGCCTGAGCACATTCACCAACTTCTCTTCATAATGAGCTTGTGTGGATAGGGACAGTTGTGGAGCAGGAAGAGGGCAATTTAAGTTTTGGCTAAGGACTTCTGAGTTCTGTACACAGCTCCTACTCCTCATCCACATGCCCTGGGTGACCTTGAGCAAATTCATCAAACTTTGAAAACACGTTGAATGCCACTGACTTTCAGCAGGACTTACTCCTCAGAACTTAGGCACTGGGCTTCTAAATGCAGAGGGCTGATTTAGAAAACTTTACCTTTCAAATCTCTGTGCTTTCACCTCTAACCCTGGACTGTGTGCTCTGGGCTGTGTGCTGTTCAGGGCATAGACTGTTTTTCCCATTGAATGCCTGCAAGGTGCTCAGGATGACAAGCTTTCCTTTAGGACCAGCAAGCTTCACTGTAAACGTAAAAGTAGGAGATACAGAAGCCTCAAGTCTTTCATAGCTGGAAACAAAATTAAATATTTCCTCAACCTACTGATGATTTCCAGTGTCTCTGCTTATGGGTGTTCAACCTGAGAAAAGCTAAGGTGACCTGATTTAGTGAGAGTAGATTTTTAGCACTTTCGGTAAAGTTGAAGGCCAAAAATTTGCTACCGGTGAATTAAAATGTAAGCCAAAGCTTTTTACTTTCAAATCTCCAGTTCAATTCTGGCTCAGGCAAGCAGGCACTGGGAGTTGTTCCTGTCTGACAGTTGCATCAGTGGCATCTGGAAAATGAGCTTCTAAGTTTCAGCTTAATTTCTAGTGAATACATTACTAAAAACCCATTCAGTGCATACATCCTGGTACCTACCAACTGCAATTGCCTATGAATCATCAGGGATGTATTTGTACAAACGATGCTACCACAAAAACAAATGGTAGTGATTGCATCATTCTTGCCTCAGCACAGAAATCAGACACTAAATCATAAAACCCGTTTTGTTTCTTGAGGCCAAGAGCACAGAAGGAGAGGAAACAGGCCCAGATTTTGAAATCCAGAGCTGGATAGGTTTATCTAGTCTATGAGCTTTTCCTGAAATATTGCTGAGAGCTGCCTTGTGGACTGACAGAGACAATGGCCTCAAGGGAAGGCAATGAGAGAAAATTAATTATAATGTCAAAGTTAAACTGGAACAAAAGCAAGTGGAGGCAGAGCCCAATGAACCTCTCTATAGTAGGAATTCTGCATCAGTTAATAGGACTGTACCCTGATAAAGGTTACCTTGTCACTGCTAACAGTATGTGATTTTTCCCCTATACCCATACCTATATCACTTGTCGGGAATGAACTTTAGTAACATTATACTGTCAGAACTTATCACCAGAATGACCACACACATGGTACAGTAGATGCAGTGGAAAGATCTGCTTTGATTTTCTCCTCTGAGGTGCCAAACTCGTTTCAAACCTGCATTAGAGCCACTAGCATCAAGACAAGTCACGCAACACTGTGGTGGAACCATCCTCAGGAGCCTCCACTCAGAATAGGAAGGAGAGGTGCAGAGACAGGCTGGTAAGAAAGAGGTGAGATACGCAGACTCTGGTCCCAGCTCTGCTAACAGCTTTTGATAACTGTGTCAGGCTGTCTGGATTATGATTTTTCCAATTGTGCAGTTTCGTGTGGGAAAATGCCCACACAACTGGATTCTGAACTTGGCCAAAAACTGCAGTAGTGGAACATAGTGGGATGGGGGATGCCTACCAAGCCTACACCTGCACTGCGGTTGCAATTTAGCTAAAAAATTACACCTATACATTTAGAGTCAAAAATGGTCACATGCATGAATGAAAATTGTACCTTTTATCCCCCTGTGTCTTCGTGTCCTTTGCCATCCCCCTCTCCCTACACCACATTTAGAAAACGGACAGGATTTTTAGCTACCTCTCCAGATTACCTCTGAAAATGAATTAATGCTTGCAAAGAGCTCTGTGATTCTTGGATGGAAGGCACAGAGATTATAATTAAACTGCTAAACACTGCAGCTGGATTTACTCAGAGTGCTGCCAACAACTGTGTGCTGTCCTTTCAAGCACAGCAACACACACACTTCCAACCAGAGGGACAGATATGATCCACATTTGTGCCCCCAAGGCTGTTTGGGTAAAGAGCAATCAGCAAACTTCATCAAGCTCAGAAGGCTGTTCAGGGAAACAGAAGACTCCTCGGTAATTCTTTGGGACAATGAGGCCACTGAAAGCCACCTCCCATGACCCCTCACAACAATGTTAAATGGCCACAAAAATTGGTGTTTTATTCAGCATAGGGGACCAAACCGAGTCCTTACTTCTGATCTGTAATGCAAGAGCTCAGTGAGGTCATTTTGTCTTGCATGGGACTCCTGGTGGGCTGGCTCTGGTCTGCCTCCCAGCCATGATTTTTCATGAGGACCCTCTTTCCTGTGGTCTCCTCCAGCAGGCTGTGGGAGACATGCCACTTGCGAGTCTTCAGAATTGCATCCTGTATCAGCCATACAAAATAATTTTGGCTGCTATGGAAAGGGGTAGTCACAAATGTTTGTAGCCCTCACCCATCACCCCCAAATAAGAGGAAGACTATGTATGAGGTTAAGTGGCCACCAATGCACAAAGCAAATCATCTTCCTGGTATTCTCTGTACAGTCCAGGATGTCGAGCACATCATTATGACCTGAACTATTTGGATCTTTGGAGAAGTAAAGCCTGAAAATACTTTAATGTGAGCGCTTTAGCTGGAGGAAAGGGTATTACAGACCAGCTTGCTACAGTCCAAGGTGAGAAGAGTAACGTGAATGAGCCACAGTGGCGGTCATGGCATTGGCATGACAAGCCTGCTTTGACGCTCACTCCTTCTCTACTCTAGCCAGACTCCTAGGAAGTATTCCCAGCTTGTCCTCCAGGTACTCCTAGAAGGAGGGGAGGGAGGACCAGAGTTGTGTGCTCAGCACTTCCTAACACTGAGGCTTTATGCGAGTCAGGGATATAGAAACAATAAGAGCCTCCAAAGGATTCATGCATTGCAGTGGTAATACTGGGTGCAGGAAGTGATAATATCTGGCAGACACGTGTTTATTAACCATTTTATAATCACAATATATGCAATTACAGTCTGACAAGGCAC
Source organism: Empidonax traillii (assembly GCF_003031625.1). Lineage (NCBI taxonomy): Eukaryota > Metazoa > Chordata > Aves > Passeriformes > Tyrannidae > Empidonax > Empidonax traillii. The sequence goes on along the minus strand of NW_020955302.1, from coordinate 789,114 downwards.
TACCGATGTGAACAACATCTGGAAGCGTACTGGGTTCTTCAGAATGAGTACAGTTTCATTTCCATTATTTGCTTCTGCTGAGAGTGGCAGTAAACTGTAGTTAATAAAGGAAAGCCAGCTTTTATGGGCTAGGAAGACAGTAAATATATGCAAAATGGTTTGTTGAATCTAGCAGTGGGGTGCCATAAGAGGCTTCATAAAGCAGGGATAGAGTTTAGCATCATTCTTCTAGGGCCAGGAGTGATGCAGAATAAATCTCTCTTGAGTCTACTTACTGACTGCCCCAGTTCAGATGGTGTATACACAGTCAGTGCTTCTTTCTCAGCAGAGTTCTGTTAATCACTGTTAATGCCAGTCATCAGATCACTAATCATTTGAAACAAGAAACTGCAGATATTAAGACAGAGATTCAGAACAAGATAAATAGCACTGATCTCTCCAGGGGCAGGAAGAAGGTCTGATGCTGCCTGGTACAGCATGATGCTGTTTGCCTTCCTAATCTTTGTTAGGATAGAAGCTACTCTACCCTGGCACAGAGAAGGAAGCAGGAAGCTTGAGAAACCTTCATATGGACCCATGGAACACAGGGATGGATGTAGCCAGACCCTGACAATGTCCCTCTGCAGCAGAGGGGAAGGGCACAATAAACCCACCTCATGGCTATGCCCTACGAGACTCAAAGGTCCTCGTGTTTTGTAGCAGTTTGACTACTGAGTTGCAAGTGCCCATAGCCATACTTGGAATCACCTGAGCAGCCTTGATGGGAAGGCAAGATTTCTTAAGACCCACATCACTCTTCTAGCCCAACCTGATTCCTTCTGTTGACTACACAAACCTGAGAGCTGAAGCAACACCATTTTCTCTTGCCGTTGGGGAGGTTTTGAGAGTAGGTCCACAGGCAGAAACTGTGGTTCTCCTGATGGTCACTTGCATCTCAGTTTATCATTTGTGGTCCTGGAAACATGTCCTGAGTTGTCTGAAACAATTCATTTTTCTGCTTAGAGCAAAGGCAATGAAAAGGTTATGCCACTGAGGTGCAAATTTTCCTTGTAAATCAGATCCAGAAGTCAAAGCCTGGCAGCTACCTCCTCTGACACAGTTAAGATCCTGAACCAAGGGCATGTGCCTGCAGATGTCAGAGTGTGGATTTACATGGCAGCTTTGGATGTGGGTCTCTGGCTGAATTTGCATGTACTACCAACGTCAGCTTCATTTCATCTGATGATGGCATTCAGTGTCCTTGGCATCAGACATTTTATGATACAGGATCTGCCATTTTAACACAGGCTCACCTCGTAGGTGTTAGAATTGGGTAGACAGCAGTACAAATGCAGTACCCAGTGACTCTTAAAGGCAGGACTTGACAATATAACAAGCAACAAAACTGGATGTGCAGGGGAGGAGGAGGGGAGGAGGAAGAATAGACTTGTGGCTTGATCTTGCCCGGAGCTGATTTCAACAGACTCCATGGGAGTCAGTACTATTCCATACTTAACAGTGGGAGTTCAGGTAATTGTGAGATTGAATCTTACAGGAGACCTTGACTCGCCAAAGGGGAAGTCAAATAACATCAAAGCAATCAAAGGAATTCCTCAGGAATTACTGAGTTAAATTCTCTGGCTCAAACAGGACCTTAGGCTAGATTAATTACAATTGGTGCATGCAGATCTAAAATCTGCAAATATCACAAGTTATGTCCATTTCTATTTTGTTCTTGCTTGCAAGATTTTACCTTGAAATCCTGATCTGACTGAAGCAAAATGGGGAATAAAGCAAAGAGGAGGAGCAGTGCTGTGTGACGTCTTTGTAAGAAGCTTTTTAGAGACAGGGAATGTGAATGTGAATGTCTTTGGAACAGATCTGTGAGGCCAAAGTCCTGCTTTCCTTCAGTGAATAAATGGAGACAGAGCCAAGCAGGTTGGTGAGACGGCCCCATGAAGCCTGTGTATAAACAAGCCTAGAGATCCTGTATAAAGAGATTCTGTCTGGCTAAATTGCTTAGCACAGCTCAGAGATACAACACAACCACCAGTGGGACTGGTTCTGGATCAGCCTCTGCTGTACACCAGAGTATAGGCCAGCATCACAACCATGAGCTCACCAGTAATGGAACAACTGCACGTCCCCAGGTCTCCCCATCAGATTACATCCCAAGCAGAAGGCTGTTGTGAAATCCTGCAGCTCTGCAAACACTTGTTTTACTGGTGATGAAGGACAAGGTGTGCACACCACCACTCCTCAGGAAAAAGCACAACTCAGATCTTGCCTTCAAGACCATTTTTCAGAATAGCACCAAATCTTTCAAGTCCTATCAGTGCTGAGGCATCTCTACTGTTATTCTAAAGATCTCTTTGGGCTGTGCTGGTAAATGCTTCATTGGATTGGCAGTGATTCAATGAATTGTTTAATCTTTCTCAATTGATTCACAGAGAAAGGAATGAGACAGTCCATTTTTTTTTTTTTTATCTTCTTTTTCTCTAAGCTTCTTTTTAGAGTGAGTTCCTCTCTCTTTCCCCTCCTCCAGTACTCAGATGCACTGACATGGACACATTCACACTGGATATCAGTGGCAGCTTCCCCTGATGCAGACTAGGTGCTATATCACTGCTGGTGGATAATATCTCTGAACAAAAATATCTGGAAGATGGTGATCCGTTCTAGAGCAAACAAGTGATTTGCTTTTATTTTGGGTAAAGTGCAGGCTGATGAGCTGCTATGTTAACTTTAGGAGCTAGAGTTCCTTCATATCTTCCCAAACTGCCTACCAAAAAAAAACAACCCAAAAAACTTGCAAAGCATTTGCATAATATAAAGGTTGCTTCTCCAGATGGCTAAAGCAGTCTTGACTGTTTCTTTTTTAAATTCCCAACTGTTGCTGTCCATTTCCTAACTCCACACTACAGAATAGCATGTAAACCCCTGCCTCTGTGGAGATAAAGTTTAGTTATGTGTTTCAATTAGTTTATGCACACTTGCATCATCCTGATGCAGGTAATATCCACAGCTTGTATGTCTGCAGCTTACTTTGAACATTTTTTTTCAATTAAATAGTTATGCAGGCAAATAAGAAATTCTGCCTTCCTTCATTTCAAAAGCAAGCCCTAAAAGCCTCGCTTAGGAGCCTTAAGAAGTGGTCTGACTTCCAGGAGGGGTTGAGGACCTGGCACGTTTGTTGTAATATCAAGGGATGGAAATCGTACAATTCTGATGAAGTATGGTTTGTATTAGACCTACAGAGAGGTCACTTCAGCCTGTCAGCACAATGGTAAAGCCAAGTTTGTACTCCAAGACAGTGTGTAAATCTTCCATCTGCCAAAATTCAGTAGTATTGGATCCAGAGTTTAGGTTTAGCTTTATTCCAGAATATACACGCAATTGTAACATCATTAGGTAAATAAAACAGCCTAATGGGAAAATACTCATCATAATTTACCCTTCTAGGACAGCAAAGAAATAATTTTCCTTCACTCTGAGGTATTAGCAAATTGGCTTAATGAAACTGCTAATTAAGCTGGTCTTCTTTCTCTGAATCATCAACTACATTGTAATTTCTATGAGACAAAGGGGTCCCATGGTTAATCTGGTAAGGCCAGAGAAAGGATATTGCAAATTATTGTTGTTATTTTATGACAACCTCTATCCTCCATTCTGTTTGATCTCCCTTGTATAGTCTCCTTGATTCTCTCCTGCCTTCCTAAGTTGGACTTCTGCCTTTATAGAGTGGGTCCTGCATCAAAGCTGTTTTTAAATGGGAAAGATATATGATATAAGTAAATAAGACACCAAAAAAACAGGAACTATTTTTATTAGAAGTACTAGATCTGTAATTACAGGTGTTATTCCAGTTTACTCACTCTATATATGTTCTCATAATAGTCTCCCTCTGGTAGGACTAGCAATGATTCCTTAAGTCCCCCTCCTAGAGACATGTAAGATATTTATGATGAATGAGCTTCCAAGAGCTCAGATATTTAATTTGCAGCTACCATGGCTAGTGATGATTAAGATCCTCTTATTTTTACAGTGTTTCTTAAATAAAGTGTAAACACGGCCTGCCCAATTCCGTTAAACAGTGAGACACATGGGAATGCTAATGGAATTGCTAAAAAAGATACTGAAACTGGCCAGGCACAGAATAAATACACATGATCACACATACATACACGTCTGCATGTAGCTATGCTTGTGCATATGAAAAGAATGCATGTCACACAGATAGAGATATATAGGCAGTTATGTGTGCTCCTGTTGTCAGACTGCAAGTAGTCTTAATGTCTAGGGATTTCCACTAAGATACCAGCTTGATTTCCCACCAGGAAACATGGGGAAATTAAAACAACCTGTCTGGTACTTGGTGAATACAGTTCCCTATTCACAATAGATGAATCAAACAGATAGGCCTAATACTTGCAGAGAAGTCACATGAGAGAAGGAAGAGGAACAGAATAATAGGCAAGAAGAAAGCCCCGTTCACAAACAGCTCCTTCCCACCATAACCCCCCCCACAGAAGGGCCATCTAGGTTTGCTCCTCCTGTAACTGCATCACACAGAAGTTCACTGAGCTGTATGGGTGTTTGAGGGAAGCCTATTGCAGGCTGAAGCAGAAGAAGTTTTCACATCTACACCTGGGAATCCAGATGCTCTCCCCATCAGCCACTCCTTTTAGGTCCTTCTCCCAGCTTCCACTTCTCAGGAGGAGCAGCCTATGGGATCCCATAACAATGCCTACCTGAAATCCCAAATGTTTATTAAAAGCTCTGCTTTTGTTCATTCCTTGGCTCATGACTTCTGTTCTCTGCCTTCAAGCTACAGATCACATGAAGATTCCCCAGGCTTTTCACAATGCAATTTTATATTCTGTATTTCCCTGACTGTACAATATAGCTGGCTTTAGCAGAAATTGCCCCAAAATGTTGCAGACCATGAAATGTGAATTTTCCCTGCAAAGTGACTTTCTATTCAATCTCCTCAATTCTCACCAGATATCAAGACAATACTTTTATCCTTCTTGTTTTCTGCTTCTCAAGTGCTCTCCAGGTGCAGCTGATCTTTTCTTCTAGGCTTCAGTCCACCAGAAAAACATATATATATATTTACACACATCCATACATCTATATACAGCTGTAAGAATTAGCAAATAACTAAATAAACAAACAGAAAAACCTGTTACACGCTACAACTGCTTCATGAATTTATAACATATGGTGGCAAAGCACTATAAAAACAGTAAACTATAAAGAGGGTTACATAGCTTCATTCATTTATCATGTTACAATGAGTAATTTGTGCACTAGGCAGGAAAGAGAAAACCCACACAGTTGGAGAGTGCATATGTATTTCTGAGGCTCACACTAGAGAGCCTTTTATAAAACACACACATGATTTGAATTCCAAAGCGAAAGCACTGAGAGGCAATGCATGGGCTAATATTGTTATAATGGTGTATGCAGAGCTTCAGAAGAATGGGCACTGGCTGACCTCCTTTATATTCAAACAGTCTGGGTTTCTGTACAGTTCAGTGTCTGTCCATTTAGAACTTGAGCTCCAGTCTACAGCTATAAAACTTCTCCTTAGTGCTGTTACAGAAATTGCAAGGTAGTGCCCTAAAGAACAAACCATAGCTGGGTTCTTCTTCTGCTGATTTTGATCAGGTTTCACTCTTTTTTGCCCCCCTTCACACATCTGGTGTGGGTTATGTTGAACCACATTCCCAGGTGGGTCCATGTGCTCATAGTCCAAGCTCAGTTTCATACCCAAATCCACTTATTATGTACAGACAAACCAAGAACAGTGAAGTTAAGTGCTGTATTTTCCTGGAGGGTTTCTGACCAGTGCTGTGTCTCACACAGGGTATTATTAAATCCCCTAGATTCTCCAGATAGCACACAGCCCCAAAACTCACATCTACCTGTTCCTGATTTGAGATTTCATATTTTTCATTTCCATTTGGCAAAGAGCTTTTATGAAACATATAACACACGCCACATGCTCTGTCCTGGAAATGGATTAGTTTTCCCAGCGGGGAAAGTGAATGATGTAGGCTGTGTCCCAGTTGTCATGTCCCAGTGCAAATGGTTAAGATCTTCTTTTTGTCTCAGCAAATGCCCCATGGAAGCTTGAGCTGGGTTTGGGCCCTTGGGTCATTGCTAAGCAGTTTCTCTTTCATCCTTTTCGACATCAGCAGACGCAGCTTGAAACATGTATACAAGATGCCGCTTTACAGCATCCCTTATTCACTGGTACCTTGGAGACTCCAGTTCATTGAAAGTAATAAAACCAGATCATCAAAAAGAATTCTTTTGAACAGGCTTTGGGCTCTGCTGTGCTACTTGGTTACGGATATTCATCTTCCTGGAAACAGTGCTGTTTGATACAGCATACCGGCATGAAAGCATCAGCTGCCTCCCTGGTGCATTAACCCCTCGAGTGTTGAAATCGCGATCCTTGAATAGCAAAATAGTTATCACTTATAATTGCTTGAGGGGAGAAGTAGATTTTATTCTCCCAGACACACAGAGGCTGCACACTGGGGTCAGAGGGTTCCCCTATCCTCATCCTACTCCAGTGATGCAATGGGCTGTGCACAAAAGGGAAGAGGGAGCAAAAAGAAGCAGTCTCTGTTGGTTACAGCTACAGGCAGGCTGTAAGGTGACTCCTGTATCAAAGGGTGCCATAGCACTTAATCCAAACTGAAAACACAGATGTGCTGAAAACACTGGCATTCTGATGCTTGGGGCTTTAACTTTCTGTTAACCTTACATATCTTGTTATCCTATATATCTTACAGAGCCCTGACATCAGGGCTTTAACCCAAACCCCTTTGATTTGGCAGGGGGAGAGTTGACACTGTTGTCAGAGTTGCCAGAGTTCTGGTGCTTTTTGATTGCATACAAACCCTCCCTACTTTCATCTTTCTCAGCAAGAAAGAAGAGAGGGTAAACACTGGCACCTTGAGCATAGGTGTACAATCCATGAGTTGCATTTCTCTAAATGCAGAAGGAACAAGGATGGTGCAGCTGGGCTAATTCCTCCTGAGTTTTCTGACATAGTTTTCCTGAGAAACTTGCATAGTTCACTGCAGACGGTTTGCATCTGTGTTTGCAGCTCAAGGAGGTTCACATTCTGAACTGCTGTTTTGTCTCCTGTAGGGCAGCTGTGTGCCTCTGCCCTGAGACCTCTTTGATGTGTTCTAGATTCACCCTGGGGCAGCAAACTCAGATTGTCTGCAAAATTCTTTCAGTAACACATATGTTAGGCTCCAAGATTGTCCCTTGGACTGCTCTTGTCAGCTGCTGGGAGGCAACAGCAGAGAAGACCACTCTGTACATTTACTTCTTTCTTATTTTCTTTTGCCAGGCTCCACCATCATCTCCCATTACTGGAAAATACCAGGGATTTGGGGTAGGTAGTTATTTGATATGAGCTGGTACAGCTACCCCTGTGTTCTGTCTCTCACACTGCACTGCTGAAACTCCTATGCTCAAGATGAGTGAAGAGAGCTTTACCTTCCTAACTCCGTATTTCATACCACTTCCCTTGTGAGCCCTAATGTCAGGAAAACATATGGTGCCTTTGTATCATGGCTTGAAATAGATGCAAAAAGAGAAGAACATTCAAATGCCCCCTTTGAGTCTCCCTCTCATCTCCCTGCCTGAACCTGAGCCAGGTCTGCCCTGCTGCACCCACAGCACCAGAGAGGCTGTCTCAGGCTTCACATCCAGATCACACACCAGCGGTTACATTCACAGCATCCTTCTTTTCCCAGAACAGGCTGTGCCAGGGACAATGTTGGAAGGAAAATGGCTGAAGGTTCAGATCAGCTGAGAATAAATCAATGCAGGATCCCCGGGAGGTCGTTTTTACACAATCGCTCTGCACTAGAACGGCAAGCAGAGGAGCAGGAGAGTAGAAGCTGGCATTGATCACACCTGATTACTTATTAAAGTTTGTAAGGAAAGATGTTGGAGGAGAAAAACAGCAGGATCACCTTTTTTGACTAGACTAGAATGGTTTGGGGAAAAAGAGTGGGGAAAATAGCTCAAAATGGACTCCTACAATATTCTCTTATGTTATGGCCCCACATTTTTTCTCTAGACTTCATCACTAGTTCATGTATCCTCAGGCTAAGGTTAAACTGTCACTTGTGAGAGTCTGAGTAGAGCCAGGATGCAGGCAACAATACGTGCACAACCATGACATGAACAAATATTACAAAGAGATACCTCTTAACTGAACTGCATGCATGACTTTGTTTCTTCACATCTCTGTACAGACCTTCCTCTGTGCATGTGAACAGGCAGTTCTCCCTCTGCACCTACGAGCGTGTGTTTGCACATACACATAAATTTGACATTGGAAGATAAAGATCTTTTTCCATGTGGCAGTGTCAGTATAGGAACTGCATGTATGTGCAGGGGTGCATTTATCCTTAGGGCAGCACACCTCCATCCATGCCCATGTCTGAACACAAGCCCCCCAAAAGCACTAGTTTGTATGCAGAGAGCCTAAAGCCAATGTGTCCTCTGCAGAGCAGCTCATGAGCTACTGCAGTGTTAGTTAAGAAAGCAACATCTCTTCATAAAACCTAAAATAAGCCCTACATCAAAACCAGTACAAAACAACTCTAAACCCTCAGGCTACTGCAGGATTATACCGTTGTGAAATACATTATCCAGCCTTTAAAGTCATCTTTGACTATCTGCCTGGGGTCATCCAGACAGCCCAGACTCTCAGCTACATAATACCCAAAAAAAGTTAAGCTTGCAGGTGTTCCCAGGAAGGCAGTACATTGTGGTCCAAGTCCTTCCTGCAGGGAGAGGCCAATGGGATTATATTTGAATTTCTTGTTTACCATAATAACGGCTCAACAGAGAATTAGCTCCAACACAATCTGCTGTTGGAGGGAGATCTACTGTGTTTGGTGGCAGGAAGAGAAAAAATGAAGAGTTACTGGACTCCTGTGAATGAGTCATTGCATCAAAGGCTTGGAAGCAGATAGGCTATTCCTTAGCAATAAAGAATCAAGACACAGTAATTTCCAATAGCAGTCTTTAGATGGATTTGCAGGTAGAGTTTTCTATTTTATCCACAGCAGGCACACCAACTTCAGCTTCCAGTTGCTGTTTCTGGTTAGCCAGCCAAGCTTCTAATTGGATCTCCTGTTGGACATTATCTCTGAGACACACCGGGGCTGGGAGCAGGGGCCAGGCTGCTGCCTTGCCAATACAGCCAAGCCATCAGCACTGTCCTGCAGTGAGATCCAGGTAGAGAGAGGGCTATGTGCAAAAATTTAGTCAATGCACCATGTAGTCATCAGTCCACAGTGAGCTTCTTATCCCTCCATCCCAAGGCAGCAACTGAGCCAGCCGCTCTTGCATGACCCTCTTATATTGGCCAGTCCATGTTGTTTTTACACTTGGGCAGTCTTGACTGTCCATCCCCAGCCCAATCTCTTTTATACTTCCAAACAAGCCCAGGAGAGGGCTGGGATCTCCAGGGAAAATGAAGCATTGTGAATTAGCTTGTCAGCAGCTTAACCGAAGGACAAGCCAAACCAACGCTATCAGCACAGCTAAATCCAGCTTCACTTCAACAGGCAGTTGGGTACTTTAAAAGAAAGAAAGTAAGTGTCCTGGGAAGCTCTGCAACAGTTCTTTTCTTGACATTAGAAATTCTCAGACCAGGATGTCCATAAGGAGGCTTGACATGCTACCATCCAGGGGGTATATTTTATGAGAACCCTCAGTTTCAGAGAATGAAGGTGTTGAGCTGTCCCCAGTATCCAGTCAGGATCTTCCAGGCAGCAAGAGGAAGTATGAGATTATAAAACAGATGTTTTTCTATGGACAGCAATTAGTCTAGAGGATTATTTTACCCATTCCAATGACTTAGATGGTAGATTTTTTCTGTTGGTTACAACACGCATTTGCCCAGTCCTTTCCTTGCTTATCAGCTGCTGTAGTGGTGCACTTTGTAGTTCTTACTGGGGAAAATTGGCACAACTTCTATGTGTGTTCTACATAAGATCAGCAAACACCAAAAGGAGCTCAAAATCAATTTTCCGTGAAAGCAAAAGCCACCTCAGGATCAGACAGGTGGCTTCACTCCTGTGTAAACAGCCAGCGTCAGAACGCCTTACCAGTCCTGACAGCAGTCAGGACTGACAGCAGTCTCCCAGCAATCTCTTCTGGGCCTGGCATCACTACTAACATGAAGACCAATTTCCTTAGTGTGGGAACTAAGGAGAGCAACTACTGCTTCTTAAGAAGTGATGAAGTCCCTGGCCATGTGCAACATGTCACTGTTGTTCCTTACAGGGTACAGCTGTGAAAGTGCTTGCACTCAATTTATCCTTCTGTTGCTGGAGATTTACAGGAAAAGAGGTAGTCTGTGCTTACAGAGGAGCAGTGCAGATAGTCCTGTGAGCTCTGCGCTTCTAGAGCTGGAGACACTTGTGCTCCCATGACTAGGCCTGCGTGTGCAGCTGACCTCTACAGAGTCCCTGTTCTTGTGACCTTGGGTTCAGTGAGCCAGCTAATAAGTTTGTGTTAACATAAGCAGGGGCAGTGGCAGTCAGAAAAGACATCAGAAATGAAACCTGAGGAAAGGAATTAGAGGAAAAGGATTCATTAATTTCCTCTTTGCAATGACACATGCTTTCCACCCACTTTTTTAAAATGACATTTTACCTGCGATTAGTTTACTGTGAGTGTCTCTGGTGCTGCCTTCCCTCCCCACAGCCAGTTCCCTCAAGAACAAAATTAAATTTAAGCTGCTAAAGTTGGACCTTTCTGAAGTAAAAAGAATCTTTAAAAATGGATTTTTTTAAAGGTCATTTTGAACTTTATCTGAGCACCCACGGAAACGCAGGCCATTCAGCTAAATAATGCCACCTGACCACCTCCTGTCACCATTACTAGGATAAGAACATCATTTACGTGATGGAGAGAGAGGAAGGCTTTCTGCACATTCTTTTTATTCCTCTTCTAATTTTTGGAAGTTTTAATGCAGTTCATTTTTATAGCAGCTTCTCCACTTCCCACTTTCCTTAATAACACTTAGGAAAGGTCATGAACTTAACACTGAAATAGGACATTCTGATTTTGACCCAGGACAAGACAGACTGCACTCCCTGCTCCCATGAGATCAAGCCCCATTCTCTAGGGCTCTATCTGCCTTTCCTGCCACATTGGCAATCTCTTGACAGGATGGTGTCAGAGCAGTCCATCCTTCTCCTTGGTCTCTTTCCCTCTTCCAGAAATCCAGGTTCATGAATTACTATGTATCTAACCACATGCTTAACATCAAGCACAGGAACAATCTCGTTGACCTCATGAGCCTCTTTTATGAGTTTATGCTTCACTGTGAATGGGTATAGTCTGTGGGACCAAGGCCCTGCTCCAGAGGAAGCTCATGGAAGTACAATATTTATCACAGCAGTGTCCCTGTCTGCCAGAGAAACCCCCACCACTGACCTGAAGCATCTAGAAATAATTAACATTATCTTCAGCATTTTCTTGACAGCAAAGGATGGCATGGGGAGATGGCTTTGTACTGTCAGGCTCCAGTCTGAACAAACACAGCCTCTTTAAACCATGGATTTCATTTCCAGGCATGTCAGATCCACCTCCCTACTGTCAGCCAAAGGTGAGGGGGGTTGCACACAGCTTGCTGTAGGATGAGCCCTGCGGCAATGCTCAGTGCTGTGAAAACACTGCATGTTATTTACTGTATCCAGTTCTCTCCAATCATGACTTAAACAAGGCCATATTTATTGAAGAGACACTTAAAAATGTCCCATGACATGCTTTGTGGGAATGGGGACTTCCCTCAAATGGAATTTCAGCACTCCACCTCTTGCTGCAATGGCATCCATGTCCCACTTCACAGCTGCCCGGTCTCTTTGAACAAGCTTCCCTTTAACAACGTTCAAATATTTAATTTGCCAAGTGCCGTGGGAATCCCAAAGGTTTGGAAGAACTATCTATTATAAATGACAAAACATGACATTATTATAGGTAGCCTACCTACTCGATGTCATTTGTGTTCTATGCTGCTCCTTTAATGAGGCTGTCTTTCAAATCCTGTACGTAATAGAAAAAGATCCTGATGCTAGCACTTCCCAGGTACTCTAAAAATTAAAACAGGCAAGCCTTTAAATATAAAAAAGTCTGCTTTCTAAACCCTAAACCCATCATGTTCGGAGGAAGTGCTTTTAATATTCTGTTATTTAGTTATACAGGCATTCAGGAGGAGGCTGCTCCCAGCCATCCAGTGCAATTCAGTAAGTGTTCCCCTGAAACCTAACCACACAGTGCCCTCTGCTGCAGTTTTCTCTGACATATTAAATGGAGAAATAAAGAATGAAACAAAAAAGCCCCCAACCTAGCCATGCTTTGCAGCCTATCTCCTGGCTTAAATTGAGATAAGCAGATGGTTTGTTAGTACTTATCGATTGCTGAGTAACATCCAAGGTACTACATAAAACACTTTAGCGAGAGAAAAGTCAAAATAACAAAATGGATTCCGTACGAGGGAGAGCAAAAGCAATTGAAAAATCAGGTGGGGAGCACAGAAGTGCTAACAGCTCCCTGCCTTAGCCTGCCTGTCCCTACACTCTCCAAGCAGAGCTTCAAACCCACTTATTTAAGCTAAATAACTAGTTGCTATAGTCTCTTTGCTTTGTTCCTCCAACCCCATCCACCACATCCTCAAAACACTTACAAGAACTACGTGAACAAACCTAAGGACATGCAAGACTGGCAAGACCAAAGTCTTGCCCAGTCCTGATGCCGGGTAGTCCACACCAGATGGATCTGGCTGCAAGCAGCACCACCCCCAGAAGAGAAGAATGGGCTGAGAAGAAGTCATTTCTGTCATCCTACTCTTGACTTTGACAGCAGCGCTAGCAGTTGACATTCCAGGGGACAGGGATCTTTGTGGATTACTGAAGAAGAGGACAAACACAAGGCAGCCTTGGGAAACCTCAAGGCCAATGATAGCAGTTCAGCAATTCTTACCTTGAGTTACTATCACTCTGGCCTCAGTTAATTAAAATCAATAACTGCATTTGTTTTGATTTGGATTTTAGGCCTTCACTGAATGGTACTAAGGCTTTTTTTCACAGATTCAGTAATTATAAAGTCAATAATTTAAAATTAGCTAGACATACTGTGAATATTGTCTTGGCAATGTAAGCCACAGGGACTCCAGGGAGTACACAGGCACTAGAACTTTGAAGCAGCACCTTGCTAGTGCTGCAGATGAAGAATAAAACCATTTCATATATTCCAAAAGATTATATTCAAACCCAAACCCCAGTTTTCTGGAACATTTCCTTCTGATTTCTGGCTTAACCTGATAGAAAAATAGGGTCCACCTGAAAACTGTATCAGGAGTTGCCAATATCAATGAGATGACAATCTCTAAAGATTTGACTTGCCACCAAAGCCTTCAAAAATCAACTGGCTTTAAAACTGCACCATTAAGAAATGTTGAGTTTGTTGCACAGTCAGCCTGATATTCGAGATTGTCAGGCTCCTGTTTCCAAACCATTGTTTGCAACAGAAGCTTAGAAGATGGTAGATTTTCTTTCCCCATCACTGTTTTTAGCAAAACACAAAAACGGAGGGACTTGTTTTTAGATCATGATATTTGACAGCAGTCTTGGTTTGTGTCTGAGTTATGCTGGTGTTTAGCAAGGCCATGCAATTTATTTAAGCACAAATACAGGTTTATTTGAACCATCCCTGAAATCTGAGCTTCAGCCTTCTCTTCTCTAAACTTTTAGAAAATGCCAGTCTGTTAAATCTTCTGCTTTCCCCAGTACCTTCTCTTGTGCATTCCTGCATCTTCCTGGGTCCCAGCCAGGCCTGGAAGCACCAGATAACCACAAGGAAGATTGCTCCTTGAGATCACCACCCAGGAGCAGGAAATATTGTGAGCTCCTTGGGCGGGCCTGTTAATACTGAAGGAGCCACCCTACTTAGCAGATGAGAAACCTTAAATAGATCCAGAAATTCAGCCAACAGCTTATCCTTGTCAGCATCAGCTACTATTAAAAATCAACTAACTCCACTGGAGCAGCAGAAATCCTAAAAGGATGGCTTCTTTTGACATAATCAGTCAGCAACACTATTCCGATCAGCAGAGAGCACAGTATGGGTGAACGAAAAGGCACGATGGGAAGAGTTCTCAGTTCCAAGGATTCAAGATGTCCAGCCTGCTTGTCTGCAGACTGGAAGAAAAAACTGAGGGGGCGACTACAAGCTGGGGGACAATCTGGATGCACAGAAAGATCCCTCTCTGATGCAGGTACCCCAAGGGTGAAAAGCTGGAAGAATCCCTGTTCAGCTCAGTATTTAATTACCGAAAGGGAAAACCATGTAAATAGACTTTAAGAGACACACTTGATAATAAATCTGTGACAAAAGGCAATGTAGAAATCTGTACTTTTGAATTTATTATCTGACCTCCCTGCTGAGCATTCCCCTGCAGCTGCAGGATAAAATAAATTGGTCTAGCTAAAGAAACTGTAGGAAACATTTGAATATTCTCTGTTCTGAAATATTAACCTGTGATACTTCTGACCATCTCTCTCAAATTGAGAATGGCACAGTCATAGCGGACAGATCAAGACATTAAGAATTTCACCAGAAGAGAGGATTGCAAAGGGGAGTAGACCTTGGTCAAGACCCCTGCACTGGAAGTGCAAAAGAGTGGTCTTGCTAAAACTAGCTAGAATTTTTAAAAAAAGAACAGCCCAACTTTCATTAAAACACTCTCCTGGGAAATGTGCCACATATGACTACTTAAAGGAACTGGTTTTGCTTAGAAATGCAGCCAAGTTCCCATATTTCTGAAAGATTAAGGACTTTTTTATCCTTTATGTCTGCATTTATTTTTTTTTCCTTTCCTTTTTCTTTTAAAAAGCCTTCATAAGAAACCTAGCGTGGAAAGGTGACTTCAGTGCACGGCAGACGGACACCACACCGTTCATTAAAGCAGACAAATAAAGGGCTCATCCTGTAAAGCAGCTGAGCACCAGCACTTTTTCTGTCAGCTCTAGAAAAGCTTTTGGCTTGCAGCACTTAACACAACTGAACTGTGGAGGCCATTATTCCTAAGGTTTAAATCCAGCCTGAGTCTCTCTCACTTCATTTAGTTCTTCATCTGAGCAAAGGAAGACCTGGTCGGCACAAATCCCGGGAACCTGACAACCTCATTGCTTTCCCTCACACTGCAACCACGTGAAGAAGAAGTCTCAGCGCTCTCTATACTGTTATTTATTGTAAAATACACATAACATTATCTACAAACCCTGTGCCCTACACCCACAGGAGGAGACATTCCCTGAGCCTAAGTTTTGGCAATCTAATTATGGTCCATTGAGAAAATCTCATTCTCACCTCAGAACTTTACAATAATAATACTAATTAAAATTAAACCACTGTTCAAGGGACAGTAGCCAGGTGTTTTAGACTGAAAGTGTGGCAGGTAAGATTAGGTGAGACACATTCAGCAGTGTACTGGAGCCAAATTTTGAAACGGAGGACTATCAACATCATGTCTGCAGAAAAGTAGATATACAGTCATCTCTCACTTGCAGGCACAAACTAGCAGATGGTTTGCAAAACCAGGAAAGTGAACTTCAAGCACCCACTCTGTCTTTTACAACTTCACAGGCATGAGTTTTGCACGCAAAAAATGCATGTGTACATCATTAACAGATGCAGGTCCTAACTCTTCCACTTTGATTATTTCATTTTAACTCCCTTGTTTGTGATGCCTTTCAAAAAGGAGCACAACGGCTTCTCATTGTTTATTCAAGATCTTGAAGGAAAATTATTCCTGGTGGGTCTTGAGCTCCCCCCATTGACTTCTCACTAGCAGCTAACATCCAGGCCTCATTCCAATGCTCCACCACTGTCCATACAAGCTTTTCTGGGAGGGATGTTGAATCTTTACAACAATGAAGATATGATTGCCCTCTTCTGTGTGTATGCTCGCTGTATTTTAGTTATACCACTGTTAACAGAAATTATTGCTCTGCCCAGCCCTTCCTGGAGAGTGCTGCCACTCAGCTGAAGAGCTTATTTTCCTCTTTCTTTAGGTTTCTCCCCGAGCTCTTCTCCCTCGCTCCCTGGCCAAAGTCTCGTGTGATCTGAAAGGCTCTCCCTCTCTCAGAACTGGAGCTCAGGGTTATTACACGCTCTGCTGTATGTGCACCATCAGCACTCCAATGAGCTGACAGTAATATACTTAACAGTGCCAAAATTTGTGAATGTGCCAGAAGACTTTTGATATCGTTTGCCACGAACACTAATCCATGAACTCTGAGCTGCAGGCCATCCACATGTCACTTGAATGACTGGCTAACAAATCAGCCTCCAGCATGGCTCAGGCTCCAATGACTCTCCATTGTCAGTGTTGACAAAGGGCGTAACCATGCTCATGGCTAAGGACTTTGGCTGTCTCCTGGCTTATGACCAATTTCTGTGGTAATTCAAGGAGAGAAAGTCGTTATCTTTTTTTTCTGAAGAAATAAGCAGCGTCTCTTCTTTCTACCCATGAAATACTTGTGGCTTTGGGGAGATCTGGAGCTCCTCCTCCAAAATAGGAAATGCAGTTTGAAAATGCAGTACATTTATTCCCCTCCTGGTGGAGAGGGACTAAGTTCCCCGAAGATCAGTGAAGGCATCGGAATAATGTGAGAAAGACTGAGGCCACGGTTTAGGCCTTTTGTCACCCTCTTGATCTTTTAGACACATTCTCTACTCTTTCTTAGCTGCATTCTAGATATATAAAGAGGCAGCAACCTTAGAGAATACCCTTCATAGACCCTCAATGGAATATAAAAATGGAGATAGGTCATGCTCTTTCTTTTCCTGTCCTGTGACATGAAGACTGTGTCAGGGAACAAAGGGATATGGCTGGAGGGAACTCTCTGATTCTTCTTCACTGTTAAATTGACTCCCTTCAGCAGCATCAGGGCTCATGGCTATTTGAATGCACCCGAGGAAGGGCAGCAAGCCAAGGCGAAAAATTAATTTAATTTTAGGCAAAAGGATGGCTAAAGATTTTCATGCTATTATGTTTAAAATACTTCTCTGGTTCTTTTCTACCAGCCATTTGCTCTTTCCTCCAAATATCTTCTTGCAAACAACTTCATTTAGAAATGCTTCCAACATCTGCTGTCTGCATCAACTTGTCTTTTGCAGCCTTTTTTTTTAATGGAGAGATTGCCTTACTCTGTGTTTTTCAGAATGGTGTGTAGCTTTACCCTTTTAAGTGTGAGATCAGATCTTTACAATGCCAAGAGCCCTCTAGTCCTGTGTAACAGCTGCGGAAATATTGCATATTTCATTCTATTCTATTCTATTCTATTCTATTCTATTCTATTCTATTCTATTCTATTCTATTCTATTCAAATTTCCCATACCCATTTCTACCTCAATGCCTTCCCATAGCACACAATGCTACATCATTATGAATTATTTTATGTGGCTTGGTTTTTACTAATCCTCAGACTAAGCTGAGTAATGCCTAGGAGAGGACTGTCTTAATGAGAGAGTTCATATTAAGGAAAGCAGACCAAGGCCTTTTATGTGGAAGGTGGGGAAGCTTTGTACAGCTGCTGACTGGCCTGCAGGGAGCCACAGTTCAAGCAAGCATGCTTAAACCTTTATTAAACAAGTCTTTCACAGTTCTATGCTTGAAACAATTTCCTGGGGTTTTTCCACAGGCCTCTTTGCCCCTTCCTCAAAATCTCTTCTTGCAAACCACTTCATTCATAAATGTTTGTAGCATTTCTGCTGTTTCAAGTATTTTGACGCAGTTTCCTAGAGAGTGGAATGGTTGCCTAAACAGCTCTAGTCAACCCCTTACATCGATTCCCAGCACACTTGAAGAGTAAGATTCCTAGAGCTGAGTATGATCTGGCATTCTGCGGGAGAAAAAAACTCACAGATTCAGAAGACAGATTCAGGGCCTAGTCTGGTAAGATAATCAGAGCCATTATAAGCTCTTGGGGTGCACAGGTAGGACACTACTGTGGCGGTCCCTTCATCTCTAGAACCAAGCAGTCATTTTCTCTCTTCTTTCTCCTGAGTTCAATCCTTTCCTTTTCTCTCAACCACCTACAGTGATTGAAAGCAAAGGTCAGCAATATATTGCCATCACAGTGCTTCCATATCACCCATCTGTGTTGCAAGTTGACCCTGTACCCCCACCCATTCTTCACAGAATCATGTAACTACAGAATGGTTTGGGTTTGAAGGGACCCTTAAAGCTCATCTGCTTCAATGCTCCTGCAATGAGTAGGAACATCTTTAACTAGATCAGGTTGATCAGAGGCCCATCCAGCCTGAGCTGGAATGTTTCCAGGGATGGGGCACCTACCACTTCTCTGCGCAACCTGTTTCACCACCTTCCTTGTAAAAAAATTCTTCCTCATATCTATCTGGATCTACCCTCCTTTACTTTAAAACCATTACCCCATTCTTGCTCCAAGGTAACAGTGATAATAATAACCAACAGCAGAGAGCGCACAGAGGGGAAAATGAACCCTCAAGTGGCATAATTTGCCTGGGATATTTATTCCTGATGGAACTAGGCACATTGCCATCAGTGTTGAGTGTGCCAAAAGAAAAAGATATTTCTAATATTTATTCCTTTCTCTGACCTTTCTGGAGCTGATGGATGTTTATGTTGGAGAAAGCAGACCGAGTTTAATATGAAAACCTACCAACTTTCAGACAGTGGTACAAACCTTTGAGATTGTGATATTAATTCCTGTAAAAATACTAAGGGTAGCAATGTTTCTCACACAGAGTCTGAGAGGGAGAGAGAAGAATTAGCCAAAGCTGGGAACCAAACAAGCAGTTTTGACTGGAGTATGAACAAAGTACAATGAGTAGGTCTGGCCACTGCATGTTATGTCAAATCTTAGCAGCTGCAGGTACTGTATCCACTTTCCTACATGCTGATACTGCAATAAAAAGCTGAAAAACTTGGGCTTATTTTTCTCTGTGGGGAGTGTATAAACACTCTTAGTCTAGAACTCTTTCATGGCCAACATTCAAATAAATGCAATATACAATTTTTCAAGCTCACTGTGCAGTGAACACCATACATACACGTGATCAAAAATGATTTAAGCAAGTTAATTGTCTCCCACTAGGCCCATTTTCATCACTGGTGGCATTACAGCTTTTATATGTAGTTATTTTTAGCATTAATAAATAGCAGTAGGGCAGGTCTGTGGCAGGCGTGGGAGGGAGCACTGGACTTCATTACCTCCTGCTTTGTTAGAAACTTCTATTGAACCTTACGAAATCACTTATCTCTGTGATTTCCTCACCTACGGAAAATAATTCCTGTCACTCAGCAGGTTGCAAGATTTGATTTACTACCATTAGCGAAGTTCTTAGATGTTGCACCAGGACAACCCCTTACGATTGCTCACAGAAAGCTGTTGCAGCAATCGGAAAACACGGGGCTGCTCTGCAGGGAGATGACCGAGTTCTTGGGACCTCGGTACCCTGCCCGGCACTCCCCAGCCAAAACCCTGCCGAAGCAGGGCAGTCACCAGACAGGATTCCTCCTGCTCTGTGCCCTGATACGGGATCTTTCCATTGTTCTGGCCAGGAAACATCCCCTTCCAGCTTTCGGTCCGGACAATTACTGGGGTTCTTGGGAAGAGAACAGTCTGCAATAAGCAGTACCAGATACTTCAGCATCCCCTTCCCTTAACGGCGGAATGTGTAAAAAAAGGGAACTTGTTTCTGTTGACTTGTGTTCTCAAGCCATAATCCATTTTATTACAGTAGACGCTCCATCTGTCCTCGTTGTCCTCCGTGTGCAGAGGACACCCAAGGGGCAGGTGAAGGCAGACGAGGAACGCTCCTCCCTCCTTATAAAAAGCAGCTTTTATCTCCCAGACTTCGCCCTAATTCAGAGGACACCGAAAGAGGACAAGCCCGGCGGCCCTGGGGCGGCGGTCGCCGATTGTTCCAGGCCAGGCCACGGGGCGATGGGTCCGTGATGTGGGAAAGAATGACCCCCGTGCCAGCCCCAGCTCCCGGCTGTCCCCGCCGGCACTGACCCCTCTCCGCAGCCCCGCAGACACATTGAGCTTTTCCCGGACCCGCGGCCGCCCCGCCCCGCCCCGCCCTGCACCGCCCTGGGCCCAGCCCGGCACTGCCCCGCTCATGCGCGCTCCCGCCTCCCCCCTGCTGGCTCATTCCATTTGTTGCAGAGGGGAGGGCGGCTTAAACAGCGCAAGTTTATCACTCCCTGCGGCCCCTTTAGGGGAGCGGTAGCGCTTCTACTTCTGCTACAAAATTACTTTTATTACTTTACAACGACTCATAGAGAATGTGGCTGAAATGCAAGGTGGGGGGAAAGTCCTTCTCGGCGTGTTGCTCTCCCCCGCTCCCTGTGGGTGGGTCGGCCCGGCCCGTTGCCCCGCCCGCCGCGGAAGGGGCGGGGCGCGGCCGAGGGTCATCGCGGCCGCCGCGGGGAAGGCGCCGCCGCTGCCCGCCCGAGCCGGCCACGCCATGGCCCCACCGCCCGGACAGACCCCGCTCCCCGACTGGGACGGGCTGAAGCTCCGCGTGCGGACCCTCATCGCCTCCCACCGCGTCATGATCTTCAGCAAGAGCTACTGCCCGTACTGCAACAAGGTGAGGCGGCAGCGGGAGCGGGAGCGGGCTCGGCGCGGTCCCCCCGCGGGCCCTCCTTCCTCCGGGGGGTTCGTCGGGACACCTCTGCCCCGGACAGGGAAGGGCGCAGGGGAGCGGGGCTAAGCTCAGGCGGTGTGGGGATGGGGTTTGGAGCGCTGTGCCCATCCCTCTGGAGCACCACGTGCCAGCCCTTGGAAACCGCGTACCGGGCGTGAAACGAGGCAAAGACCCGAACTGGCGTCCTTGGTAGTTGTTTTCTCTTTGCCACGCGGGTAGATGGGATGTGTGGAGAGTTCTGATCAGCTTCTGTAGCTGCTGCTCAAGGCTCAGGGTGCTGCATGCGTTCCTTTCTCCCTGGAAGTTTGAGTACCACGTTGGTATTCAGCTTGGACAAAGCGGCGTCCCAGGGGAGGGTTAAGTTTTCTGCTCTTTCTAAATTTCAGGGAGAAGGTTGACTTTATAGCAAGGTTAAGTTCTAAATTCTCTATATATTGTGTGTGGGTTTGTTTGGATTTTTTTGTTGTTTGTTTGTTTGTTTTAAAGGCACTCTTGGTTAGTTGTGTTTTTTAGAGAAAAATATCTTTTTGGCTCTGGTTGTGCATCAGTATCACAGTGTGGCTGTAACTTCTGAGCCAGAGTCATTAAAAAAAACCCCAAGGCCTTCATTAGAATTTTACAATACCAACACAGTGGAGGGACCATACAGAATGTGGGTGTTTGTAGGCATTGGGATTCTTAGATGTTTATAAAGAGCATGTTAATGAAATTTTAGTTAAACCCCACACTGCCATATTTCATGTGGCCGTGGTGGAAAAACATAATTGGAACTGTGGGATCGAGTCCTGGTGTTCCTCAGTGGAACTGACAACCAGGAAAATACTGTGAAGCCTCACTCCCACGTGTAGGTTGGGTTTAGTTCCGGGAGCTCTTGTGGGGGAGGAGATGTTATGACCCTCTTGTAAAAATCTTACATGAGTATATTGTATCTCACTTAAAACTTAATTGAGGTTTTGGGAAAGGAAGCTTCTGTGTATGAGAAGATAGACAAAACCAACGCCTCCTCTCTAACTATGTTTTGGCAGATAGTACAGCACATTAGGCAGCTCAAATACTTCTAAAATTTACTTAACAATTTATTCGCTAGAAGTTTTGGTAAATGAAGGGTTGGAATCTTGCTCCACTCTAGTCCAGTTGACAAAAATGTTACCTTCTGTTGCGGAGAAATCCTCTTTTTGAGGACTTCAGTGCTGCGCATTTAGAAATACTTAGTTGTTCTTGTCTGTATTGCCCTGTTTGCTTTTACTGATCATGATTGCAAGTCTTGATGCTCCTGACACCCAGTCCAGTGGTTTTGAGATCATACAATGGCACAGTAACTTTTTAAGCCTTGTGCCTTTTTCCTTCGTCTGTTAATGGTGTTGCTGTATGTCTAGACTAAGGCAATGAGCTTGAGGGGGGAAAAAAAAGACTTGATTGTACTAATTAAATTCCAGATTGTTTTTTCCTGTTCAGATCTTCTCCATTAGGCAGGATTATTTGCTTCAGGGAAGCAGTCAGATATGAGGAATATTATCTTTATTGTCTTGCAAAGGGGAAGAATGAATATTGCGAGTAGGAGGGCCCTCTCTCATGGCCTTTTCTAGGAGGTAGAGTTGAAAGACCCTGTATGAATTTTTCAGAAGGAACAGGTGACAAATGGGGCTGAGGGAAGAGGAGCTGATTGCTCTAGTAGGCAGATTTCCTTGGCTTATTTTCTTGTTTGGAGTGGAAAAGAAAGGTAAGATAATGAAGAAAATTTGTAGCAGAGGTGTAGATTGCAGACAGAGAATCAGAAGAAGAAAGATTGAGAGATGGAAGCCTCACGTGAGACATCAAGTGATAAAATAGAAATATCTGCAGCATTATGGGTATTAACAACTCCCACTGAAGAGTTAGAAATTAGTAAAAGGGATGGGAAAACAATGGGTGATGCAGCATTCTTGCTAGCTGATCAAGTCTGTAGAATTCATGAAGTGGACATAATTTGAAAGTGTAGTTACAGCTCGGGTGCTTAGCCTGTAATCACATAGTTCTGAGTTCTTAAAGACAGATATGAATAGTGTGCTTTGTGTCTGTCTTTTACTGTGGATGGCTGTTAGCAGTGTGCTTTTGGTAGGATTAATTGAAAAAACTGAAGATGATTAGCACAAGTGCAGAGAACGCTGATGCTTTCAAAAAAGGACCTAATTTGGGGGATGGAAAGAATTCGATATTTCAGATGGAGGTAGCTATGCTGGAAGAAAATTAAGATTGTGCTTTTCTTCAGAAACAGCCCTGCAAATAAATTCTATAAGTGAATTAAGTAGTTGATTGTATTCAGTTTAGCTAGTAGCATGACTTGCCAATTGTGCAGTTGTTCTTCTGCAAATGCAATTTGTTGTTCAGTTGCTTAAAGAAGACAGCGGTGTAGGGGTAGAGTTGCTTGCTTGTCATAACAACTTGGCTGTTCTTTAATTTCTTAGCACCCAAAAAAGATATTAAGCAAGATAGAAATGCATAAAGAAAACACAGGGATTTTTTAGCATGAAAAAATGGCAAGTCCGAACACTGTGCTATGTTGAAATTTGAGGAGCAACAACTGTGATTACATAGAAGTTGCTGTTTATTTTAGTGATATTTTATGCTATTACAGATTATGTTCTCAGTCCTCAGGGGGTTCTGGTCAATTCAGCTGTAGCTATTATGGAATGTTAGCTAATATGTGAAACAGCAGACTTAGGACATACCATTACTACTTTTATGGTATGAAGCTTATTTCAAACCTGCTGAGCTACCCTAGTGACAGCATCTCCAGGAAGAGTTTTCTAAAGTTAGACCAATTGCTCAGTTTCAGAGAAATTATCTACTGTTTAATAATATTTGGAAGAGTTTCTAGGCTATCACTTTTTGTGAAAACTAGAGGAGTTTAGTAGGTAGATGAGCATTGCATTGGTGAGAAGGGAAGCAAATGGTTGTATGCAACCTAGTGTTTTATTCCAGACACTTGGAGAAATTATAGTTTTAGAATTGGGCTATATGGAAGAAAATCTGCCTGTATGCTGCTGGAGTTTCCAGCAATGTGTGACTCAGGAATTTCTTGACCTGAGTTTGTATTAGTTTTATTGAGTTAAAAGTTTTCAGTGGATTTTTTTTTTTTCATTATTTGGTCTAATAGCTCCTTTCATCTTTAATTTTGGCTTTTACCTTTTACAGTGTCAGTTGGGAGTAAGTTCTCTGGTTGTGTTCCACAGGGAGGTTTACTTCCTTTTCATTTCAGAATTGTTTTCTGGTAAATGCAGTTGTTGCTGAGTGCTCCAGTGAGTATTTCTGAGAAATCATTTCCTGTTCACGTTATCTAGATATTACTCATGATTAGTGTATGTTATCTTTCTACTCCTAATCATTTCCTTTTCCAAACTGAAGTAATCTATTATCTCTTGCCTGCATTGAAGATTTTGTAACTGCTCATATGCTTGTTACTGTTCTTTCTTTGTTTCATTAGCACAAGTATCATGTGTTCATAAGTATAAAGTGCAGTAGCTACTTCTAATTAGAATGCTGACGTTTGATTTTTTTTTTTTCCTCTTCACTACATATCTTCGGTAGAGAATAAAGGTGGCCTAATGCTTTCTTATTCTACTGATGTTCTGTCCTGTCCTCCCCCTTACCAGCTGCTGTTGCAATGTTTTGGTAAAGTTTTTAAAAAACAAACAAATAAAAAACCTAAAAACAAACTAATGAAATCTTGTCTGTTACTCTGCTGCTTTGCTGCAAACTAGACCAGCAGCCAAGTAGCTAATTTTGTGACTTCCCTCCAGATTCTTAACTTACCACATCCTAGTAGTAATCTCTTTAAGCTCTGCTTTTTAGATCTTTCATGGCATTCAGCTTGGGCTTAATAACAGCAGATGCAGAGCAGGAGGTCTGGAGCAGTTCCACTGCTGTTTCCCTTTCATTCAGCCTGTGGGCATAATCATTCCAGGAAGCAAACCTGAAGGTAATGGGGAGCTTAGGACCAAAGTTTTTAGGTCACCTAAATGGGTAGAGGACTAAGTGTCTCACACACTGGATGTGTGAAGGAGGAGCTTAGTTTGTTGAACTTTAAGAAGGTTGAGGAGGGATTTTAGTTACTGTCCTCAACTGTCAAGATGACCAGACGCTTCTCAGAGTTGAGGAGTGAAAGGATAAGGGCCATAAGTTGCAGTGAGAGATAATCCAATGAGATCAAAGTTCTTTCCTGTGAGGATGGTCAAACACTGAACCAGCCCAGAGGTGTTCTGGTGTCTCTGTCCTTGTGGATGTTCAGAATGAGAGGACAGTGCTTGAGCAATGTGATCAGTGTTCACATTTTGGCTCTGCTTTGAGCAGGGGGTTGGCACAGATGACCTGCAAAGGTTCCTTGCAACTTCAATTATTCTATAATTGTAGAACTAATACAGTTAATTATGCAAACAGAGCTTATTTTTTGTATGTTACGGTTGATGCATGATATGGTAAGAAGTTCACCGTGTAGTTGGTACAGAATACAAAATCTTCCTGTTTGCATAAAGCTGAAACTTCGTCAGAAAGCACTGGAGTACTCAGTCTTCAGCATAGATCACAGCAACATTTAAAACATTTTTATTCATCGTGTGCTTGACATCTTTAAACTCACTCTAATAATCTTGTGACTCAACGTACTCTTAATGAAGCAATGTCAGTAAATTTGAGGTTCATCAGAAAGCTGGTTGTAAAATGTTCAGACTCCATGCTGGCAAGTGGATCCATCACACAGGCATTTAGTGATTCTTGCTAGAGCTGTTTTCACATCCAAATAGTTATGATTAAAGTAGATTTATTTTTTTAATGCATAGTCTTACAATATTTATTGGCACGGACATGTCTGCAAATTATATTTCAAAGGAATAAATACTGCTGTATGTAATACTACATCCTGTGCCATGAGGTATGGCATTGTCCATCTGAAAAGATGGTTCACAGTTTGAATACTGACAGTTTAATAAATAATGCTACTGTAAAAATCTCATTTCTAAAAGGGCTACCTGGTTTGAATCTGGTAATGGTATATGCTGTCCATCCAGAACCAAGGTTAGAAAAACACCCAGCTGGGTACACTTAAGAAGTATTACTATTTTCTGCAGCTTTTTGTAATGCCAGATGTGGGTTTTTTTATTTTCTTGAGAGTGTTTTGTTTTACATGTTATCTTCTACTCCCTTCTTTTGCTTTCTTTTTTTTCCCTATTACTCCCAAGGAACCTTGTTGTTTTTCCATATGGCAGCCACTTCATGGCTTTTGGTATGTCTGGGATGCAGGAGTCAGCAGCTGAGGAAATTGTATGTAGAAACTTTTTCTTCAGGTAATGAAACTTGTCTCGGAAGGTTAACTAGCCCGGCTTTGAGTGCAAAACACAGAAGTTATGGGAAACTTCAGCAAAGCTACGTAGAACCCAGCCCTCAGAGCGCAGTAACTGAGACTGAGAGGTTCCCTGTGTGTGCCAGGTTTTACCCTGGGCTGAGTGTCAGATATTGAACCAGCTTTGCACTACCCTCGTGTCTGTTTGTGTTGCAGGTGAAGGAACTCTTCCGCTCCATGCGTGTGGAATACTATGCTTTGGAACTTGATGTGACTGGTAAGTGGGAGAAAGAAAATCCATCACGTGCTGTTTAATGTAACTAAAAGATGGATGACTAGGCATGATTCCTTAAGCTGTCTTGAACTAATTGGAGGATGTACAAAACCAATTAAAATACATTTTAATATGTGCAGAGATACAAGTAATTAGTCTTCAATGTGGATTTTAAAAAAGGATGTGTTTTTAATAGGACTGAAGGTTTTGACTCTGTAAAAATGAGCAACTGATAGAGGATGTGAGGTCTGATTTCTCTACAAGGAGCTCTGTCTTTTAGGAAAAAACCTGTGGTATTATTTCCTGCTTCTGGTTCTGTTGTGGCTTTAGATGAGTCGTTAATGTTTGACTTGGTATATGGGTGACCTTCATTGGGAAAGTTGCTGAGTCACTGGGAGGAAAGGTAAATTCCAGTACCTTGACTGCTTCTAGTTTGAGGTGGGGATTTTTTAAAGTCCAAGGTGCTTTAGTTTTAGGACATGTGCAGTGCCTCATGCATATACGTACATAGTGCATGTAGGTTTTAATGTAGTTTTAGGAACAAGTAGTTTCTTGCATGATTCTTGATAAACTTTAAGTTGCACTGTTCGTAAGCTGTTGAATATGTATTATCAATTTCTTTTCTGTACAAAACTTAAGTTTCCAATTTTTTTTTAAGTTCTAATGTCTTCTTGAAGTGTTTTTTATCTCAGCAATACCTGGGATAAATGTATGTATTTATTCATCACTTCATAGTTTTTATGTTTTATCCAGGTTGTGGTACTGTGAAGTAATTATAGCCCAAAATATGCGAAGTATAATGCACAACCCTTTCTTTTTTATTTTTTTTCCCCCTGGAATTGCTCCTAATTAATAATGTATTTCCCTTGCAATTTCTCAGATTACTGATATGAAATAGACAAGGTCTTGGAATAAAAAGATTTTAGTCAAAGTGATTACTGTAAATGCTCATTCCCACATTTACTGCGAAGACATCCAAATTGAGCCTGTGTGTAGGTACTAATGATTCAGATGACAGGTCAGGTCAAGCAATAATTTTAAAACTGGAAAGTTTAAGACATTGTGGTGGGTAGAAAAAGTTTGAAGGTAGCTTTAGGGTAAGTAAAAAAGCATGCTCATACTTCTCTTTCCTGTGTTCTCATAATACAGAGCTGCTGGGCAGAATTATGTGCATGGATACAGAACATACTCCAAAACCAGACAGCTCTCATGAAAGAAAAACTGTCTGTGTGATCTCCTGAGATAGCTGGGAAAGAATTTTTGTGTAGTACCAATTGTGGCACTGTCAGGAAGAGACTGATAAGAATCCAGGAAATACAAGGACTAAACTCATTACTTCAACTTCATTCTGTAGAATTATGGCTTGAAACACCAGTTTAACCTCTGTATTTAAGCATGCTCGTTTGAGAAGTAGTTTCTGAAGACTTGCTTATGTTCAGGAAACCTTAAATGCGATGTTTATAATAGAATTGTTTTCTTGGCAGGCCTGTGGTGTACCACAGTCCAAACTCTTAATACTTCAGGTTGTTTTAAAAGCTCTCTTCCTGAAATTGTTTGTAATGTACCCGTTTCTTTTTTTTTTAGATGATGGGGCCAGTATTCAGCAAGTGTTGGCAGAGTTAACAAATCAGAGGACAGTGCCTAATGTATTTGTCAATGGAACTCACATAGGTGGCTGTGATGCAACGTACCAGGTAACTTGACTTTAAAATTAGATGGAAGTAGACAAGACTGAGTGAATTTGCTCTTTGATCATAGTTAAATTTTGTGTGACATATTGAACTGGGTGTTCTAGGTCAGAGGAGGCAATGTGACTCAGCTGCTGTTTGCTCAGAAATGTGTGTTCTGACTTTTTTTTTCCCCCCCTCTCAGGCTTATCAGGACGGATCACTGCAGAAACTTCTTGGGGATAGCAAAGATACAGAACCCTATGAATATGACCTTATTATTATTGGTGGTGGCTCAGGTGGACTTGCATGTTCCAAGGTAAGACATGAATATTGCATTAGAGAGCAGGCTATATGTAAAACTTCTTCAAAAGCTAATCTCTCAATTATATTACTATAAAATAGTCTATATTTTGATGAGTATTATTATTCAGCTTGTTAATTAATGAACCAGTAGTGGTGCTCACTCAGGCGATAATGGTCTGTGTGGACCGGTTTCTAGCCAGTGTCTATTCAGGTCTTGATCATAATAATAGGTTTTAGTTTTCTGGCTGAGGGTGGAACCAAATGTTTAAATACCTCTTCATGTGTAATGCACAGGCACATTAATGCTTCCAAACAGTAATCTAGAAAACTTTAGGGCTACTCTTGAAGACTTTTAACACTTTAGGATACAGAATCATCCGTCATCTGAAATGAAGTGCTTTCAGCTGTCACTTTTTTATTTCCTCATCCATGAACATGCCAAGTCAGTCCTGCCCTCCTAAGGGAAAAGGAGACCTAACAGTAAATATTTCTTCGGGTGAGGCAGAAGAGTATCACAGGCTCATAAGCCCATTTCTTACCTTTTTCAATGCATGGGTTTTGACAGCATAAGATAATCTGAATGCAGCATTGAACTTGTAAGCAGACGTTCAAAGCTTGGAAGAAAGTAATAGTTTTTGAGGGATTTCAACTTTTGTCTAGTGAAGGAGATAGAAGAGCCATATATGGTAATAAGACTAACTAGTAAAGGTAGTAAAGAAGCCTTCTATTAGTGCTAAGTGCATCATGAACATAAATGACTGGACAGGCCTTCTTGGTTGAGTAATGCTGATTGGTCTTCTCCACCTTTTATAGGAAGCTGCTGCCTTGGGAAAGAAAGTAATGGTATTGGATTATGTTGTTCCAACACCTCTTGGAACCTCGTGGGGTAAGCTTCTGTTATGTATTTTATGATGCTTGAGTACCAGTGATACATTCTGAGATGTTGAATATTACAGATTTGTGTTCTTAGAAATTGAGGCTAAATTCCTGTAATTCTGGTAAACAGATAACAAAAGGGGATATTTTGCTGGCATTTCTGCTGCTATTCTGAACAGTTATTGCTGTTTTGTGCATTGCTAACTCTGTTCTTTGTCAAATGTTCTAGTTTTGATCGCTTTCAGAAAGTGTCTGGGTAGTGTGTGTGCACTGGTTCTATTTTGTGGACAAGTGTCTTGAGAACAGTGCCTATATATGTTTCACCTTTCCATAATTTAAGACAGCTGTCATCTGGCCTTGTAAGTGATAGTGGCAGTTGAGAATGAGTAAGGAAATTGGTGAAATTTTATTGAATTGAGAAGTGAATGTGCTTTTGTAGCTAGTATTTCAAACACATCCATGTTTCAAATCTCTCATAGTAGGTGATACTAAACTCTAGGAACTCTGGGCTTTTTGCCTTGCTTACTTGCCAACCTGACCAAAATCTTAAACGCTGTGGAATAAATAACCTGAGTCTGTGTTTAAGATACACTCCATCTTGGTTCAGTGAGTCTACTCGCTTCTTAAACTGAATACAAACTTACAAGCTTAGTGTCTTCACTGTATTTTAAAATGTCTCTTGCAACAGAAGTTTCATGTTACTTGCCTGACTACAGCAAACTTTACCAACTGATATATGGGTAATTATATAAAGTACATAATAGGAAAAGCATAAATGTTTTGTTTATGGAAATAATAAGTGGTTCTTTCCATCGTAGGACTTGGTGGCACATGTGTGAATGTAGGTTGCATTCCTAAGAAGCTAATGCATCAAGCAGCACTTCTGGGCCAGGCACTCCAAGATTCAAGGAAATATGGGTGGCAGTATGAAGAACAAGGTTAGTAAGAACAGGGAGGACAGCCTAAGACCGTACAGATGAGATGCTGAGCTCAAGACTGTTCTTGCACTTTGGACTCAGTAAATTAGAAGCAGAGTTCAGTAGTTTTCTTAGGTGAATCAGAAGGCATCCTCCTTCTTGAGTCATAAAAACCTTCAGGGTTGAAAGTTAATTGTGTTTTGCTCCCTATATTATCTGAAATAAATGAAAGAACTTCTAGAATGGGCTTATTTCAGATAGTAACAAGTCAAGTAAATATTAGCATAGTTGAACAAGACCTTACTAATAATCCTCATTATTGATAATGATGTTTTCTTAGCATGATGTATAGCAAATAAGGGTTTTTTAAAGGGTCCATTGCACTTTTATTTCTTTAAATATGAAAATAATGTCTTATTTCAGTTAAACACAACTGGGAGGTCATGGTAGAAGCAATTCAGAACTACATTGGTTCTTTAAACTGGGGCTATCGAGTGTCCTTGAGAGAAAAGTCTGTGACATACCTCAATTCTTATGGAGAATTCGTCGAACCACACAAAATTAAGGTATGCACCGCATTTAAAAGGCTTGGTTGGGAGGGAAAACTCGTGTTCTAAAACTGCCTTTTCAAATCCAGCACAGAAAAGGCTTTGTCTTAATATTGCCAGCTTAGGTCAACTGAAGTTAAAAACTCATTTGTGAAATAAGTTATTGATTGAAATAATCATTGTACTTTAGTACATTCCACGGTGTCTGCAAACCTAGTAACTGTTACATAAGAGTAATGTGGATATCTGTAAACCTGTGAATAGAGTAGAGTAAGATGGTCTCAGTCTCTAACTTCATGACTGAGTTCAGCAGCCTGAGTGAGGAGGGGAAAAAAAAAAAAAAAGAAAAGCTTTAGCTGGATGGTTTCAACTTTGAAAACCTTCATACTAAAGCAAAAAACTATTGAAATTAAATTCAGATTTAGCACTTGCGTAACAGCACTGCTGGAACCTTATGCTGTATCAGCATACAAATTAAACTGTCAGTTTTGCAAGACAAAGCATGTGCTGACAATCTTGCTGTAAGTGATCATACTGTAGCAAGGTTAACCTAGAAAAGTGCATGTTGAAGGCAACTGTAGCGCTCAGTGGGTGTAATTGTCTGTTTTCAATATGAAGGGTGAACTACATGTGTTTCAAACCCAGAGACCAGCAGTGAAAGATAGTAGTGTGTTCAACTTACCTCATGTACCAACCGTTGTAGTGTCCAGGCATGCAGGTCATCTATTTGCATGACCTTAGTCAATAAATAAAGTACAACAGAAAGATGTCCAGCAGGAGGTTGGACTCAATGACCTCCTGAGATCTTTTCCAACCTGAATTATCTGCTGACTCAATGTGGGGGGGAAGTTTCCCTTTATCTGTGTTGGTATCTTCCAACTAGAGCCAGAATGAAGGTGAGATTTTGGGAGAGAAAGACCAAGGGTCTCTAGAGGTTAAATTAGTTTGAATTCACTTAAGGTTGGATCTTAGGCTCCCTGAAATCATGCAACTAGTTTAATTTTTTAATTTCCACATTAGCCTAAGATCTAATTGATATTATTCTGCCACTGGTCTTGTGTTGGCCTTTTATTGGCTGGGATGGGGGGCAGAGAGGATCTTAATTGGTTGTGGCTTTTTATAACCTGAAAGTGAAGTTGTTACAAATAGTTCAATATAAATGAGTAGTTGAAATGGGCATGATTCAAAGAGTAAGTGATTTTAAGTGCTCTAATGTGAGAAAAGCCTGATAGTCTGTTGTTTAAACTTGTTCTTCAGTGACCTGCGTGGCATCTCTAAATGTATTATATCTTGTTTCAAACCACTTGTTCTTGATTCTTATTTTTTTTTTAAACCTATGAAAAAGACTGTCTTAACTGTGTCTTTATCAATAGGCAACTAATAGAAAAGGACAAGTAACCTATCACACAGCAGAGACTTTTGTCCTGGCGACAGGAGAAAGGCCTAGATATCTGGGTATCCCTGGAGATAAAGAATTCTGTATTACAAGGTGAGATAACAAGGTATAATAGACTGAACTTTGTCTGCTCCAGTGTTTGCAAAGACAAACAAGCTTGTGATGGAAGAACCTTGTAACTTACACTTCTTTTCTTTCCAGCGATGACCTCTTCTCCCTGCCTTACTGTCCTGGCAAAACTCTAGTTGTGGGTGCTTCCTATGTGGCTCTGGAATGTGCAGGATTTCTTGCTGGTCTAGGCCTCGATGTCACGGTGATGGTGCGTTCCATCCTTCTGCGGGGCTTTGACCAAGAAATGGCTGAGAAAGTAGGGGCTCACATGGAAACACACGGCGTGAAGTTCATCAGGAAGTTTGTACCTGTTCAGGCAAGTGCTTTCTTTAGGTTTCTTCTCTCCACACAAGGTTACTTTGAACAGCACATGTAAAATGCAGGTGTTGTCTGGGAAGGCTTTGGTTCTCTGCAGAAATAAATGTTTTACGAGGCTAAGCTGTTTTACTGTTGAGTGATAGATTAGTGGGTCAAGGCTTGAAGTGACAGTGTAAATGATCTCTGCTCTTTGGGTCCTTCTAATCTTACAATAATTTGCACAGGTTGAGCAGCTGGAGCAAGGCATGCCGGGAAGGCTGAAAGTGACGGCAAAGTCTACTGAGGGACAGGAAATCTTTGAAGGAGAATACAACACTGTAAGCATTTCTGGATTTGAAATAACTGAATAAAGTACTTTTTTCTTGAACAACTTTTAAAGGGAAATTCTGCTTGAAAAATCTAAATTACTGGTGTAAAAAAATATGTTGAAAATTCAGTATTCATCTTCAGTTGAACCCTATCAGCAGAATGGGTAAAACTTTGTGCCTAGAATTCAGTTCATATGAGCAGTTGCTTCTGGTTTTGTTTGAAAGTACTGTTTTGTTGCATCTCTGAAGCAAGTTGCATGTTGGTCAATTCTGAAAAAATGTTTGAGAAAGTTACTTCATTCATGTGCTTCGTTTTTTTTCAGTAGAAGACCAAAGGAAGTGTTATGTTATGCTTCTCTTGCATAAAGTTCTTGTATTTAATTTTGGGCTTTGTTTTTAGGTTTTGATAGCCATTGGTCGTGATGCGTGTACCAGAAATATTGGTTTAGAGACGATTGGCGTCAAAATCAATGAGAAGTGAGTATTGCTCAACTCCCTTAAACCACTGAATGCAAGGATTTTTTAACTGTTGAACAAGACCTAGTGGTACTGCTGTGTCTTTTTTATTATTATTTATTTATTTTTTAGATGCTGTTATACCTGGCATTTATGTGAACCTTTAAAACTTTTTTTGAAGTGAAAAAAAGGCATAAGTATATTCAATAAAATATGTTCAGTAGTTAGGCTAACACCTTTGTAGCAGAGCTTCTCCCCTTTGTTTTTTTGCCAAGCTCTGAGGAGGGTTGTGAAACTGAATTTTGTTCTCTTCTGTTTGTTTTAAAGGAATGGTAAAGTACCTGTAAATGATGAAGAACAAACCAATGTGCCTTACGTTTATGCTATTGGGGATATCTTGGAGGGAAAGCTTGAACTTACCCCAGTTGCCATTCAGGCAGGGAGACTGCTGGCCCGCAGGCTGTATGGGGGTAGTTCCAGAAAGGTAAAGCTATGAACCTATACATCTTCAACTTATTTCTATTTTTGCCTCAAAACTGCAGTAACATGAGCTGATTTGTCCACTTGTCTATGGGCTCTGCAAGTGTTTTGTAAAAAAGAAAAAAAGTGCTAAAACAACTCTTTCTGTTGTGAAATGTATAGAACTTGTATAGTCTAAATATGGTTCTTTATTTTTAGTGTGACTATATCAACGTACCAACGACAGTGTTTACTCCTTTAGAGTATGGCAGCTGTGGGTTTCCTGAAGAAAGAGCCATAGAAGAATATGGAAAGCAAAACTTGGAGGTAGGAGCACTCAAGAGTCATTTAACTTGTAGCTTGAGAGTGTTTTTCTTGGGCCGTGCTGCTTTACTCTCAAGGCATAGTGTTAAGACAAGATTAGAAGGTTAGCAAGATAGGTAGAACTGTTTTGGCAGTGTTTTCATCTGGCTAATGAGATACTGGACTTAATACTGTTAGAATTGCACATAGCTGTTTGCAGGCAGCTGAGAAGCATTTGACCTCAGGGGGCCAAACCTGAGTTGCAAAACTGTTATTTGTTGTCATGAATCAAAGACTTTCTGCTGAAGTGTACCAAACTCCTGAGGTGAACTGACTATTTTCTGCTGGTTCACTGTATTTGAATTGGGAATCAGTTTTTTCCTGACCTTATCATATGACTGTAAGAGTGTTGGGCATACCTTCCATGTTTTTCAGTAATTTCTGGCTTCTGCATTTCCCTGGAGAGTTTCATTAAAGCTGCTTGCATGCCTTGTGTTTAACTCTTTATGTCTTTGAAATCACTTGGCATTATTTAGCCCCTGCTGTTAACTGTTTTCCAGAATAGGTTTAAACTTAAAGTGACTGGATATTAACTTTGCACTTCTCTTTCTAAAAGTCTTAAATGCTATGTATTTATTGCTGGTTTAATCAAGTATTTAAAAAGGGATGCATGGTTTGAGTCAAGTCTTCCGCTGACTCTTGGAGGATGGCCTCTGTGGGCTGGGTGAAACAGAAATCACTGTCCCGTCTAGTTTAAGTAATAAACATCTAGTGGGGTAAATGTCAAACCACCTATTTATAAAGGTAGTAAAAATTAGAATTACGTCTGACTGAATTAATTTGTGAAATTCTAATGCTCTTGTCATTCTCCCAGGTTTATCACAGTTTGTTCTGGCCACTTGAATGGACAGTACCAGGCAGAGATAACAATACCTGTTATGCAAAGATTATCTGCAATAAACAGGACAATGTAAGTAGCAGGCTGGAAGGGATATGCTGAGTGTATTGAAATCTTTATAGACAGGCCAAAAGAGTAAGATCTTTTATTTGGCCTGCCTGAGGCCAGCTCTACCCAGTCTGTTAAAATCAGTATTTGTTTCAGAAGGGCAAACCAATGTGGAGGGAGCTGATGGTTTTGTTTGGCGTTTTGGATGGGATTTTTTGGTGGTTTGGGTTTTTTTGTTTAGCAGCTATTTGAGCAAGTGGTGGCTTTATACATTACGAAACTTCATCCTGGATTCCTATTTGATAGATTTGTGAAGAAATTTGCCAGTTTTTCTTCCGAGTGGGTTTTGAGTAACTGTGCCACCTGGTGTCTTGCTGGTATCTGAAGGTGTAGGAACATCCTGGGAAAATGTTTTAAAACACAGCTTGTATCCCTCTTGATAAACAATTAAGGAAACAAATTGAAACAAACCACACCCATTTTTAACTTGTAGCCTACTGCTATCACTCTAGATCTGCTTAAAGACAGCGTTCAACCCTGTGTTTTCTTTTTTTCTCCTCTTAACTGCTTGGGGAGGGAGGAACAGCCAGTAAAAGCTCTAATATCAGATTTTTTAACAACCAGTATAAACAGAGTCTCTATCTGACCTAATTTCAACATAGAAAAATAATATTAAATCTAAATGTGCTAAAGATACTCTATATCTATAAATCATAAAAACAACTTATAAAACTAGAATGTATTTAGTTTTACTCAGTATCTTTGAATTAGTACTGAGTAATCATTTTAAAACTTGTTTCATTCTGCTACAGTGGACTGGAAAGCACTGCAGATCTGCTTCGTTTGAAGTAGTTAAAGACTCTGCTGTTGACCTGCTTGCATAACACACATTTCTAGTGTAGTGGGAGTTACACACTAGAACTTTTGTTGCACTTTGTCTTGTGCTAACTCATGTTTTCCTCTCATGTGTTGTAAAGAATCGTGTGATAGGACTTCATATTCTTGGGCCTAATGCTGGTGAGGTGACCCAAGGTTTTGCTGCTGCAATAAAATGTGGTCTCACCAAAGAACAGCTTGATGAAACAATTGGTATCCATCCTACTTGTGCAGAGGTAAGGAAGGGGCAAGGCACAGCTTGATTTAAAACCTGCTGTTGAAGACGACTTTACTTAGATGCAAGGAAAGACTACTACATTGTATTTTGAGATTTATTTAGTATTTTTTTAACTCCTAACCTTAACTCCTAAGATACTGACAGGTGATAGGAAATGTGTTAGTTGTGCACTACAACCTGTTTTCTGTTGTAACAGTTCAAAGAAACGTAGTATTGTTACTTTACAAGGGGAGACCAATCTTCATGTGGATGATAATGCAGGCAGCAGTAAACAAGCTGTTCTTTTGATCTGTTACAGGTGTTCACTACGATGGATATTACGAAGGCCTCGGGACAAGACATCACTCAGAAGGGCTGCTGAGGTTAAACCTGCTGTTTTACATGTTTCCATGTTGTTCACACTTGGTTCTGGGGAAGCTCTAATACATCCAACTGCTTTGCAGCAAAGTAAACATTTGCATCAATACCACTGTACGTGCTGCAGCTGGGAGTGGTGCCTTTGAGAACCTTCCTCAGTAAGTTGTGTTGCACATGGAAACAGTAATACAGCAGGAAAATCTTGAACTGTAAGTCTTGGCTTTGCTTGGAATTAGCACTGTGGTGCTTTTTTGACGTTCTAGCTCGGAACCTTCTCGTGAGGTGAGCTACGACTGATGGCTCCAGGCAAGGTTGGGAGATCCTTCCTCTAGTCACATGACTGAACTCCTCCTGAAGGAAATTCTTAAATTGCACAAATTTAAAGCTGATGCTTCTAGGTTCCAGTGTCTTGTACAAATGCTTGAAATAGAAGAAAAAAATATATAATTGAATGATTCTTGCCAACAGTTTACAGCTGACTGATTTATCTTTTTGATGAATTTTGTTATAGATAGTTGTATATTCAGTTAAGGCAAGATGGCACAAGTAGAATGCAGTGTTGAGCAGTGCAGTTCAAGCACTAGTCTCCCACCTCAACCAGGCTAAAACTTCAGAGTATCCTCTGTGTCAGGGTTGAAGAGCATAAGCGCAAGACCTTGTCAATTTACCCAAGTCTGGTTTCAGCTCTGTAACTTTAAACCTTACAGAACCCACAACTCTTAAGTCTGTGCTCTTGAGTACTAAAGTCTTGGGGGGAGCAGACTCTGCCCCACTAATAAAGTAGGTGCCTGCCCATGATGGTAGTAAGCATTGTCTAGAACTGCTCTCTGAATCATGTGTGGCAGCACAGAGCAATGACCTGGTGTGCTTTGTGTAGTGTTGTGTACGGTCAGTACTCTGAAGCTTTCTTCCATCCCTAGCATACTGTTTTGGGGGAATTGTGCTTGAATTTGGCTCTTAGTTTTGTTCAAAGGGATGTTTTGAAAGACTATTCTGAGCATTGTATGATAGTAAACAGTTTTTAACTATTTAATCTGTGATGTACCATGGAATTTGAAGTTCAATAAACAATGCATACAACACACTGTGTGGTGTCTGACCTCCTGGTTTATGTTGCCTGAGATTTTATTGTACTTCAATTATGTTACTTATCCCATACAGTACTAAAACCTCTATAAAGCTGTGCATGCTGTAATCTTTTAAATGGAGAAACAAGTTGTTTTGTCACACCTGGAGGCTTGCCCAAGAAATCCAACATGCTTCTATTTGGTGCACAGAATTCTCTCTGCTCAGACTAAGAGAACAATTTTATACCGCTTTATATATTCCAGAATATCTTAAATACCTATGTTACAGCGTTTAACTACAACATGGCTCAGATGCTCAGTAGAATCTAGTTAGAGTGTTAGCAACAACTCTTGCTGGTGTTCAAATTTAATAACTCCTAGAGACTTTGGGGTTTTGCTGGGTGGGCCCTGTAGTACTGAAAAACACTTTTACTTGACTATGGAGACACTGAGCTGCTGAGCTTTGCTGCAGAGCTTTGGGGAGTTACTTGTTCTGGTCTCATTTGCTAGAGCCATGTGCTTGCTGTCACTTCTGCAGCAGTGGCCCTGAGAGTGATATTGCCAAAATGTTGTGTGTCTGAAATTTTGCCTCAATACGTCAGGTGTTATAGTTTGGAGTAAAGTAGGTGCAACAGTAGTGCAAAACTGAGTTGCAGTGGATGAATCAAAGACTCAACTGAGCAGTTGTAAAAAGACAGGGGAGGTGAGTGTGGATGAGGGTGGACAGCTGGGAGCAGGTAATATGATGGAGACTTTGTGAAATCTAAATGGCTGAAATGAAACTTGGTAAACAGTGAAGTGTTCAGAAGGCTTTATATCAGGAAAAACTTGACCCAGAATGGCAAAGTTTACCTGGTGTAACCCAGCTGGAAGGGAGTGAAGAAGGAAGCCAAGTCGATGAATGATTAAGTCTTGAATTTGCTATTAGTAAGCACTAATTGAGTTTTATTTCAAATTCATATTTGATTTGCAGGTTCATGTTAATTGATCAATAATTACCACTTGCATATCTCTAACAGTGTACTAATTGCAGATGTTCCTTGTGTCAAGCTTGCCCAAGCTGTCAGCTCTAGGTGGCACTTAGAGTGATGGTATTGAGAACTTTGTGCAATTAGTCTTTTAAGCTTTAAACTCTCCGGTTAAAATATATGGTAAGTTGCTAATAGCAAGAGGAAGTGAACATGTCACTTGTGTAAAATAAAATGTCCTATGACAACAAGAGAG
This sequence comes from Empidonax traillii, assembly GCF_003031625.1. Classification (NCBI taxonomy): domain Eukaryota; kingdom Metazoa; phylum Chordata; class Aves; order Passeriformes; family Tyrannidae; genus Empidonax; species Empidonax traillii. Next base: position 750,411 of record NW_020955302.1, on the reverse strand, counting down.
TTCAAAGCCAAAATTTTAAGCTGGACAGTAAGTGTTGGAGAAGATACAATCTGAGAAGCAGAACTTGTAACAACCAAATAAATACCCTGAGTTTGAGTGGTAAGGACACTCCAGCAGTGGCATTAAAGGCAAAATGGTGTGTTTACACTTCTGTTGTCTTAGACGTTCACCAAATTCTGAAGGGATGTCCTGAAAATACTCTGGTGTTTATTCATGCTGTAATACCAGGAACCTTTTATAGGCTTCATCTGAAAATGCCCAGTTGTGACTGAATCTGCTCTTAGCTATTTCGTCAAGATCACTGATAACTGTAGCACTCTGTATCTGGACTGAAGCTCTTGAAACAGTGGATAAACAGCAAAGCTGTGTGGGTTTTTTTTAACTTACTGGTGAAATTTATCCATTCCAGGTCCAGGAGTGGTTATGATTATAGTTATTGTAAACATGGAAAACGCTTAATCATCAAATTAGTAGATGGCTTTCCTCATAGCATAAGTTTTAATTATATTTTGAGCACTGTAATTTGCCTTGAGTAACACAAGCAGCCTGTTGGCCTGTGCAAAAGCTGTGGGGGCAAGTCAGAGACAAAAAGGGGAGCTGAATATTCTGTAATAAGCATTGAAATTACAGAATTAGACATGAAAGACTGTTCCTTTGTAAGTGAACTGTTAAAAGCTTCAGATTCTCACAAATCCCCTCAGAGATGCTTTTGACAAAGTCTTGAAGTGTTTACCTTTTTCAACACATCTCATACTGGAAGAAAATTGAAAAATAGGGGATGGTTAGCTTTACAATGGAGTTCCTATGCGTTTAAATCTTGTGCTTGTCAGGCTTCCCCCAAATATTGGCAAGGGAAAAATTCCTGGATGTGCCTTAGAAGTGGTGAGAACAGCAGACGAAGGATCAAGCATTTTAACTAAAAATAGGTAGTGGATCTAATGAAGCAAACCACGTTTTTGTGGTTTGCAACATTATGTATTTTATTCGCCAGGTTGTAATTCAAGTAAATGAAGAGACAGGCTTTGAACTCCTTTTTAATTGTCAATACATGGTGAGTGTGTGATGGAATATCTTCACCTCCATTAAGGTGTGTGAGCTCACAATTTGGAGCTGAGTTTCATAGTTTCCAGTGTTGCCCCTAAAAATAGTGACCATCCCTTGAGATAACTTTGCATGGCAAAAACAGGAACTGTGCTGGCTCAGAAGTGTCAGAATGACAGGATGTTTGGCAGGCAGCACTGATTGTCTGCTTGCTGACTGCAAGGCACTATAGAAAATAGCATTTGCTTATTTTGCAGAGCCAGTGTCACTGGTCTGCTGGGCTACTGGTGGTTCCTCTGCACCAGCAAACATGACTGTCATGTTGGTGGGTGCTTTGTGGCGCTTGCTCTACATGGGGAGAAAGGATCAAATTACTGAAACCAGCTGTGTAAGTGTCTGCAGCAGATGTATCTGGGTAGGGAAGAAAAGAATGACTCTTAACTAGAGGTTCAAGTAGGTGTAGCCAAGTTTGGAGGTTTTCTTGAGGTATTTTTTAAAATCTTTTCTTTAAACAATTTGCCACTCTGACAATGCCGGCTGTCTGAATGTTACGGTGGCGAAAATCTAAAAAGTATTTCTGACTTCTAAATAGTAAAAGCCTTTAAAAAAAGGAGATTTTGGAAGATTTCATTTGTAGTAAACAAGGTTTGTAACCATTTGGCAGCTTTCTTTTGTCCACTGAAAGGACAGAAGTGTTATTTCTTTAGTTAACTTGGATAAAAATTACTGCAGACTCTCTTTTTTTTTTTAAATTAAATATAGGAGTTGGGGTATTCCGTATGTACCACGACTTATAAGGAATTCACTTTGTCTCCCTTTCCAACTACACCCTGCTGATCAATTTGACCTCTGTTTCTGCTGCTGCTCTGTGCCTGCCAACTGCAGGCACACGTAAGTTGTAACTAAGTGGACTGAGAACTGAGGTTTGTGAACCTGTGAGTGTCTTGACAAGGAATTCCCTTCAAGTAGCACTTGCACTGTTGTTGCTGTTTGCTTTTAGCAGAGGCTGCTGGTTGTGGGTACATGCTGGTCTGGTTCACTACCTTCTTGCCTTGTAAAAATGTGACTCTTGGCAATCTGGCACTGACTTTTCCTTATATAATCTTCCCTTGAACATGCTCTGACTTGGAGCTTGCGTGGTGTGTGGGTGGAGGGTAATTTAGAACACTGGTGTCTGAATTGTTGCAGATGGTGATGGAGTGGAAGTCATGGGTTGGCATGGTGCACTGCTAGGGGAAAGAGGAAAGAACAGGAAAGAATTGGTGGGGGTGGGAAGGATTGGTTTCTTCTGGGGTTTTTCACCTACCTCTCTTTTCCTCACTCACCTCAAGCAGGAAGAAAAATCATCATGTAGCATCTACCACCTTGTGGTTACAACCCTCTGCTGGGACTGTATCAGCCAGGTTTGTTGTCAGGTGATGTGTCTACTCCTTCCATCCCAGTTTTCCTGGGTAGTGATACCAGCAAGCAGACTGGGAAGCGAAGACTTCACTGTGCACTGTTCCATCTCTTTGCAGCCACAACTTACCTCAGCCTGATTCATTCTGTTCCTCTACCCACCGTCCTCCGTGACAAGATGATTGTGTGCCCTCTGGGACATGAGATTTTCCTACTCTCTTTCCCCAAAATAAGAGGCCCCATTCTTTCCCTGGAGCAAACATGCCTACAAATTAATTCTCTTCCCCTTGCTCTGGCCCTTTCCAGGCTTTCGATTACAGTCCTCATCTCCCCATTGCTTTTTTATTGCTCTTGAATGGTAATTTTAGTGACCTCTGCCAATCCCCTTCCTCCTTCCACCAGAGGGATAAGGTTTAGAAGGATTATTGCTCTCAAAGGTGATGAAAGGTACTCCTTGACTGCCAGATTGGCATCTCCATAACACTGAAGGTCTCCGCTGAGCCAGGGAGGTGGAGGAAAAAAGCTTGGGAAGCAGGCCAACTGCCTCCCACATTGGATAAACTATCATTAAACAGCCCCTTCCCTTCAGGCTCCTGTTTGTCTCGCTCTTCGTAAAGGAGCTGAGTTTCTAAATTAGGAAGCCTCAGATTCTGCTGTTGAGATGTTCACATTTAATTTAGTTTGCACTCTGCAGGGGCTGAAGTTCACCTCGCTGATCCTGACCTCAATCAGCGGGAAATGCAGACTTTTAAAATGTGTTTGTGGCTTGTACTTGGGTTTGTCATGTGGGCAGTGACAGCAAAGGTTAGAGCTCTGCTTTGTGTTGCATCTGTAGTGTGACTGAGTTGGTTACTTAAAGTCTCTGAGGATAAGCTTATATTGCATGAGTGAGAGGATTAGTTGCTGTTTGCACAGCATTTTAAAGTTATCAAATGAGATGTGTTAAGAGCAATGTCACTGACAGGATCTATTTGATGCAGATCTGTTTCTGGCTGATGGCCTGCAGTTGTGTTAGGTCTTGTTGGGAGCCCTGTGAGAAACTGAATTCCTAGACTTCCCTGCTCAAATTTTTTAAGCAGGGTGAGATGGGTTAACCTTGGGTGGCATCAAGTACCCACCAAGCTGCTCTCTTACTCTGCCTCCTCAGCAGGACAGGTGAAGAAAACACAATGAAAAAGCTTAGGGCTGGAGACAAGGACAGAGAGACCACTCATCAGTTACTGTCACAGGCAAAACAGACTTGACTTGGGAAAAAGAATTTAACTTATTGTTAATCAATATTGGGGTAAGATAGTGAGAGATAAAAACTGAACCCACCTTCTTCCTCAGCTCAACTTCACTCCCAACTCTTCTGCTTCCTCCTCGGAGCCACAGGGAGATGGGGAATGGAGAGTTGTGGTCAGGTCATAACTCTTCATTTCCACTGCTCCTTTCTCACACTGCTCCCTGCCACAACATCAACTGCTACAGTGTGGGCTTGTTTCAGGGAAAACAGTCCACGAACTTCCCCAGTGTGTGTCATTCCCACAGACACTTGAGTTTACACTTTTGTCTTCACCTCCCCTTTTATAATATCATATACAAATAGGCATTTAATGCTTTTGAGAAGGGATTCCGTGGTTTGGCACTTTTCCTGTGGTCCTGCTGCTGTTCACAAAATACCATGGGTATGACAGAGCTGTTGTTTAATATCACACCATCCATGTGTTGCTCCAGGATTCCAAGAGTCTGTACCTGTAATCTGGGTTTAAACTACCTTTGCAATTCATCCTAGTGGCATGTGATAGCAAGCATAGACTGCCCCTAAATATTGCAGAAGATAAAGCCCAGAGTTACTTTCTTCCAGCTCAGTAGGAAAAACAGCTGTATTTGTCAGATGTGGAGAAAGCAACACACTTCAAAATTCAGAAAATTGTAAAGATAAAATGAGTTCCTTAGTAGAGTTTGGGCACACTTTCCTTACGTGGTTGTTTTCTTCTGTTCTTTAAAAAAAAAAAAAAAAAAAAAAAAAAAAAAAAAAAAAAAAAAAAAAAAAAAAAAAAAAGAAAATTGGTTTCAGCACACTTTTGTTATCACTAATTTTTTTTAAGTGATATTTATGTATAACAAAATATAAGATGAAAAACCACATTTTATCATCTCTAAACCTAACATAAACAAATGGGATTAGCTACTCACACTACATCCCCTTATAAAAATCTGCCATATTTCTTACTTGGTTTTTTTATTTGTTTGTTTTTTGGTTTGGGTTTTTTTTTAAGATTTAATGACTCAAGGAAAAGAATTGCTCTAAATGCAACTTTCTTCCAAAACCTTGTGATTTGTATCAGGAAGCGAGCAAGTCAACATGTACTAGAGATGGCCCAGGTTCATCTGACTTTGGCCAACACTGTGGCTTTTTTCCATGTCTTAATGGCATCACCACTTGCTCTGGCAGAGGTGACTTGCTGGGCTATGCTATGGAGTGCTCACCTTGTTGCTTTTCAATTGCTTCAGTGCTGTAAGTAGATGATTAATATCTGGAAGATCAAAACAGTTTTTTCAGCCAGCCCTAAAACTAGTAACATGCATTTAAAAACTTAATGATTTTCCAAGTGAAATATAAAAATGTCAAGGTAATTCTTACTCTAAAAGGTTGGAAGTTTTTTTATTCTTGTGGTTTCCAAAGTTATCCTTTTCTAGAATGATGATACTTTAAATGTATTCATTAATTATTACAACATGAAAGATTGTAACCTTTAATTTGAGGAGTTCTTACCCACCACAGAGGAAACTAAGTGATAGTTTAATACTCTTTGCCATTGATTTGTGTTACATTAAAATTAGGATGCCAGTAGCTGAAGCAAAGATAAAAATATTTTGTGGAGCCCTTCTTCAGCCCCAGTTGCTGCTTTGCTTTTTTTTTTGCTTAGGTGAGCTCAAGTAGCCATTAAGAGTCTTTCCTTCCAAACTCTTTCTCTTCAGAGATTCAGCAGTCAGTGCAGAGAGCAGAATTAGTCTGCTTGGAGAGTCCACAGTTTATATCTCAACAGCAGAAAACATCCTGAAGGAATGTTCTGCTCTCATTCAGCCCACAGCCCTCATATTGAAAGCTTTGTAGAATTAGTGTCGAATAAGGAATCGATGCTTCTGATTTATGAAGACCACAGGGCATCTCAGAAAAAAAAACAACTGGAATGCATAAGTTTTTCTAACTTATTTCTAAATGCTGGATTGTAACACAGGGTATTTTCTTGGATGTGTCTCCCCCAAAGCAAGTGTTTACTGCCTTCCCAATTTCCAAACTATGCCTTGTCAAACTGCAGGTACTGAAATGAATCTTCCATACAAGATCAAAACACATAAGCAAACTTCTGTCTTAAGAGGGCTTTTTTTCTGTGGCTGCTGTTAAAGCAATAATGTCTGGATTAACACATACCATAGACCCAAACAGGGACGAGAAAAGGACTGAAAATCTTGATGGTGTATAGAATTAGCCTCCTCTTAGTAAAAGAATGACTTTATCTATTTCTCAGTTGTGTTTCTGGAAAGGTTTCTGTAATTTGTCAGGTATATGTTATCTCCCTGAAGATACCACAATGGGAAAACTCCTGTGTCCTGAATTGGAAGTAGAACAAATTCTTTGTGTTTTACTGCTTTGTGAATAAATTGCTATAAAAATGAGACAGTTTTTTTTTTTTAAAGCGAAGGAAACATAGACTGTTTTCTATAATAAGGAAAACAGTAGGTAAAGTGCTTAGATGATCTTCTGTGCTCAGAAAGACCACAAGCTTATTTGAAATGTATTTACTCGTGAATTATGATCTTTTGGGTACTTAGGTGAAAAGGAAATTGTTTTCAGCAAGCAAGATATGTAACCTCATCAAAATTAGGATGTACATTTTGCATCAAGATCACTTGTTTGAAGTAAAATCTCTTCCAGTTACCCAGGATTGGCAGTGACAGGAGGAATGTTTCTTTTTCCATATTGTGTGCTCTAAAGGTAAGATTAACTCACAGATGGAGGAAAGTCCATGAATCCTGTATATGGGAGTGTAGCATCCAGCATTTACACAGCAGGAATATGAGGAAAATAGCAGCCTTTCTGATTAAAACCTTGTCTTGGGTTTTGGGGTTTTTTTAGAACTAGTAATAGCTGTTTAGAGACAAGTATTATGAACCAGTCTTGCTGCTGTCTGTTCTATTTCTGTTTTTTTTCCTAAAGTCTTTGCATATTTACATTTGTGCCAAAGAAGAGGCCAATGAACTGAAGAAAGAGAAAGAAACCAGGATTACTTCTATGGTAAAAAGTGATGTTAATGTTAGCTGACTTATCTAATACTTCTCTGTTCTTTAAACTTCAGTCAATCTTAGTTCATCATGATGAAAAAATAATGAAAATGTAAGAGATGAGGTAAAGGGTTGTTTTTCTCACCCACAGTCAGAAGGCAAAGAAAGCAGTGAAAGCGTATAAGGGTCATGGTGAAATTGTCTGTACCAAGTGACTCACATCCTCAGACAAATACTGTGAGCTGTTTATGCAGAATATGGGAGAGCTGAAAAATCAATAAAAGGGTAGGAAACTGTGTTTTCATAAATCTTAAATTTTCTGTGATGTGGTCTGGCTTTCCTAAAATACATTAGCACAGTTCTCATTTCAGATTAACCAGGGATGGGATAGCCCTTTTCTATCCCATAGTGTAGTGATACAGTCTCAAAAAAAGGAAACCAAATAGACAATACTCCATCCTGGACCAAAGCTATCCCCTTTTTTTTTTTTTTAAACATAGAAATATTCGTGTTTAAAATGTGTTAAAATACAACCGAGTTAGCTTTATGTCTTTGAAAAGTAAATGATTCCAAGTATTCAAGGAATTTGAGGACTTGTCTCGGGAAACCCCTGAGATGTTACTATCTGAAGCACAGAATGAGTGTTTAAAATAGTTTTATGGCTTTTGGAGAGTTGTGGGTTGGTCTCTTGATAATTAGGGTATTTGGTTTTGAATGCCAAGTAATAACTCTCAGGCACTTTTTGTACTACAGCTATTTTTTCATGTGGCATTTTCAGCATGGAGCAGTGCACTCCCAGTCCTTTGCTGCAGTTTGGGAAGATGGATAAATTATTGACAGAAACAGAAGCAAATTCTATTGCCACCACAAAAAAAGTATCAATTAAGGCCTTTTAAATATGTTTTTATATGCTTTCTTGTAGTTTGCACAGATCTGATCTCACCAATGTTATTTTTAAGTAAAATACAATTCCAATACACAAACATCTGGTGTATGAGCATAGCTTGCTGTCAGCATGTGGAAGCTTACTGGATTTTAGTGAATGGCACATCTGCTGTGAAAGCACAGGGAGTACACCATTTCAACTTGTTTCTGCCCATCCAGTGCTGTCCTTTTCTGTGACAGTGTCTGCTGGCACGTGCCAGATGACCATTCCAGCTGCAGTCAGCTTTTCAAGAGAGTCTGGGCAGAGAGACAGGTACTGGAATCAAAGATGCCCAGTCCATTTATCTCTCCCCTAATTTTCAGAAATTAAGTCCCCGTGAGTCTATGAATGCCTGTAACCAAAATGATGTATGATGTTGACTTCAAATGAATATGGATATTGCTAGAACTGATCCTTCAGCTCCAGCTGCTAAGCAAGTCCCGTTCTTCTCCTTTGTGTATTAACACTTGACCTTGCAAAAGTGCTGTTTCAAAAGTACAGCCAGGACTTATTTTCTGGGACAATAGCAAGTCACTAAGCTCGGGCAGCGAAAGCACTTTCCCACTCAACAAACTGAACTTAGGGTGCCCTAATTCAGACATGTTTGTATTTTTCAATTATCTTCCCAACTGCTTATAAAAAAGGTGTCATTGTTTTTAATTGCCTGTCATCTCCCAAGAATCTGTCCCTTAAACTTATGCCCTTAAATTTATGAAGGAAGTGTTTATGATAAACTTACTCTTAGGCTGGGCCAGATTTTGCATTTGCTAATAAGCAGGAACATCTGGCTGTTGCTGTCAAAGCCAATGCTAAACATTGGAAAAATGTCAAGACTATAATTTTCTAATGAACTTTATCAAGAGAAAGGGTCCTGAGCATTTTAAAGCTTCTTTAGAGGTTTAAAAAGCTCTCTGGCTAAGAGCCAGCTTCAGCTTCTAATATTTTTTTTTTTTTTGTCATCACAAAAATAATTTTTCCCTTATCCTGTCTGTTTTCTAGTGGTATTTTAAGAAAGACAATAGGTTGGAAGTATTCTTTATCTTTCTTGGGAATTAATCTTGTGTGATCTCATAGGTTTTTTTATTAAAAACAACAGAATACTGGAGTAAAAAGGGCTGTTTGCATGTGTCATGGACATAATTAGGCTGTCACAAATCTCCTTTTCCACTCAACTATTTCATTTTTGTTTATCTTTGAATCCTTGAATGGTACAATGTGGTTACAATAGTGGACACAGAGGTTTTGCAGATATTGTTGAGGAAGATGAAACATTTGGTTGAATTTCGAATGACAGGAGGTGATTCTATGAGAAAAAATATTTGTATAATGAACTTGTGAGTTTCAGCATTAAAGGAGGATTTTTTTGAGGTGCCATGTACTCCCTGTTCAGTAAGAGGTTAAAAAATAGCAGCATCAGATTCCCTGTTCAGCTCCTACAGTCAGGTTTGGTGCTGATGTCAGGACACGCCCCTGCTGTGTGCTCAGCTCACAAGATAAAGATCATCCTGACATTATTTCTGCTTACAATTTGCACATGGTTTTTTGTTAGAGTCTGACCTCACCTCAGTGTTTGGTGCTGTGCTGCCAGCAAAGTCAGCTGCCTTTCAAGAAGGATCTTTCTATACTTGATCATTTCTCCCAGCACTGTGCTTTTGTAACTTTGGGGCCTGTGCTGACAGTGCCCTCTGGTCTGAGAGTATCTGTCCTTCTCAGACAGAAGGGAAAAATCCTACCTTGTCTGGAGGAAAATGAAGTTTTCATCAAAACTGCCACTGTTTCAATTTTGGGAAAGAAAACTCTCTTTATGTAGAAGAAAAATTTCTTTTAAGATCTGTTTTTGTTTAGAGTCAGCAGAGCAAAACTGTGTTTGGCTAAACAGAGATGATGGAAAGAAATCTAAATGTTCCCTGTGACATACACAGACTCTGCAGCCGTGCAATATTATTACAGTATCCTTCTACACGGCAAAGACTCAAGGCTTTGGCTACCCGTGGATTCTAGCAGTAGTGTTGGTGGGAATAGGCAAGCAATACCAGAACTCCTCTCCATCATTTAATCATTACTACTGCTTTATTTACACAGAAGTTCAGCTTGAAGAGGAGCCTCTTTCACTAAAAGACTTCTCTAATAAATTGTGACTATTTGTGCTGAAGCTAAGATAGGCAATGGATTTTTAATTCAAAGCAGCAGCAAAAAAAGGAAGGAGAGGGGGTGTTATTTGCAGTGTATCTTCTTGCCAGTAAAAAAAAAAAGTCCCTTTATGAAGCATATGTAACTCATAAAATCTGAAAATTGCTTTGAAGCATTGGCCTTTTACAGAACTGCACTGTGTAATTGGCTTTTTCAAGAAACCTCTGCATTATATGCTTTAAGGTATGTACTAAGTGATTTAATAGGGTATGTCATTTTTAATTACTGTGGAAGAGCATTCATAAGTATAAAAATGCAAGTCATGTCCCCTTGGCATTACCGCTTCTGAAAGCATTTTTATGTAACCTGCAGGAACTAGCACAGTATTTTCTTCATCCTCTAAGTGCATGATAGTTTTACGTTTTTGTGATCTGCAGGATGAATTCAGTACATGATTTGAGGAAAATTAGCTTTAACTGAGCTCTCAGAAAAACTGCTGCCAATTTTTGAGTTTAAATGGTCTAAAATTAGCTCATCCATCTCTACAATACATCACTGTCGTAGAAGCATTCCAGTTCTCTCCACCCTCTTAATACCATCTAATGCAGTATGATCTCTACTAACAGGAGGGAAAAAGCCATGTCATTGTGACCATCCCATCTCTGCCACAGCTGCATCTGAGACCACTGACCATCTGTAGAAAATAATTGATTTTTTTCTTTTTTTCCTGGTATTGAGTTTTCAGCAAATCATTATAATTTAAAAACGACATAAAACTTCTTTATAGGAGAAGGTGATTTGCTTTGAAAAAGTGTCATGTGCAATTTAACCTGCAGTCTATTGTAATTGATGTTAGGTGCCTTTGACAGTTATTTCATGATTTTCTCTTCTGTGCCTGTGCTCCAGCCCTCTGTGGTGAAAGAAAGCTGATGCCTGACAAAGGAGAAGGTGCTGTGCTGTTCTTGTTGCATCCCCCAAGCATTTGAATAGCTTCATCCAGTCCACAAAATGCAGGTGGAAAAATCCAGCTGAGCAGTGGTGTTGGGAGCTTGACAGGAGGTTTGTGGGTTTAATGGCAATTGCAAAACACTGAAACGTTGTATTCCAGAAAGGAGCCTAACACGGGTGCGGTTGAGTAAAGCTCTGAAGTTTTGAATGAGTAATAGATTTGTCAAAGAAATGAAATTTCTGGGAAAGGTCCCAACTAACAAAGTGAGTTCTTAGTGCTTATGGCTAGAAACACGCCTTTCAGCAAGGCTGGAGCTGACCATCTCTACATACATTCAGTCTTTCATCATCTGCAACACTTCTATCAATATTTGAAAGTTTCCAATGCTTTTTAGTGCTTAAAAATGTATAAAACGTGCTGCTACTCATTGAAGTGTACCAGTGGGGACCAGCTTTCAGCACAGAGCGGAACTGTGTGACTTCCCTTGGAAAAAGCAAGTCTTCAGTAGAAGACTAGTAGAATGGAAGCTCATTAGCACTGAGTTGGCTAATCCTTTTCCTTTAATGAAACTTTAGCTTTGCATTATAATTTGCTGTTGTTATTAATTTCTTCTTTTTCCATGGCTAAGATTAAAGTGCTCCCTCTGCACCCAGGCAAGGTGTGGTATCTCTGTCTGTGTCCTTGCTCCAGCCAACCATCAACCTGCTGTACAAACACCCCAGTGGAACAATTCACCTCTGGGGCACATCAGACCCTACACAGCAAGATCCTGGTTTTACTTTTGCCCTTTCATATGCACCTTGTTAAAAATGCTGCTTGTTCCAACTTCTGCCCTTGGCTGCAAATGAGTCCTGTCCTGTCCAGCTCCCTTCCTTTTTTGATGGGAAAAATTAGAAATATAATTTTCTAGCTCAAGTCAGGTAAGATGATGGTGTAGGGGTGTGTATATATGAATGTAGGAAAGCAGATATACCTATATTGGTGCTTTACAGCTTTCAGTGACTTGTGGTTGCAATGTCAGTATTGGCCTTCTTCCTTATGTAGGAAAAAATAGCAGAGAAGCCACAGAAAACAAAACAGAAGGAGACTCATGAAGCTCATTTAGTGCATTTTCTTCATTTAAGGTAGGCAAAACTAGCCTGAAAATGATCTTGCTTGACCTATGGTAAGCCTTGAATTGCCCCTGCTTCGGGTGTTGTTTGTATTTATGTCTGTATTGTGGGAAAGAGATTAGAAAATGCTGCTAAGGAGAAAGAAGTGAGAAGTTTGAGCATGTGGCAGAACCAGAGAAAGGACTGCAATTTCCATGCAATTTGGTGGTAACCTGTGAAGTACAGATTAGACGTGAAAGAAACGCTTCATCTTACCCGGACCAGGTAAGTACAAAGACAAAGAGGTTGAATGAGTGCTTCAATAGGTAAGATTTATTGGTTCTCTGCTACTGTTGCTGCTTGCTTTCTGGATAAGAACTTGTTACCTGAACCCATTTTATGGCAAATGATGTGCTGAGAGTCTCAAATTAACCAAATATTTCAACATCCCTTTTTTATGAACCTCACATTATAGAAGTTGTTATTCTGTAAAAGCTGTGACATGATTATAAGAGAAGCTGTGCTGTTGTAGCCTTACATTTCCCTTCCTAATACTATTAAAAATACCCAGGATTTTATGCATTAGTATAAGCTTTTACCCTGCTAATACTACTTATTCTGCTGGACTAAATATGAAGCTACAAACACTGAATTGTAAACTCATTGACGATGAGGGAAACTGAAAAGAAAGTTTTGATAAAAGAATGTGAGTCAGAAAATTCATTTCCATTTTAATGGGATTTTTAGTAGCATTCTGAATAGGCTTCAAGTTAAAATCCAGCACTTAGAAAGCTCATATTACAAATAGGGTTGTATTTTCAGTGAAAGTATATGTGTGTTTTCTCCTGAAGCAACCAGTCTACAGGTAGCATCGTGTATGCAAAGAGGATTGTGTAATTGTTTATTTACATAGGTTGCTGTGGGATTTAGAAGCATTACTCCAAGTGCACCCTCCCTTTGTATTGTAAAGAGAGTTTGGGGTTATATGAAGGCACATTAGATGAAGAAAAACAAAACATATCTGTGGGGATACTGTAATCAGAGAGCTGTATTTGCATGAGCTGTACTCACAGGCATCCAGTGGTCTTATCTGGTACAAATAATCTAGCAAACTTATTAGTTTTATTTTCATTTTATCTCAAGAGTAAAGTTATAATTTCTCCCACAATGAATTCATAAGGAAGAAAAAGAGATAGCTTGAGTTTCACTGAAAGAAAAAAAAAAAGGGCAAAAGCAATACTTTTTTCTCTTCATCCCCCTTTAAATATTGACTCTCCTAACTAACAAAGACAATATCAGTTCAGATAATCACTGAATTTTAAAACAGGTAATATTTCCAAATAGATTCTGTTTCACTGTCTAATTAAATAATTTTAATCTTGCTAAATTGTGTTTGCTGTGTAATACAATAGTGACTCAGATACTTCCACTGGCTTTGCAGTGGAGCTGATTACCAAAGGCTATTCTAACGTGTTCCTAGGGAATCACCAAGTGATCCAGATCAACACTTCTATTATCTCCTGTGTATGTCAAACAGGAAAAATATAAAAAAGGAATACATTTAAGATGTAAAACGTAGGCCAATTAGTTTCAACACTCACAGCATGGACCACTGTTTCTGCTGTCTCTTTCTGTCATAAGTTCTTGTGTCCCTTTCCAACTGCAAAGCTGCTGCGTTACTGCTCTCATTCTGGCCAGGAAAGCATTACTTCTGCTGGTGTGCTCAATGAGTTGCAAAATTTCAGTTAAAGCATCAGCACAACAGTTAATAGGTGTCATTCATTCATAATGCCGAGGATTAGCTTGGATTAGTCCTCCATTGATATTTGCACTCTGGCTGTCCAGGGCACCAGTCACCAGAGACAAGCAGTTTAAGCAGGCAGGAACGCTGGGGATGGTGAAGGGACCTGCTCTGGTGCTTGCACCTGCATCCCTGCATGGTGCCTCCCCTATTTTTACAGTACCAAAGCTATCGGTAAAGAAGTGGAGCACTGAGAACTAGTCTGTCTTTCACAGACCAATTTTTATTTCAAAAAGCTGTTACTCTGATCCTCTGCAAGCATATTCAGGAGTGCTGTGGAGAAGCTAACGTGTTATGGATTATCTGACATGTCCAGATGCATCTTTCATTCCCAAGGAACCAAAGCCATTCCACAAGTGCACAAACTTCTTTTAATTAAACATCAGAGGTAAAGAAACCTCCACCTCTTTCCCAGGGCCTGAGTTGCCAAAGCAAACCAGGGCAGGTTGATCTGCTCTCTCTGGTTCTGATGATTCTGTTCTCGTGGTTCTGGTACACATCTGTGGGTGGTAAAATCAGAGTCAAAACCCTTTTCCACTGATTCGGAGCAGAGACTGGAACAACGAATTTGCAGGAAAAAACCCACATCACTGTATCTCACAGTAGTATAGGCTGTGAACTTCTTTATGTAGAATTATTTCTCTTGGTAGAATTATTTCTATTTTCTATTCTTTTCTATTACTTCCATTTTCTACTTTGTTGTAGAATACTCATATAGTTTATCAGACTAGAACAGAACGGGATAATCAGATGGCTTTTAAGATAAACATTAGGAATTGGGAAGCCCGACTCAATTCTTCTTTTCTTTGCTAGATTTATAATGTTAGTCTTTTCACTTGTATTTATAAATCTGAAAAAAAAAAACAAAAACAACAATAACAACAACAAAAAAAAACAACAAACAAACAAACAAAAAAATATAAGAGTGTTATCTCAGGTCAAATACCATACTGAAGCCTGCTTAGGTGGCTATCCCAAATCCTTGTTGAATATGGAATTCTTGACTTGGATAAAGGCTTTAAACTGAGAGTAGGTTTAGGTTAGATATTATGAAGAAAATATTTACTGTGAGTGTGGTGAGGCACTGACACAGATTGCCCAGAGAAGTTGTGGATGTCTCTTCCTTGGAAGCATTCAAAGCTATGCTGGACAGGGGGCTCTGGGCAACCTGATCTACTGGAAGGTGTCCCATGGCAGGTGGGCTCGAACCAGATGATCTTTAAAGATTCCTTCCAACTAAAATCACTCGGTGATTCTATGATGATCTTAAAGACAGGCAGGAGAGGGTGAGTCATATGGAGTCTGATGGCCTATGTGTCCTTCATGAATTTTAGTAGGCTACTATTATTCTGTGGTTAAGATGTTAAAATATAATGTGAATCTAAGGAGAAAAAAAATAACGCAGCTTCTCAAGTAGAAGAAATCCATGGTGAAAATTGATAGCTTTGCCCTAAGAATGAAGTGGCAGAAAGTAAGTGAAAGTAGGTTTAAATTAGCATCTTAAAGGGGTTGCTTTGTTTTTCAAACTTCTCTAGTAAATTAATAAAGTTTTATTAACATGTGGCTCTGTTATGATGTACAATTAGTGAGATGTGTGTTTACTTCTCTGTATCTACTGTGTCTGCTAGATTTGTTAATGAAAAGTCAGACACACAGTTATAGCTTGTTAAATCAGACCAGAATAGCTTACAGTGCACTGGGCACTAAGGGAAAATCCTGCCAGACAAACTCCACACTGTACTCTTGTCACAGCAGTTCTCACTGCTCTGCCCTCAGTAAGAGTTCTGCAACACCTGAAGTCTCAAAGGGTGTGTGAAGGTGCATCAGAGGGCAGTGGAGTTTGGCTCTGCCTCTGAAAGCTGCTTAAGAATTGTATTGATGGAATGTGAGAGATTACAAAATGCAGACTGGATTCTCTACGAGCTGCAATGCTGTCTACAAGAAAATGTTACTAAATCATCTGTTTTCACTAAAATGAGTGAGTAGTAGTGGATTGCAAGTACAGATCTCTATGATTGCTTGTCGTTGCTTTTTAGTAGTAGTTTATTTCAAACATACTGCACAAGCCTCTGCCTGTAAATCTAATCTTCAGACACAGCACTGATTTGAATATTTGCTCCCAGAAAATGGTGGGAGAACTGCCTATGTAGCAATAGGAAAAAAACAATCCTCCTTCCTTCTTATACACATGTGCTCATAGACACAACACTCATACAGCCAGAGGTGTAATCATACCTATTTAGTTGCCAATGCTAGTGGGAGACTAGTGGTGGCCCCAGGCAGAGATTAAGGGGCAAGTACACGGAATGACTCATTGTGTTATCTAACGTAGCTTTTTGGGGGCTCTGTGGAGCCCTTCCTAATTGTTATCTGACCTTTCCCTTTGCTGGAGCAGGCATTAAATCCAGAATCAATAAGAGGAAGTTGCACTATGGCTTTGAATGAATAATGCAGTAATTTTGCAGCACCGTGTTGCTACTGAAAGCCAGCAGTTTGTTGTAATTCAGTGGGTGAACACACTCTCACGCGCTGTTCTCGCAGGCCTGGTTACGTGCACAGCTGAAGTTCACAGAAGTTTACTACATCTTCATGATGAGCTGAACGTGGGGAATTTATATTCTGCTGACTTATACGTGGCTCTGGATGAATGGGTGTGTCCCTATTGGGATGCTAAAGGTACTGGGAGTCACATTGTGCAACCCGAGGGATCGTTGCATATGAAAAGCTTTTTAAAACACTCAGTCCAAGAACTCAGATTGAACGGGGCTGATCTCTCCAGGCAGCTTTCTTGTCCTGAGCTTTATTGCAGTTGTACTCTGAGATGTGAAGATGAAGGTATGAGTTATAGTCACAATTATAGACACTCCATTTCCTGGAAAAGTTTATGGAGAGGTAAAATCACAGCATCATGCAGCGCTGTGGGTATGCAGGAAATGAAGTGACTACCTGAAAGTTATAGAGAAAATTGTGGCAGAGCGTGAAATTACAGCACTGAGGTAGGACTAGGGAGATTTTAACTAGAGCAAGATGAACATTTCCCCACTAAATTAGCAGTCAGGAAGAGATGTGGACTTGTCAAAACATCATTGTTTCCTAGGAGCATACCAGCTGTGTTGAAATTTGGGTTAGAAAAGATCCCAAAGACCAGGATGATTTTTTTATTATTTTGTCCTGAGAAAGAAACTGTCCCAGTGGTCAAGATTTAATCTAGGAGGGCCAGTGCAAGTTCACATTTTTGCTTTTTCTCATTCAGTTTGGGTGCTTGAGTCTGTGTTTCCCTCATCCCAAACAGTTGGGAATTTTGGCCTTTTCACTCTTTCCAGGCGCTGGACTCATCACCTTTCCTTGTTAAAGGGACATGCAAGTATCTTCAGAGTAATTAGAGTTTAAGGGGGTGATTTCTGCAAAATGGAAAGCTTTAAGTTGTTAGGCAGTCTCATCCTCTAAAACTGACCTGAAGGACTCTTTGGAAGACTTTTCTTCACACCTCTAGCTCACCAGATGATCAGCAGCCCTGCTATGAGCGTCTCCAGGTTGACAACTGCGAGTTTGGATGAAGTAAGCGATGGATGTTCCTGTTAACCCTTTTATAGGTAGGTTCAAGCTCACTTTAATTGGAACACTGACATCATGTAAAGGCCTGAGCTTATACCTTGACCCTCTAAGCTCACCTTCTTCACTTGGATTCAATACCTCAGTCACCACAGCTCTCTGGCTCCTTATGTGCATTCACAATGAGGTTGTCGGGATGCAGCACTGCAAGATACCTGGTATAAAGGTGGAGAAATTGCACCAGCAGCTTTCTGGGGCTCTTACCTGTCTGAAAAAAAACACAGAAAGCGCAGCAGAAGTAAAGGTAGATCCAGGATTCTGAGAATACTACTTTATTAATGTTCCCAACCTCATATGGGCTTGAAAGGCTGAAGTTTTCTGGGCTGCTGCCAAAGGCAGGTAATGAAAGGTTGTTTAGCACTTGGGAAGTGTACAAAGCAAATGCTAAACATCAGATACTTCTGCTGTCCAAGTCATAAGACTGCCTAGAGAACTGACGGTGATAAATGTCCACAATTATGGTATAGAAATACCATCAGGAATTTAGGGTGGAACAAGGCAGGGCCACCCTTCAGTAATTACATGGACTTAGGGAGAGGGAAAAAACTTCCTTGAGAGAGAAGTTTTGAAACTGATACATAAGATAAGTGCTGACTATATAGTAAGAAATACTTTCAGATAAGCCTGCAGTGGTTTAAACTTACAAATTCTGGTTTGGAAAGTGTGCTGGATCATTCACAGACCTGCTGCATCCGAGAGCCAAATGTGGGGACTTCTGAGTGGAAACTAACATCTAACTAAACATCTCACTGATGTTTTTGCTCTCTTTAGTACTTTCCTTAAGTCAATTAAGCATCTGCAAGAAGTTTAGTGGTGCATGAGATGAAGAAAGGTTCAATATGTATGAATAGGTCCAACTGCATTTCCAAGATGATTTTCTCCATGCACAGCAGCACCAAGTTGGTTAACAGCGAGTACATTACACTCATTTGTTTTATTTGTCCTCATTGCTTTATTAACAATTCCAGGATAATGTTTCAAAACTACGTTTACTCTCATTTTGCTGGATTAGTAATAGAACCATTGTAACAACCATCTGAGGACACTGAAACACTTGAGGTCTGATCTCCATTTGCACCTGGTGAGTGGATGTACAGTGTATGTACAAAAACTTTACAGGCTGTAGATAAAATATGGCAACATCTGAACAGAAGGCATCCCTTATCCTCATGAGTTTACTCAATTAGCTTGGCACAGAATTAAATTGCTTTCCCTGTGGAAAAAACGTTTCTGCTCATTTATTCTTTGGTTTCTGAATACTACTGAAGTCTTACCATTTATATAAATGGGGAATTTTTTCCCCTAAGAGCCTTGAAGTGTTTAGGCTTAATGCAGGATGAGAGACAGGTCAATGAGTTAGGAGATTATTCCTGGGGAGAGGGAAGAACTTTTCTGGTCTGTGACAATACAAATTAAAGCGTTTTGTAAGACAGTAGAAAAGCTAGAGAAGGAGGCGGGTGATGATTAAAAAGATGTGAATGAAAAAGTGGCAACGAGAACAGAATGGAGGGAGCAAGGTGATACATGAGGCCACAGAAACAAGGAGCAGGAGCTGAATTTGAAATGGTAGAAAGCAAATGAGACACACAACTCCCCCTTGACAGGACAGGGGGAGGCTGGTGCAGCAGAGCAGCTCTAAATGCTCATATGCAGGATTACACCAGAGGAGAAGAGACCAAAGCATGGGCTGCTGCTGAGGGTGAATAAGCACAGTACCTGCAGAGTGAAGGACAGAACTTGTGCTCAAATGGTCATATTCATGTTAGCAATTTAGTGAGTTATCTTTTATGAAGTCACTTTAGAGCCACCTGTAAGTCCTTTGAATATGATTGACAATTACTGTGACTATTTGCTTTTCCTTCTTGGGGATTGTGAAACTTTAATCAAAATTACTTCAATATAATAAGTTTGCAAAAGCTGAATTCTTAATTTTTTTTCCCCAACACTTTTACAATCTGATCAATCTTTAACAATGAGAGTCAGCTGAAAAAAAACCCCAATCTTCTACTCAGACAATGCAATTTCATAAAGAATGAATTATCTTAAGTGAATACATTGATTTAGATTAAATTTGATGGGAAAATATCAAAATGAATAATTGTACCTTATTTCTTTCTGGCAATGTTGAAATATTTTATATTGGCATTTTATTCCTTTAATTTCAACTTCTATGATATTTACATTATTTTGATATTCCTATACTATTGCATATAAGAGTTTCAGTGATTCAGACTCAGTATGTTTTTTATTTGCACTGAAAATAAATGTCAAAATGTTGGAATTTCCCACGGGATGAGAATTCCACTTTCTATTTACAGTAAAATGTGTAAAGAAATACAGTACTCCAGAGTAAGTCTGACCTTAGTCCTTCTCAGCTCTGGAATGCCAGGCAATCTAATATATGGATCAGAAATGTGTAATAAGATTTCTGAATGATTTATGCCAATCACATTTTCATTATGTCCTCACCAATACTGGCAGTGGTAATTCCTTGTACATTAATGCATCTTTTCCGTCCAGCTAGATCCAACTTACATGAAATAAACTACCAAGAGTCTCCCTGGAGCATGGCTCCCAGCTTTAAGAATTGCTCAGATATTTCATCATTTTTTGCTGAATTAGGTCCA
Source organism: Empidonax traillii (assembly GCF_003031625.1). Classification (NCBI taxonomy): domain Eukaryota; kingdom Metazoa; phylum Chordata; class Aves; order Passeriformes; family Tyrannidae; genus Empidonax; species Empidonax traillii. The sequence continues at coordinate 730,568 of NW_020955302.1, read as the reverse complement.
GTGATGATCAATGCATCATGGGTTAGTGTTATCATTGGTACTTATTTTACAAAATGTTCTGCAGTGCTGATGAGTTTCAATCCATGCGGACATAATGGCAAGTGACCTCTTAGGCTTGCTCATAAAATTGATCTGGAAGCAATCATTGAGATGGTGAGACTTTCTTTAAAACACCACAATGACACTTAAAAATATTAGAAGGCTGGTTTTTTTTTAATTAACCAAGTAACCAACCTTTCATGTAAGGCAAGATGGCTTCAGCTTGTGCTGAGCAAGTAATTAAGACATTAGCTGAAAGTTAACCTATACAAATGGTGTTGCTTAAGGGGAGGGAAACTGAATGCATTCTAAGTGTGTTCATCTGAAATAAGCCTCTATAAAAAACTGTTGATTTAATACTTTCCTGAAAGAATTACAAGGTGTATGAATTCTTTCATCAGCTTGTCTATTGGAGAGAAACTTATATAAACCCTATGCAAATCCCACTCTGAAACTTTATACATAGGAAAACTTTTCGACTAAAAAGTTTGAATTTAGCTGTTCTAATTCAGGTCAGATTACCCCATCCTAAAGATGTAGGATTTGATCTCTTAATAAACTATCTTCACTCAAAACACTGACAAAAATCGAAGATAATAGCATTGAATTTTCTTCTGCATTATTAGCCCCACTGGGGTCTACTGTGCACCACTTCTGCTACTTACAGGATATTGGAAACTTCTGTAATATGCAGTATTATACTACCTAAACTTAAAGCAACACACAGAGTAAATTATTTTATTATCCACAGAATCTGCTGAAGATCCAAAAAACAGGCTTTTTATATTTAGCTCCTCAAATCCAAACTTAAAATGCATTTGCTGATGCCTGCTGAAAATTTCCAGAGTACCTTGCGCATCCTACTCCACCAGAAATACTGCCTGAAACCTGTTTGTAGCAGCCCTGGGGGGCAAATGCTGATTAAACCTTTGATGTTCTGTCAGAAACAATGCAAAATATCAGAGCTTTTTTTTTTTTTTTCTGTTTCTGTCATCTAACAGTTAGTCCAACCCAAAAACTCTAAATGTAGCTGGTTTTCTCTAATCAGAGTATTATTACTTTGTTCTGGTCTGCAGGTTATGTGGCCTCCCTTCCAGGAAAAAATGTTTCTGGCCTTTTCTAAGCACAGATTTTGTGCTTCACTTTCTATTTATTTCAAAGATGACAACCCAGAAAGCTATTGCACTGACCAGAGACACCACAGCAATTCCTTTACTTTGAACAACTCCATCACCCTCTCTCCTCCTTGCTTCTTTCCTGCCGAGTGTCTGCTGCGACAAGCTGGTTCATGGTCATGGCTGGGTAAGAGGGGTCCATTCTGCCTTACAGGATGGCAGTTTTGTGAAAACCTGCTCCTGAAAAATGTATTTACTGGATTACAAACATGTTGCCTTAGATTTTGAGCTGTCTGACAGGCTGATCTCATAGTAGCAACACTGCAGGAAAGTAAAGGTAGTAAAGATTTTTGTTGTCAGCTTTTAATGTCATCCTTAGTATTTTTTATTTATTTTTTTTGAAGCAGAATATGTTAATATATGGCATTAGGTGTCAGATGTAATATTTTAAAATACTTTCAAGAAATCAAAAAAACCTACGATCTCTCAAAAAAAAACAGCCTGTCTCTAACTTCAGGTGATGCATTTTGCTTTAAGTGGAGCACAGCTTTGCAGCCTACACAAGCACATTTCCTTGTCTCTGGTTGTTTGCCAAACCAAACCATCCATTATGTGCCCTGTCACTTGTACAGACAATCCGTGTCTGAACTGGAGTTTCTCGATACCCCTTTGGGTTCTGTAAACAGAGCCCTAGCCAATTCTTTCCATGCTGTTTTCTTTGTCAAGGATAGTTTAAACCCCATCCTCTGCTGGCATGTTTCCCTCCTAATTGCAGCAAAGTAGCGCTGCCGACGGATGTCATCGGGAAGTGGCTGATAGTGGCAGCGTTTGAAATGACAAGCCCAGTGCAAGGCACAGAAGAAAAGCCCCTGCTCTCTGGAACCTGCTGTAGGAACAGATAAATGTATGTTAAATATATAATTAGTGAGGCAGATCTTGCAGAGGAATCACTTGTGGCCTTTACAGAAAGGATCTGTCCTCTAGGGCTGATTGAATAAAAGGCAAAGGGGTGGGGTATGCACCTATTGAAGGTAAAACCAGAGGCAAAGGATGGACTGTCAAGCACAAAGAGGACAAGAGATGAATTCTGAGGAATTCTGAGACAGAGCGCGGGGATAAAGGAAATAAAAGTTACCTAGATAGAGGCGGGGAAGAGACATAAAGGTCTGGGGTTTGGGTCTGGGAGGATGATGTTGGTATGACTGATGCTGGGCAGGGACTGAAGTGGGGAATTGAAACTGAGAGGGGGTTTGCTGAAGAAGTTGTCCTTTGGCTGTTTTGAAAAATATTCTAGCTACAAATTTTTGAAGGAAAATTAAGTACTTTAAAAAAAAAAATTGTGGTGGAGGAAAAGAAAACAAAGGAAGTCTGTGCTAAGGGCAGTGTGGATATGTCACAAGGATGATTCCAAAGTCCTGAGAGTGCACTGAGATAGAGAACCTCAATGACAAGATAAATGCTTTATTTTTCTCATGCAAGCTGTCAGAAATAATTACACTTAATTTATAGCTTTCATTTGAAGATATATTCAATAGTTCTCAAAAGACACTCCTATGTCCAAAAGCACATTCCAAAAGCTCCTATCCCCTTCGGTAAAAATAATTGTTCTCTTTTGTAATTTATAAAAACATGTTTGGTCTCCTCTCATATCTGCCTTTGGTACACAGGTTCAGCAAATGCAGACATTCCCCACGCTGTTTGTTCCAGAAAGGTGAGTTACGACTGTAACACCAGGGATGAGAGTCTGACGTTGACAACATTTTTCTACAAGTCACCATGAGGTAACGGGAAGTGTCTGTTTTAATGATCTTCACTGTTTAAATTTTTATTGTATTCATTTGGATTTTTTTTTATAGCCTTTGATTAAAGTTCAGAGGAAAGATGAATTTAAAAGTCTTCAGGTTTGTTAGATCTGCTACAGCTTGCCATTCACCCTGCCAAAATTTTCCACTGTGTACTTCTTGTAGTTCTGCACGGTCTAAATTTAATTGACTGCAGATGAGAAGCATTATTATGGATCTGTCATTGCAGCCACTCTTCATATGTCTCACTAGCTGGAGTGTGCAGTCACTGGGTTTGTTTCTGACCTAATTCATAATGATGTAAAGCAGCAGTGATTTCACAGAGGAGGAAACAGATTTAGCTGGTGAGAAGGCAGAACTGGGCTCAGTGCTGCTCCAGTAGTGCTCGTTTATAGGTGAGTGGAAGAGTAAAGTCCGTTGTTAAAACATTAGATTTCAATTTTGTAGGAACAGAGGTACATTATACAAGCTGTTCAGTTGATACAACAACATAATTCATCATTTTATTTCACTGACTCCATTAAGACATTATGAATAATCTGGGCTTTCCAGCCTAACCTCCTTATGAATTGTCTTACTGAATTGTCTCTTCAGAAGCAAAGCTATAAAGATCAAAAAGTGGACAGAGTTGTATCTATCATGCCAAGTTATGAGAACTGATAATGTTATTCTGATGTATTGAAACCTTTTCATTCCTGTAGTCTCATTTCAGTAAGTTCACGTAAACTAATTTATATGTGTATGTCTGTGTTTGTGCCTTGATTTATCAAGTATGTTTGTTTATTAAATCTCCCTTACTGATAACAAACAATTACTACTTCAGGTAATTGATTTTAAACATGGGGTCTCAGACCATTGCCAACTGATGCTGTGCCAAGAGTTATAGCACAAATTAACACAGACTAGAAGTTTACGTGCCTTGTACTTGCTCCACATGATCAATAAGTGAAGTAAGACTGTGGCATCCACCAGGATTGTTAACAGGATCTTGTCTGGAATACAAATGTCCAGTACATTGCTGGCAGCATCTGGGGTTTTTTTCTGCATATAATTAATAGCTGACTTTGGGAGAACAGAAGGCACTATGATCTTAGTGGGAACACCCAGGGAGAGGTTGAGACTGTGATCCTGCCTCTGTTAAAATTGATTGTCATGTGGTGGATTTGGTCTCTCTCTAATCTGGGGCAACCTCAAAAATTCCTGAGAGTCTTCCTGCGAAATGCAAATATGATACTGAAATGGTGTGCATAGCCATTAGCAGTGTTTTTAGGCATGTAAGATATAAGAGATAGAAGGTAAGATGGACTGAGACACCTTAAAACAAAGCCCTCGTCAGAGCAGAAATTTCCAGCTTCCTGTCAACACCATCAGTTAAATAACTCAGCAGCATTTAAAACAATTGTTTGGAATGGAGACAGGAGCTGTAAGCATCTGTGCTGTCAATTAAAGAAAACTGTGAAGTCAGTGGAGAAGGACGAGAACAAACATTTGTTAACAGAATATTGAATATGAATAATTGTCCTCTGCCTTCACAAATTGAAAGTGGTGGGTAGTGATTTACTGCTGGGGAAGAAAGGCAGTCTTGGTATGACACAGAATATTGCTTTCCTAAATCAGATTTTCAATACTATTGTATAAGTATTATTAAATTAATCACTAGAAGTTAAGGGTCAAAGTAAGGTTTGGAGTTTTCTTCCTTAACAACTATGTTTCTTTCCTAGTTACTTTAACAGCTTTTACCTGACTGAGGTCAACAAAAAGTTTAATTACATTTATAGTTTTTTTTCATCCAAAACATCTCAGAATTTGCATAGTGTGTACACCATGTCTTCCTGATCGGTTCTTTCTCATACTTGGAGTATTTCCATTTGACAGAGAAGATGCATACCAGATTTGCATGTTGAGATTTCCAAAATTTAGTCCAGATTCTGAAGCCCCTGAGGCTGGCTCAGTTGGTTAGAGCATGGTGCTAATAACACCAGCTCTGTGTCTTCAATCCCCATATGGGCCATTCACTTAAGAGTTGGACTCCATAATCCTTGTAGGTCCCTTCCAACTCAGAATATTCTGTCTGATTCTGTGCCTCTGACAAAACTCAGACTAGTCTTCTGACAGAATTTGTGTCTTGGGCCTCTTAGGGCTTTAAGAAGGATGAACCAATTCTCAAACATTTCCAGCAGTAAAGATTTTGAGTTCATTTTCGGATTTTTGGCCTTTAAAAAAAGTGTTTTCTACTGTTTTCTGTACTAATGATTTGTTGGTTTTTCACAAGAGTGGTTGCAGACGGCAAAGTTTAGCTAATAAAAATGTAAATTAGTTCACAGGAAAATTTGTGCCAGAGAATTGTATGGGTCACTGTTCTGCTGCTGATTGAGTAAATCATGGTGGTTGCTCTAACTTTCTTCCTCTTTTCAAATTTGGTAACTAATGATGGAGCGGGGAAGAACTTGGTGAGAGGAAGGTTGTCAGCCTGACACTTACAAATGGAAATAGAAAACCAGAAGTCCCTCTGACTTTTTCTCAGAAATCTATATAACATGACTTTTGTTGTCTATTTTAAATAGCCAAATGAAAGAAATTTGACTCATGAGTAAATAATATACAATTAATTTAGCATTTAAAAGAAAAATAAGTTGCAGTGAAAAAATTATATTTAGGAGGGGTTTTGTGTGTGAAGTTTTATTCAATTCTTTTGATTGTAAGAAATTAGTGAGCAAAGTATTACACAATAGTGAAGCTTTATGGAAATGTTTCTCCATTTCAGGCTCAGTTGTCTTTTATGCTTCTCACTTCTCTCAATAGTGCCCTTGAGTTTCTTTCTCCTTTTTGGTCTTTGAAAGAAATAATACCTCTGACACAGAATGTTTTACACATAAAATAGTCCTACTCACTTGTGAATTTTGAGTAATAAGAAAAAAATCAAAGACTCATTCAAAGAATAAGAAAAAAACATTTAAATTGTGTTACTTTCCTCCACTTCCCTTCCACTGACAAGGTTCAGTATTGGTTTGAAAGACTAAAGATGTGGATTGTGAAACCTATGCCAACTCCAGTGTCACCTCCCCTGTCCCCAGTCACCGGCTCCTCCTTGCCTTTGTATTACACAGGGCACATCACCTGTGTAGGTGTTGCTTTGCCTACATCTGGCTCAGGTACTGGGGCAAAACCCTCCTTTCTTTGTCCTGCCACTCAGAACAAAGATTGGGAGCTTAAACTTAGTTCTTATGTTTCTGTTATGCCAGAGACAGAAATAAAGCATATTTCAGAGCTGGCTCAGCTAGTCAGCTGGGAGAATATTAAGGCTGGTTGCTTCAACTCATGTAATATCCTCTACTATAAACACACTCTCAGAGTTAAATGACTCTTAGAATCTGTATCGCCAAACATGAAATTATCCTGCAAAGAACTTATATGTTATGTCTGTATCCCCTAAAGTATTAAAGACATTTGGATCAAATTCAACAGAACAAATCTAAATGCTATTGGGAAGATCTAGTTAGATTTTATAGTTTTGTAAAGCGCCTTTTATTTCTGAAAAGGCACATGGCTACTCTTGCTTCTCTCTGCAGTAGCGTTTCCATCAAAGAAAACCATTCAATTTGTGTGTCACACGGAAACAGTGCAGAAATCAAAATTTTTAAGATTTATTTAGACTGCATAGCAAGGCCAAATGGAAAGCCACACTGCTGTGACTGACCTACAGAGGACTTGTTGGTAAAGGAACGTTCGTTTGCTGATGCTTATTCTGTCAGACGATGAAGTACAAACAGAAAACAAGGCTGAAAACCCTTTTGGTAAATACACAGCTAAATGCCTCCCAGACCTGCCTCAAGCATCCACTTTTGCTACCATGTGATTTGGTTGGGCTGTCTGTAGATCCAGCTTGCTAAGAGATTTTTCATTTAAGTATCAGTTGCTGTGGTAACAGCATGAAGAGCAGATCAGATGGATGCCAGGACCAGATGGGTTTCTCTAAGAACTCCACATATGTGAACAATTGGTGGTGACCCAGTTCCAAGAGGTTATCAACACAGATTTGTACTGCAGCTAACTTAACGTTGCCTTCTCCAGGGGTCTGGACCTTGTTTCTGAACCCCAGGGGTTCTTGTGAATTAGCAGCCCCGGGGTTTCATCAGAAGCTCATGGACTTCCCACAGACGAAATACTGGTGGATTAACAGAAGTGATAGAGTTTCATGCCCTGATGTTTATGCTGCCTCCTCATTGTCAAGGGCTGGGCTGAGCCCAGTCTTGAGCTCTGTCAAAATGTTGAGTAATTATCACATGATAATCACACACTGCAGTTTCTCCCAGGCTTAATCTGATTTCTGCACTGTAGTTGCTTACAACCCACTGAAATTCCACCCACGTGCAGTTTAAACAATATATCTGATTAGATTCAATTTTCCATGGTCAGAGCTATGTTACATACAAGGTTCATCAGCAAATATTTGATCCTTATTGAGGTCTTTTTGGTGGGTTCTTTTGCATTTAAAACTGACTTGCTCGGTTCTTCTGAATAATTTATTTGAAATCATAGTAATGATATGGTGCTTACCGTTTAGTAAAACCCTGGGTTTCCTGTACTGTTTTGGGAGGTTTGGGTTTCTGTTTGGTTTTTTGTTTTCCCCAGAAATGTGTGAAGGGAGTGTGCATGTGGTGGTTTAGACACAATTACGTGGGCCGGGCCAGTCAGCGTTCCAACTCTATCTGGAAAGGGGATGGAAGGCAACTCCTTAAACATTGCTTATTTCCCTTCCTCTCCTACCTCCAAAATATGTTCCAACATGTTGATTTGTTTAATCTTGATCCAATCTCCAGCATGTTGAGGGTTTGTAGAGAAATAATGCTACGTCACAGATTTGGGGCTATTTGAGAATACTCCCAAAACAAGGTCCTGCCTGCTCTGTAGGGATGATGTGTGTCCCGTGCCTCCCTGGCTGGCTGCAGCATTTTGCAGATTCACAGCCATGCACTTGTATTTTAAAAATACACTGGATATTTGATAGTAATACATTAGAAGGCTGTTCACAGAATTGAGTAAAGTTGTCTCCTCTGCTTTCATGTCCTTCACAGTGAGTACTTTGGGGTACTGTGTTAGGCACTTTATACCTAGCTGTGCCATAGCTGTGCCATGTAAATGCCAAGTTGTCCTCTGATCTTTAAACCTGTTGCTTCATGGCCAGGAGGTGTTCAGCCCGTGCAAATGGCAGGTGATTTTGGGCTCCTAACATTTTTTTTTTTGTCCCTAGTCAGCAGGTACAGTTCTAAAAAAGTCTGTCAGGAGGCTGGGAGTGAGTCTCCACATCAATTAGGTTCTGTCAGCTCTGCCAGCCACTTAAAGCAATTAGATCCGAGAACATTTTGGCTAAATTTACATGGAGCACATTCTTTCTTCCTGCCCCTTGCTTGCACATCTGAGATTGTGCTGCAGCTGGAGACATACCACTAGCATCAGGGAGCACATTGTGCCCCTGGCAAGTGCTCTGGGCTGTTTGTGGGGAGCAGCCTCCCAGTTTCTCTGGTCATGGCTCAGCAAATTAATCTGCCCATGGTGCTGAAACGAACCACAGGCTGCCCGTCCTCACATGAGACGGGCTGTGCTCATCCACACAGAGAAGTTTCAAAGTGATTAATTTCTGCATTTCCAGCTTTGTGCTTTGAGCCTATGGATGAAGAGAAAATACTTGGCAATAGATAGAAAGCTAGAGAGGAGCAGATCAAAAGAAACAGCAGAGCTCTGAAAATTCTGTGGTAGCAAATGAGGAGACTGGAGCATTTCTGGGACAAGGTCACTGAGTAAGGTGGTAGAATATTCCATTTACATACTTCTGGCTTTGAACCAGAATGCAGCATTCTGGGAGAGCTTACACAGGATTCTTAAGTGTTACAATGTCCACACCTAATGGTGGAAATAGTAAAAGTTCAGCTCAAGTTTAGTGTTTCCAAAGAGTCAGAACTCAACCTGTGATATTTGAGTTTTAGGCAGGCTTGTGCTGGCTCAAGATGGCACATATTGGTGTTTGTCAATAGGCTCAGCTGTCTGTGTATGTGTTTGAGTCTAAAATGCTGCCTCATCTCAACTGAGATTGGCTTTGCTTTTCTAAGGTTAATTTAGCTGTTGCTTGCTCAAGTTGCTCACTGCCACACAAATGGAATAAAGTTACCAGGTGATGGATTCTTCCTGTAGCAATGTGGCAAGAAATTATTCCCCAGAGAGGAATCCACACACAGGGTCTGCATCATTTAAAGTTCCATTCAGGACCTATTTTGGGGAGCTGATGGGTCTTGGGTCTCCTGAGCCTCATCTAGTCTGGGATGACTTGTATTCACAGGCAATTACTAAATCAGCATTAAGATTGTTTTATAGATGGTCTTGATTCCTTGATCTTTCCGTGCAAGCTGTTCAATAAAGCTCTGGGCCATTTAGGAGAATTTGCTGGCTGAGAGCCTTCTTGATAACATTCCTGTGCTTGTTTCCTGACTGCTTTTAAAGATATCTTAGAAGCTTTTAAAAATTATCTTATATCCTGCTGTGCAGCAAAAGCTCTAAGTTTCTCACTGGCACGTACAGATGTTTCTTGGATATTGGTAACTACTAGAAAAAGGGATAGTGGAAAAAACCTTAACCTAGTGGATCTTCCCTTTTCTTCAGCTGTTGCTTTGTCTGTTTTTATCATCTTCAAAATATACTGCTCTGCTGCATCAGTGAGCAGGACTTGATCAAAATGTATCCATTGTAGAAAATTGGGATGATCTGAATTTCCACAAGATCTAAGCCCAGCTTTTTGAATCCCTTTATTCTGGCCATTTCACAGTGTTATAGAGTACTTGTGGATTGGAATAAGTGCCCAAATAAATGAATATGCAAGGTTAATTAAATGTAAAAGTCAAAGAAGCTCCATTTAGATCCAAACCTGAGTTGGAACGAAATCCTTTTAACTGTAATATATATTTAAATGTTTTATTGGGTTACTTTTATTTAAAAAAAAATTGGTTTTACTTCTCATCATCCTCTGAAGTGCTTGCTGTCCATATACAATAGCACTGGGCTACTTAGTGTGGAGAACCCAGAATAAATCACACTCCTTTCACTTCTGCATTGAATGAGCTGCTTAAAAAAGAAAATTACAGCATCATTCGGAGGTAAAATAAAGCTGGAGTGGGATGGGGTTCCTAGTGGGGAATCTTGATTTGAAACTCTGCAAGCATATTCATATGCAGGTAAATGTGGTTTTAAACTTAATTATGTCCAGTTTTATTATATTCTTAAAATATTACTCTTTTTATATCCTTACCACACTCATCCATCTTTGAAAAGCCATCTCAAAACCCCAAAAGAGAGAAAAAGCTGCTGTTCCTGCGGTTGCTGCCATTAACTCCCACCTGGAAGGTTTCTTAATGAGAATGTAGGATGTGAACAGCCATACTAAGCCAGACCAGAGGTCTATACAGCCTCTTATAGAGCCCCATGAAGAGGAAATTAAAAGAATAGGGAACCTTCACAGCATTCAGTGCACTGTAGTACTGCAGCTACTTGAGCTTTGACTGGGACATCTCATGGATTTTTCTGTCTTGGGTTTGCCTGATTGATTTTTGAACCTGTAAAAAATTTAGTTGAACTTGTACTGCTGTGAAATACAAGGAATTGAATTCTGAACAAGCTGCTGCATTCAGAAACATAAGAATCCTTTCAGAGTAAAGAAGAACTGATCCCAGCAGCTAAGCCTGCCACCATGTGCTAAAAATACTTCTGAACAATCCTTTGCGGTGATGTCTGGAGTTGTGTTGTAGGCAGTGGAAGGAAGAAAGGAAGAAAGGAACCTTTTGTGAAATCCAGAGTCAGGGCACAAGTTTTATAAGAACTGCCATTGTTCTGGCCAATGGTTGGGAGATTTCCCATCCTGCTTTAGTAAAGAGTTGCTTCCAAAGCAGAGATTGATGTCCAATGAAAAGTAAACCTTTTGTATTACAAACATTCACAAAATGCATCTGTCAAATTAAACTGTGCAAACAAACTGGATTTTGAGTAGGGGGTTTCTTTATGTTATGCAGGTTGGGTTTCCAAAACAATTTCCTTACAAAAACTAGACAGAGTAGTGCTGGCTTGTTTCTTCCAGCTGTCTCCCTGATACTCTGATCCTTCTACATTTCACTCACTAAACACACAAAACTTAATTTGTGGGTTTTTTGCAAAAGTTCTCTGCTTGTTTCTGTATTTTCCATAAGCCTTTAATTTCTAAAAGTATTTGAAGTTTTTCATTGCAACTTAAATTTTGATGAATGAAAGATAATGAAGAGGCATTTTTATGAAAGAAAATAACTTTTGATCTAATAGAGTTTTGAAGTTTCACTTACTCATCATGGGTCCTTCACTCAGCCTCTAATGTTTTTCCTAAGAATTATGGGAGAAAATTTTTCATGTATTTTTATAGCACCAGATACAAATAACCAAGGTCTAGCGAAATAAGAGAATCATAATACTTTTTCAGAAGGGATGCTGTGGGTGAAAGCAGTACTGTAGATGAAATATGCACGTCTCCTGAAAGGTAGGGGGCTTGAAAGTCTTGAGATTTACTTTTGCATTTTTAGTCTGAAATAATTTTTTTTGCTTGCTCTGATATAAAAAGGCATAACACAACATATTCATTAGACTATTTAGTACAGCTGATGGTCTCTCCTGGGTACCATTTGTGTCTCACTTACACTCCATATGCAAAAAGTACTTTTTCCAGTGAGCCTTTTGCTCCCATGAACCATCTTTTGGTAAGTGCACCATACAGGTGAAGATGTGTGGACTGGATTCTTGTGCTTCTGGGTTCAGGTGGGGATGGGTTTCACAAGCATTTGGGCTGCTTTTTTTTTTTTTTTTCTTTTTTTTTAATAAGCATATTTTCATAGGAATGTTGATTTTTAAACAAATTCCATATTGCCCCTACACAGACCGATCAGCTCTTCATCAGACTCAGCCCACAGCAGCAAAGTGTAAAATCAACTCAGGGATTACCTTTCCCTTATCAGAAGAACGATTGTGACAGACAATTTGTATAATCACCGGGGCCAAAGCTTGCAGGTGACAGGGATTTGGAAACTCCTCTGCGTCCTTCCTTCGTCAGGGTATGTTTGGAGACGCAGCCCGAGGAACAGGTTTGCATGAAACCACTTTGCATGGCTGTACAAAGGGCAGCAGTGTGTCATGCGTGTCTTCCCCCAGCCCTGCACCCACTGGGTCAGAGAGCAGCGATGCTGGTGAATCATATTTGCTTTGGCAACATCCCCCTCGGGTTCCTTCCCAAGCCTCTTGTGGGAGCTGGACACCTTTTGACACCCAGGCGGGTGGGATAGCTGGGATTCTCCGTGGCTTCAACGGGCATTTCTCTGCTCCTGGTGACATCTACTGGTAGAACGATCTCAGCCTGTGCTTTTGCAGGGGGTAGCTTGGATATATACATCAAGTTTAATATATGCACCTAAATCCAGCACAGAATTTATTACTGTAAACATTTCTGTATTTGTCTGGGTTATTCTGTAAGCAAAGGGAGGCAGATTTGTGGCAGGAAGGCAGGGCTCTTGGCAATATTGAAATGAGAACAGAATAAATCACTGCAGAGGGTTTTATAGGCAGCACTTCAGCTGAGCTATGAATAAGTGGGATTATGCTGGTGCTGCCTCGAAGGCTTTTCTGTGGTTTTGTTTAGTTTGCTTGTTCTGCTTTCCCTATACAAAAGGAGCTGTTGGTAGGAAGTGTCACACTACCAGAGGTTACTGGAAACCAGGCTCACTATGGGAATCTGAGATGGGACTTCTTGTTTATAATCAATGCTTTCTGGCCTTGGCATGTCACAGGTTATTGGTTTAGGAAACAACGGTAAAGCAGGCTTTTCTTTCTGCTAATGGCTTGTGTTATGTGATTTTTTTTTTTGAGGTTACTGAGACTGAAAATTAATCCCCTCTTAGAGACACCTTCAGAATACATGAAGCAAAGATACAAGAAGTGAGAAGTGGAGAAAGAGGCAAAACAGATTTTTTTTTTTTTTTTTGAGACCTTTTAGCAGACAGAAAATTCTACTGGGACAAGGCAACAGTTCATCAAAAAATAAAAACAGGTATTTAAGGATCATAACCCTGTCCACATTGCTACTGTAAATATGTTTTCTTTGGTCTGTGAATTCAGAAGCAAAATGCTTCTGTAACTGTAATGGTTTAGGTTTGGGGAGGTTGAATTCTCCTCATGTGCCTGCAGCTGATTTGGATTTACCCAGGGTTAAGTGCTCTGCTCTCATCTTTCCCATGTAAGCTTGTGCAAGGTACTATATGGCTTAGTTAGTGTTTCTGAGATTTTTGAGGAAGGGAAAGCATTTTTCTGCTGATATCAAAGTATGTAATTGAAGGCACAGCACGAACATTGTCCAAATTCTATGATCCTTGCTCCTGTGAAACCTGAACTCGCAGGGATGTTCATTGGCAGAGGAGGAAAATCAGAGCCGTATTCAAAATGCTCCTCAAATGCAATACCCTCCCCTGCTCAAGAGCTGACCTCAGGCTTGCTCAGTTCTGAGCACATATACCAATATGCACACAATTAAGCACGAGAGACGAGTTGTGCAATAAGTTCTTATCGATCCTGAAGCTCTGGAAAAAAAGAACGGAAAAGAAAAGCTTTTAAGATAGAAAGATCTTCAATTGAGGAGGGGAGGGGAGGAAATATTCTCCATCATCGAAAGGGCTGGAGCTGGCAGGACATTCCCTGTAGTTTGTAGTTTTAATGAGTTCCTACAAGAGTTCTAAAGGCAGTAGCTGAGGTAGAGTGCTGCCAGGGACAGAAGAGGGGTAGATAAGGAATTTAAACTCTCTGCATTCAGAGGTAAATTTGAATGGCCTGGTGAGAACTGAAGCTAAGACCGGTCAACGAATTCTCTTAAGTCAGATTTAGTGCCACGAGCAAGAAATGATCCTGTGGGGGAAAAATCGGATCATACAAGGATCACAGGGTCCTGGAGGACAAATGAAGATCGCAAGAAAAAGTTTGGTTGTGGTATGTTTTACTACATTTGTAAATTTGGCTTGGTAACAAGCAAGTATAAAGAGTCACCACAGATTTGGATTTTTGAGAACCCACAAGTTGTAAAGACCTCTTAGATTCTGTTTGGTCTCATCTACAATAATGAGTTATTTAGATATGATTCTACAAAAGTGTACTCCAGAGTATTCCTGTCTGTTAAGCCGGATGTTGCTATGCTCACAATGTCACTGCATTATCCAATATATGCTTAAACTTGTCTTTTAATTACTGCTTAGGAGATTATATCCAGGAAGTTTACTGAACCAGGAAGCACTGCTCCCAGAAAGACACAAATGCCAAAACAAGTAAGAGTTTTCTCAGTGATGCAGGTACTCAGCGTTGTAACTGTAGGTGTTTTTTTCCACAGAAGTGTTCTCTGTTTGCCACCGCTGCTTCTGTGCAGGATATGAAAAACCCCTCATGCACTTACTTTGCAGTTGGACAAAGAAAGCAAACTCATGAAAGATGATAAAATAGTGAAACTCACCTTTAAGTGCTCCTTACTTTGGATGTGTCTCTTGGAATGAAGTCGCAGAGGAAAGGGCTTTGAAAGTTTTGATGTTATAGTTCTTGAAAAAAATCCCCCAGATGTATGTTTTTGGGGACTCCTTCTGTTTGTTTTTTATTTTTAATCTAAAAAGCAAGTCCTACAGATTTCCTGAAATTGCCATACTGACAGAGTACAGAAGCATGGGAACTCCTGAGAAATGCTTGTGAGAAGAAGAAGGTTCCTATGATCCAGATGGACTATTCTGTCTTTAAATAGGTATTTTCCACAATTTTTACCCACTCAGTATGACTTACAGGGAATGACACATTTGTCACTGTGCTGAGACTCTAATGACCCATAGCAGGATAAATTATGCTGTGTGCTCACACAGTTATATCCTTGAAATACATTTATTTTTCTTTGTATGCAGGCTAGGATCACAGGATGGTTAGAGACATCAAGACTGTCTTGTGAGCATATTTAGCTATTCCTGCAGGCAAGGTCAGCTATTCTTTTTAAATTTACACACAAATTAGTAGAGTTAAAAATTCATTTTCTCATTGCAATTTGTAAGAAAATTAATGAATCATCTCTTGGTAGGTATTTTAAATGTGAACAAGAACAGTTTTGTAATTAATTCACTACAGAGCCTGTCTACACTGACTGATGTCCTAAAATCTTGGGATATTGTAGACCTGGGAAAATAGCACTGACTGGTATTGTGTGATGGCCAAGTCTGAATGTTTACTTGTGTATTGCACTACTTGTGCTCCTTGTCCTCTTTCCCCACCACAAATATTTACCTTGCTCTTCCTTCCTTTCATTTCTATTGGCAATTCCTTGCCACCTCCTTCCACTGTCTGGTAGTTTCCCTATAGAGCTCTTTTCTAATGTCACCTGATCCTGAGTGGAGAGGAAACTCAAATTCTCCTGATGTGGGGTACCTGATCCTCTCAGGATCAGGAGATCCTCTCAGATACCCCACATTAGGAGAATTTGAGCTTCCTCTCCACTTGTGATACTGACTGACCACAATGTCACACTGCAGAGCCTTGAAAACCAGGTTAAAAAAAATGTAAAAGTAAATCAGCTGCAGATTTATTAAATTCGGTAACAACCACCATTGTCCTGCAAAACAGATCTCCAGAGTGGGTGCAGAGGATGCTGCTGTGTATAATTATTTATAATTTTATATACTCATATTTCTAAATATATGTAGTATCTAGCCACAGCTTACTTCCCCAATCGGGAAAGATCGGTATTTTGCAAAGCCGTAGCAGCTGACGTGCCATAGCTGAGGGTACGGATTTTCCCTCAAGAGCTTTGGCAGCCGGATCCCCGCAGTGCTGTCCAGCAGCCGGGAGGTGGGGCACGGGCTTTGCTGGTTTGCGGTGGTGACGCTGCACAGGCCCGGTGCTGAACACAGATCTTGAGGTTCGTAAGGTACGGGGGAGGTAAAGAAGCAGCAGACTGAAGATTAAAATTGCATGAGTGAAATAGTAGAAAATGAGAGTTTCTAGGATCACTCCCAAAACTGAAGCTGATTGGCCACGGGGTCTCTTGGCATTGCTGGTGAAGGTTGGCACATCCAGGTGGCAGAGGTGAGAAATAGGGAAAAACAGAACAGCAGGGAAATTTCATGTAGCTCTATTTGCCTCTCTTTCTGAAACGGCTCGGGCCAGTCTTAACTGAGAATGCTGGGCTGTACAGATTTCAGCTTAAAATAGATGTATTTTCTATGCTCATAGCAAGGACTAGGCAAAATCCAGTATAAAAGCTGGGTTTGAATACAAGGCAAAACATAGTAATTTACATTTAGGTAAATTTAGGGAAAAACATGGAAATCCTCTAACAGAGTTGCTAAAAGTTTATTCTGCTGTAACTGTGAGCAGAGACATCTCCAGTCTCTGGACAAGCTGTGAGAGACTCAGTCTGAGCTTTATCACATACAGGATGTGTGTGTCACAATGTACTTGGCAGCTTGTAGGAGGCTTTAGTTCTAGGTTGATAAACACAGAAGTGTGATTCAATAAAACTCAGAACAACACTGCATTGGTACCCATGAAGAATTTTTCCTTCCATAAGCTGGTGCCAGCTTTGATGCAGTCAGTGCACATCTCTGTTTAGAAGCACATAGTAAAAGGTACATTCAGATGTTTGGAAAATTCCATAACTGCCCAGAAATAGCTGCTCTGAGACAGCACTGCTATTAATTTATCAAGTGTGCCACTAGGTTAGCATATTTATCCACTCTAAATGGAATGAAATTGCTTATTTTGTAGTTTATAAAATTGCATCCTCTGGAATTACCTCCTCTGCAGTTAAAAGTGTATGTTAACACACCTGTTTAGTAGCATGTGCTAAATAAAACAGACTTGGGCTCTTCCCCAGGGGATGAGACTGACCCCCATCTTGCTACAACCTCCTTCCAGGTGGTTGTAGAGCCCTAAGTTCCTCCCTGAGCCTCCTTTTCTCCAGGCTAAACACCCCCATCTCCCTCAGCCATTACTCCTAGGACTTGTGCTCCAGCCCCTTCTACAGCTCTGTTACCCTTCTCTGGACTCACTCCAGCCCCTCAATATGTGTCTTGAAGTGAGGGGCCCTATTAAAAATTATTCATGCCCTAGAAACTGCCATCTTCCTTCCCTCATCCCATTTTTCAGGCGAAGAAGGGGATTAACAACCCGCGCTCATCTGTGCCATGATGCTGGTCCTGACACTGCTGCTGGTGCTATCAAAGCGGGTCAGTCTGCCTCAGGTTTGAGAGCTTAATCTTTGGGAAGACTGAGTAAAAGCACTCCTCTAAGTCAGGTAAGGTCCCTCCTTCTCAGAGCACTGATGATTATAATTGCTACCATCTTCCTTTTCTGTGAGGACTGTGAATCCAGTTGGGGATCTGGCGAGCCATCTCTGACAATATCAGATGTTCTCAGAACTCTTAATCGAAGGCAGCCCATGAAAGCACCCTGGGGAGTGCTTTATTCTCTGTGTTTAAAAGGACATGAAAGTACAATAGTTCTCTTTATATGGGTACAAAGCAGCCAATTGATCTTGTCAGTTTAATAAATAATACAATTGCTTCCATCAGACACTGTTAATAGACTCCTGTCTGAACTAATGTTGTACAAGTACAGAAATGTTATCTTCCTCGGTCTGCCTTGGATTAACCACCTCCCCCCTCATCACCTAGAGGTAAAGCTTCCAGCAGTACTTCCTGAAGGGCATCAGGTCCCCTGATCTTCATCTCTTTCTTCATTTTAATGTGTGTTGGAAGGGATGAGGTAATTTCCTGATGCATGTCTAGCCTGGTTGGTTCCCACTATTTGTACAGATTCAAAGAAACTTCAGAATGTAAAATAGGCAGCAGGTTGGGGGGGTTCTTTCTGTTTATTTTTAAATCATTCACTGTCTATGTGGTCTCAAGATGCAAAATTTGGATTATGCTTTTCAAACCCTACACAGTTGGAGGGAAGCTTGGATGTAGCTCCTTACCTGGGGCACTGAGAACACAAGGACCAGACATCAGCAAAACTGATACAAGGCTTTGGTTCAAGAAGCTCACAGCTCAGGGGTTTGGGATGTTTCTGGTTCAGTGCCAGCATAACCAGCTCATGCCCTTCTGCAGATTCCCCATTCAGCATTTTTAGTAGGCCATGACTCTTTGTATTATCAGCACTGTGTTTTGAGTGAACTGTTCAGGTATTTCAGGTGCTGGGACAATATATGAAGCCCAGGGATTTGTAGCTAAGAAGAAAGATATTCTGTTTGAGCAGTGAGGTCCTACAGCATGAGGAGAAGTCAACAGACCTGGGATTCTTATGGATCAGTGGAAAAAGTAATTTCTAGGAATTGAATGCTTCATCTCAAAAGCCTTTTTCCCTGGATCCCTATGTGATCTGTGCTTACATGACTATTGCTTTTGAACAGTTGCATTGCTTGAAGAGAAAACACATTGCTGCCCAGACATTTAAAGATGAACTCAAATCTTTTTTATTTTAAATTCAAAACCTAATCAAAATTCAGATTCCTTGGCTAGTTTTAGATGAAACTTCAGGGGGAAAAAAAAAAAAAAAGGCAAAGCGGTCTTCAAACAATTAAATGCTCATGTTGAAAGTCAATTTTCTTTACTCCACATCCATTTTGAATTGAGGTTACTGTGTTTGAAGGTTAAGACCAAATAATGCTTTTAAAGCCACATTTGGTATTTGAAAGGCAGCACTGTGCTCTTCTTTGAGTGCTATTGATGCTTTCAGCTGGGGCATGAAAGACCTAGAACTCTGATCTCTGGTTTTGGCAAGTCAAGTCATTCAATTCAATTTCAGAACCATGCAGCTGTGAAGCTTTACAGTTTTTGATGTTTAAAAAGGTAGGGATTATTTCTGTTCTCTGTGATTTGTGAGAACTGCTGCTTCTGTTAGCAAACCCAGGAAGAAACCTGTCTGTCTGATGTGCAAGGACTGTAAACTGATCCCTGGCAAACACCTGAGTAGATATTACACATCTGGCTGGCATCTCTGAGATCAAAGCTCTCTCTGATGCTCTGCTGCCCTTTGAACAGCATTTAATTGGCCATGAGACCACATTTTAGGACCTGGGACTGAGCTTTGCCTTCTTGGGTCACTGGATGAATCCAGTGTAGGTCTGCAGGAAACTGGTCGGTGTTCTCAGCCTCCTTTCTAGTGGAGAGAGGGCTGCCTGCTCTGGTTCTCTTACCTGCCGAGTCGTGGTGAAGATGCTGATTTTGCAGTCCCTGCTTTTTCCTGTGGGGGGTTTCAACCACAGAGTTTGAAGCAATTTAGCCCAAACTGTTAGGTGGGGATACCCTGGGTGTCCCCTGCAGAAATTTCAGACAGGTTTGGCTACTCTGTCCCATGTCCTTTGGGGGATCCCAGGGACCTGTCCTTGGCCGTGCTGGGGGGAGTGGCTTTCTGTCTGGAATGAATGATGCTCCAAAGAGCTAAAACCTGCCTTTGTGCAGGAACTTTACTCAGCACAATCAGTCTCTTTTCTCTTTGGTAGCTGGGGAGGCAGGTCTGAGATCTATGTCTCTTCCATGATGATTTCACAGCCCGGGCAGATGTTGGAGGGATGCGTGGCGGGGAAGTGGGGGCGGTCAGAGCAGCCTGAAGTGACAGTGCATGTGAGGACACTGACAGAACTCCTCCTCACACCATCCATGTGCAGATAAAGAGGAGGAGAGTGAGACATGGGCAGATATGCGCTAAGGAAGGGAAACATCAAAGTCATCCCGCAGGATGTTTCTTCTGAGCGAAGGACTCTGCTAAGGCTCAATTCAGCTGTGCATGGCACACCTGCTGTTTGCAGCTAAGTCTAAAGGCACTGAGGATACCAGCACCTTGCAAGATTAAGTTCTTTGATTCCAATCTCTTCAGCTAGAAAGCGTGTTGTTTTATCTTGCTTGTCTCTGTCTGTTTTAGGCTGTGGCACCTGCTGAGAAAAGGTATGCATAATGAAATGATTAAATCATGCGTTTTCAAATTATCAAAGCCATGCTGTTTCAGCTGTGCAGAAATCCTGTTCCTCTTATGAGACATCTAGCCAGACTCAGGGTTTATTTTGGATTTTATACTTCTTAGAAGGACTGAATGAAGGAGAATCCAGTTAAGGCCAGTTCTGCTCTTCTGTATGCCCAGGGCCAGAGACGATGACATTCATATTCTTCTTGTGTCACTGCAGACAGAAAATATCTTTGCAGTCTGATTTTATGCTCTAAAGAAAATCATTCACACTGTGACAGCACTTCAAAATACTTCAATCCTTATTCTGTATATGCTGCTGGCTACAACTGCAGTGCAGAAAAAAATATTTCACTAAATCAGTTCTTACAGGACAGGGTAAAGTTTCCAAATCATTCCTGATTTTGTAACTAATCCTTCATCCCTTCTGAGTCTCCAGTTTGAGATGTCTCCCCTGGAACTCTGCACTGCTTCAAGCTTTGGCATCCCTGACAGTCAGTTGCTCAATACTGTTTAAATATTGTGCATGGTAAGATCAGGTGGTGCTATGAAGGCTGCTACATGTAGAATCACCTCTGACTGTGGGAGATTTCCCTAGGGAAGTGTGCCCTGGAGCGGATAGTGAAGGAAGTGAATCAGAAAGACGCTTATGGTCAGAGTCCAGTGCATCCTATCTACCCATTCACCACAGTAAGGTCTCTTCAAAGGATGCTGTTGAGGCAGATTGACCTAAAATGAAACTTTGTGTGCTTTTTTGAGTGATGAGCCTGTATGTGTTCCCATGTTCTGCTGTTTGGGGTCACTTAGAAGAGCATGTGAGAAACCAGCTTGAAACAAACAGGAAAGTTGTCATCTAGGAGGACACTGACCTGCCAAGGTCATGGAAGTGGCTGAACAGAGGGATGTTAATAGGCTTGTTTTTATGAAAGAACTGTATTTACAGGGGTGATGGCACAGCAAATACAAGGCAGCTGCACTATAAGACTCATTTATAAGTTAATTTTTGCAGATCCTAGATACAGCCTCAGGGAAAAAACAGTGAGCAAATCCCTCCCTCTCTCAGAGTGCCACGTTTAGGAAATTGAGTAACAATTGCAGTCTCTCTAAGAAGGCAGAGATATTTAACTGAATAGCAAAATATCTGATCTACATCTGAGTGAGAGAAATTACATTTTTTTGGCCAAGCAGAAGGGTTTAATTTAGACTAAAGAAGTTTTAAGAACTCATCTGCGTTACCATAATGAAAACTGTCACCAGCAGCCTCATTTTTATTATGGAAGTGTTGCTCCAAAAAACTTCAGATCCACATGTGCAATTCGCCATCTGAAAATTGAAATATTTTGTATCAAATTACACTTGCAGTTTCAGAGAGCCACCATTCCATACCACAGTGAAAGAGCTTGTGATCATACAACTGCACTACTGGAGTGCCACCTTTGCTCTGCAGCTCAGATGTTGGAGACAATACAGTGATAAGGCAGATGGCATTACTCCAGCAGAAAGAGGTAATCAGGGACACTGAAAATGGCAAGGCTGAGTAGCTGTATGCAGACAGCACATCGAGATGGAAGAAAAGGAAAAAATCAAATTCTGCATTAAGACAGAGCCTCCTTAGTGACTGCTTCCATTTGAACTCACCTTGTAAGATGAATTTGCTTGTTTTACTACAGATATGGATTTTCTCAGATGACAAAGTTTGAAAAAAAAGCAAAACTCCCAGCTTAGCAGCTGTGCAGAACAAACACAGCACTCAAAAACCAAAGAATAATTTCTTCTCTCCAGATGAATGAAGCTGAATGGTTATGCTGGTTGCCTTCACTTTAAAATGCTGCTGCAGAGCAGAGTTTGATGCTATTCTCTTTTGCTCTGCCTGTGGTGCTCTTTGGGGCAGGACATGATTCTGCCATGGAAAAATCCACCTTGACAGAAGAGTTTGACATCTATTCACAGACTTCTCATGTGGAGCTTAAATCTTTGCCCAGCTAGGAGCTAATGTCAACAGTGCCCACATCCAAACTTTTCCTTGCAGAGTTCTGCCTCATCCACTTCACTGCTTTACATCTTCCTTGAACCTAAAACTTTACCCAGCAACCAAGAGAAAAGCTTTGTGGTTTAGAGTCTCCAGCGCAATCTATTTGAAAAATGTCTGTTGCTAAAAGGTGTAAAGCCTTTAGCAGTCAAGAATAGAACAACTTTGTGTAAATAACAAATTATTCCAGTTAGTATTGATTTTTCTTGTCTGAGCTATTCCCAGACCAAATGTGCTCCTCTTCAAGTCAAAGGGTGATTTTTCTAACTGCAGTCATTCCAAACTCTGAAGAGCTAAACCCCAAGTTTTTCCTTCTCTGCTCCATCATTGCTGCAAACAAAAACTTTACAGTTAAGACTCGCCTTACCATTTTGTTGCTGTTCCCTTACTTTTTAAGTAAGGAAAAAGCTTCCCAGCTCCATAAAACAGACATGGTTATAAAGAGTAATTGCATGTAAAAAACATAGTTATGTGCAGCTTTATCCTCCCAAGTGTCCCAAGTGTTCTGATGTTTCCTATCCCCTTCTCCCGTGTCTGACCTACAGGCTCAGCTTCCAGCAGACAGGAATGCTTGGAGTCTGTACTCTTCTCACCAAGTTCCCTCTGCTTGAATCAGACAGTAGCAGATGTGTGCTCACAACATTGACAAGAAAGAACACAGTGGAGCAAGAGATGAAAATGCCCCAGCTCTTGGGATCAGGTGAGATTGGTACTTCTGTTCCTTACTTCTGTTTCCTTCCTTGGGTGCTTAAATTTAATTCCCTCTCTTCCTCCTTGAGGTTTGCCAAGGAGATTCTGCTTCTGCCAAGGGGTCAGTGATGTTGATGTTTGAGATCTGTTGGCAAAGCTGGCAGCAGTGATGTTTTCAGCTCTGCACAGAGGTACCAGCTGAGCAGAGACCTGGAGTGAGCCCCACACAACCTTACAGCAGTGTTGCCTCGAGTAACATTACACTGCCAACATGATGGATTTTAGAAAATTAATGAATTCAACACTCAACATTCGTGAGTGCACTCTAGGAGGATTCTTAACATCTTTTTCACTAACAATAACAAAATTGGCATTTCAAAAAGCAGAAAATATATCAAATACCAAAGGGACATCCTATTGAGGGAGAGGAAATCAAGTTGATTTGACTCCAGAAAAAAAATTGAATACTTGGAATATTTCTTTCTGTACAGCTGATATAATGCTTTTTATTTTTCCAAACAATCACTAAACTTTAATTGCTTTTTCTTTTTTTAAATAAGTATTAATTCGATATCTTCATCATGAAGGTGAAATGAATGGTGCCAGCTTTCATGTTTAGATTTTCCTGAGGAAACAAAATTATCAACAGAAAGGTGATGGTGATCAGACCTGGGCCAACACGGCTCTAATAAGGTGCAACACATTGTCTGAACCTATGTCAGAGCCCAACCAACCTTTTTGGCTGACCTTAGCCTCAAGCACCTGTACCAAAGTGGTGGTACAGAGCTCTGTGGTCCCCAAGCTGCCATCAACAGCAGGGTTGTTGATCGACCTCAAATGTCCAGGCCCCAGAGTAGAGTCATACAGAAATCCTTCAACGGGAAGGAAACTCCTCTTGAGGAAATTCCTCTGTAAAAAGAACAGCTTAACAGCACTGTGGGCTTTTTTTGGTGTATAGCACAAGTTTGTTTTGTCCCCCCAGAGTTTCTTCCAGTTTCTTCTCCTGCTCCAGATCTCCCAGCCTTTCTGCACACAAATTTCTCCTTTGATCTCCTTCCTTCCCAGCAGGAACTGGCAGGGCTTGTATCCCTTTTCTTCCTGATTATTGTCAGTATGAAAGATGTCCTACATACCAGGTTAGAGCTGAGCACCAGACATCCTACATCTGCAGGAAAAAGGGCACTGCACAGTTATTTCCCATCTCCATTAAGTGTGTGGTGCCTTTTGCATTCAAATAGAGCACTTGATCTTTCTTAGACAATTTATTTCTTTAATTCTTTTCTCTTACAGTCTCCCACAGCAAGGTCCCCAAAGTTATCTAATAAACCTGGATGTTGTGACATCCTCCCACAAAAAACTCTAAATATCATACAGGAAACATCACCTAATAAGTGATATAATCACTGCAAAGAAGGAAAGCAGCACTCCTGAAAACACAGTGAGTTGCTCTTTATCTTGCTGTACAAATTATTTCCATTTTTTTTCTGGGATGTGTTGTTTTGTCTTGCTTTGCTTTTCAGGATCTTATTTTGCCTCAACACTTGTGATCATGTGCAAGAAATATGTATCTTCAGGCACATAAATATAAAGAGAAGACCTTCTGAGCTGCCACGGGAATGCAGGTCCACCCAGTTAATTTTTTTCCCATTGTACTGGGTGGAGTGGCTCTGCAGAACCACTCATATACACACCCTTTCTTTTTCGGTATTGTTAATTATTTTAAACCACTCTTCAGGTTAGTAGCATAGCTTATTACTGTGGAAAATGGGCAGTTTCTCTCCTTCTGTGGTGACTAGTAAGTCATGAAAAGCTTTTTAGCTTGATTTATTCTGAATTCTGCTATGTCTTGCTGATTTATCTATTATGCTCTAAAATAAGGCCAATTAAACCCAGCAGTTGAACTAGACAAAGAGAAGGGCATGCATTTTCCTACCCAGAAGGTACTTTTGAAACAAAAAGACAAGCTTTAAGCCAGTAAATGGTATCTTTTGCTTTGAACTACGGACAGCACCATGCGATTATCACTGACTCTGTTGTCACGGGCACTGTCGCATTATCACTCCGCTCTGCTTTGTTACCACATTCAGTCAAAGCAGTGACACACAAAGGAGAAGGCAGCACTGTCAAGTGCTCCGAGGATGGGATTGCTGAACGCTGTATTTTAATAATCTGACTTGTTCACATGAGCCGAGCCAGCCACAGCCAACGCAGGAGCAGTTGTTGGCCAACCAAAACACAGCTGTTGTAGTTCATTTTGAAGCCTACCAGCCTTTCTGATGTCCTTTTTCAGAGATTAGGCTTAATCTTCTGTATGCAAGGCTTATGTCACCTTATTCAAGAGCGGTTTCAGTGACAGCCTTGGAGATTTTTCCTCTTTGCCTCATCCTTTGTGGTTTTGGCAGGAAAAACCTCTACTAGAAATATACCCTGGTAAAAAGCAAAACTGTGTAAAACCCATGTGGTTCTGCCTCACAACCAGCAGCCGGCCCATAGCCATGCAAGTGGCCTGGGAAATCGCAAGGTTTTTCAGAAAAGGGTGAGCTGTCTTTTGAAATGTTCTCCAAACTAGGGGAAGCCGACCCTTTTGTGTGATTTAAGCCAGTGGACAGATGCCCAAAATAGAAGCTGTGCTTTAAGCTGAGCTTTATTTCCATTTTTCCAGCTTTCTCTGAAACCCAAGCGAAATTAAAGTGTGGGAGGGGAGGCACTTGTCTAATCTGTATGGATCAAAATTTCATAAAATCCTAAGTGAGCAACAGCAAAACAAAGAGCTGAGCCTCCCCAGCCTGCCGGCCTCTCCCTGAAGCCTCATCTGTGCTGTGCAAAAGCCAGATCAAAACTATAAGTAACTCTGCTCAGCTGCCAAGGAACTCATCACATTGGTTTATCCAGAAGGGCTTCTGCACCAAAGATAGCCTCAGGCGTGTGGGTTACATTTCAGGTCTGCTTTTAGAAGAAGGCTGTTCCGAGAGAAGCTGAATGTCTGCCTTCAGGTCTATGATTACTGTAAAAGCCTGGATTTGAGCTTTTTTTACTGCCTGTGTGTCACAGTACTCCTCTAATGACCACTGGTTGCTGCCTCAGTTGAATAAGTTTCCCAGATTTACTACGAAAAAGAGAAACCCTCCACCCTTGGTTCTCTTTCATTTTATAATTATCTCCTGTTTCTCTAACTTGCTCTTTTATCCTTATGTTTTGCTCTTGCCTGGATGTGCCCAGTGCCTTGCAATTAAAAGGAAGTGGCTCTATGTAGTTCACAATCTAAGACCACATGCTGCCAACCCTTGCTCATTAGAGCAATCCCACCGGAGAGAATAAGGCTGTTTCACACCAGGTCTGCTTGCCTGGTAAAGTTTAGTAGGTTCTGACCTCAAGTTAAGTATTTTAAAACATCAGCAAAAAGCTCTCTGACTCACTGCTAATAATATAATTGCTAATGGGAGGAATCTCTAAAAAATATATCCAAATATGTTTATATAACAGTCAGAAAACTTTCATTCCTGAAGGGAAGGAACAGTTGTACTTTCAACATCACTTGTGTTTTGGCCTGGAGGTGTCCTGTGTGCTGTGCCAAAAAGTAATAATTAAAGGGACACAGGCAACATAAAACTAAGTTTATTGAAATTCCTTACCTGTCCTTGGCAATGCAGTAGGGTTCTCAGAGTGAAGAATTTTTTAATATAAGTTTGTTTTGCACCACTCAGACTCTTTGTTCTTTCTACAGTGCTCAGTTTCAAGTATAAAAATCTGTTTTTTCTGATTTCACTTCTAGTTTGTGTTCGATCTCTCAGTGTTACTGTGCTGTATGTGTTCTGAATTTAAAAGACATCTGCTTCACTTCAGCTGGATCCCCCACTGTCAGTCTTTGCTTCCTCCTGTTATGTGCATGCTAAAATATCACTGGCATGAATATGCAAGGAAAGTAAATGCAAAGCCAGCACCACAGATAATTGCTGATCCTTTTAAAGTGTCCAAGCCTCTCATGAGGTCTTTGATGCAGAGGCTGTTAAGCAAGACAAAGATTTTGACTGCTCTCTTTGCAGGCGACAAGAGAGAGCATCTGCAATTACTTTATGAAAGCAACCACTGGTGAGAATTACAAATCAATACGTGGAATGTGCTTGGTGCATTTTATTTTAATGAAACCCTGCTTCACACAGCGTTTGGAGTTTCTCAGCTGCCTTGTTCATCCTTGGCATCCAGGCACGGTGACAAAGGAGTGAGCCGCCTCCTCCACAGCTGGGCTCACGTGGCACATGCTGCAAGCAACCCTGCAAATTTTGCTGATTTTTTTTTTTTTTTGGAGGGGGTTCCCCCAAATGGGTGGTGTTGCAAGTAGTTCACTGTAGATCACAATTCACTTGGCAGCCAAGTGTTTGTGAGTGAAATTGCAAGAGATTCAAATTAAAAGAAAAAAATTATTACAAAGATGCATAACGCCAAGACCCCAGGCAGTCGTGATCCCCTCGGCCATGTCAGATGCAGGTTGTGCCAAGCAGACATTCCCAATCCAGATGCTGGCACCCTTCCAAACCGAGAGTCTGGGTGGAGTGGGGGGGTCGACTCCCACCCCCGTGTTTGAGCGTGGAGGGCTCTGACCCGCCGTGCTGGGCTCAGTGCCACACTCATGCAGCACAACAGATTCTGGCCTGGAGCCTGCCTGCATCTGGCCAGCTCAAAACTTAGCTGGAGGAATTTCTATCCATCTGCACCCATGGCCCGTTACTGCTCAGGGTGCAGTTTGAGGTTAAAGCTAAACCAATCTTTTTTCTAGGAACACTGCCCTGAGCAAGGCCTGTCTGATCCAGGAGATTTGATGTTCTCAAGAAGAAAAAGAAAAAAAGAACAACCTTTTTTGCTTCAAAGCTGTACCATTCCCCCACTTATAAGGGTTAGAACAGAAAGGTCTTGCAGTCTTACACTGTCAATCACCCTCAATCACAGCCCAAAGGCCGTCAGTGACTGCTTGCAGAGGTGGGAAGCAGACAAAAAGCAAAATGCTAGCAGAGGGTGTAAGGTCAGCTGGAGTAATGGATACACTTGGGAAAGTGTGGGGTGCCCACAAGGATTGCTCAAGCTCGAATGGAGGATCTGGGTTACCATGTTGGTTTCTGCCAAGGAATCAGCACTTCCTCTGCAGCAGCAGCAGCGAGGAAATGACCCCAACATGGACAGTGCACACTTCCAAAAATCCAAGAGAGCACTGGGAAATAAACACTAGAAAAATTTAGGCTATGTAAATGCACAGTCAGGTCAAAAGCCAACAGGAAGCACTCCCTAAGAGCCAGACCAGTCCACCCAATGTGTCTGGCAGTCACAGGCTCTGTAACCCATGGATTAATGACCTCCAGAGGAACATCCCTCCCATGGATGATTTACTGCTGACTGATTTCAGCCCCACATCCTCAGATGTGTTTCCTCTGAGCTGGCTGTGATCGATGGGCCAGCACAAGTCACAGAGGACATTTACGGGAATTCGCTATATCCATGGCACTGACAAGGGATTGGCTGGAGAGGCTCCCAGGAGAGCAGCACTGCTGGGAATAAACACTCTTCCTCCCAAGGGCTGGGTGCTTTGCAGTAGCTGTGTTGCTCCTCTTTGGATTTTCATTTAATTCAAATCTCTTTCAGCTTCAATTTGTATTTCTTCAGGAAAACCAGTTGCTGTTTTGTTCTTCCAGGGCTCAGTAGTCACTTGGCTTCTTTTCAGCTGATGCTCCCCATGCACAGTGAGGGAAGTGTGCTCCTCTCTGTTCCAGCTTTTATTTATCTAGTCCTTCCCTCAAATGCAATGAAGAGGGGTTTGTCTGCACGGCACTGTGGAGAGTTGAGAGGGGGAGCCTGCAATGCCCACAAGGTTCAAAGGTGAATTTAGACAAAATAACAGGCACGTGTAGGGGATGTTTTTGGGAGCACGGGGTGCCTTTGTGGATCTGAGCAGATCTGGCAGCTCAGTGTGGCATCAGCACAGCTGCTGGGGGCTCAGTCCCCCCGGATGTACTCAGGCAGTCAGGGGCACAGGCTCCTGCTGTTTGTGGGCGGACGGGGGTTTGCAGAGCACGCTCTGCTCTTGGCTGCTCTTGAAAGAGCAGCAGAGCCTCTCTGGGGATAGAAGTTGCCTTTGGACTGGAAATGGCATTATTCCCTCTGTCCTTAGCAGCACTCTGAGCAGGTTTGGATATAAACTCCCCAGCTGAATAGCCTGGGCTTGATCTGCACTGGGGTTGGCGCCCTGCTGCAGTGGACATCCTTGGGAAAGTGCAGCTTTTGGGGTTAGTGTTCCTGTTGTAGATAAAAAGCTCATGCACCTCTGCAAAATACTTTATTTCTCATGGTGCAGGTGAGCTCCCCAGGCAGAAATTGAGCCAGTTTCTCAGCCACATTTCATTTCAATATCCAAATACTATTCAAGCAGCCTAGCTTGTATGCTGCAGTAGAGAACTAAACCCCTGTGTGAGCTTGTTTGGATTGAACTGTCAGTGTGCACGATTATAAAAGCCCAGGCTATGCCCCCATGCTCATGTTTGGCTGCACTGATAATTTATTTTTCCTGGGGCAAGTGGGAGCAAAGTGACAGGTTTACCCTTTACTCTGGAAGTGAACTGAAAGTGAACTTACACTCTGAATGTGTAAGGAAAAGAACTTGAGAGGAACAAAAAACATTGGATTAGTAGTTAAAGGTGTCTTGCAGGAGATAAGTTGGCAGGAGTGAAGCTGACTTAACATTAACACCCAGAATGAATAAGGGGCTGTAAGTTAACCATGATGGATCATTAACTTCAATCTCCTTTCAACCTGCGAAAAATTATTTTCCTCCCATTCTCTTGGGGTTTGGCCCCTTTGAAGGTGATCAAATGCAACTCAGCTTTTCAGTTCAGTGAAACCTTTTAATCCTTCCTGTGGATGAAATACTACATACCACAGTGTGGCACTTGACAGTAAATTAAATGAACACTTCTGTATGTTTCTGAGCTGTGAGAGACCCTCAATAAATAAAATAAATCTGCAAATAAGGAGAATTTAGTAGAAGGCTGAATGTTTTCCCTTCCCCTCAGAGACATGGAGATCAGTGTTACTCTTATAGGTCTGTGTGTCTGTGTAAGTTCAACCAGATACCTAATTTCTCTGCAACTCTCTCTCCTTTTCCTTCAGAGCAAAACATCCTGTCTTCTGAAAACATTGAGGGACAGCAACTGCAGCCTGCTTGGCTGCTCCAGGCAGTCCTGCATCCTTTCCCATCTGTGCACTGTGCCACAGGAGGACTCCTCATTCCCTCCACGCTCCTTTGCAGGTCAGCAGAACAGCCAGAAACCCCCCCAGGTCCATGATACTCTGAGGGGATGGGTGTTCAGTACGAGCCAAGAGATGGCTGCTTTTGTGTGAGGCAAGCTTGAGTAACAGATATGTTTGAGAAACTCTGGGCTGGCCAAAAGGGCTGCTCAAGCTGGAATGGAGGATCTGAGTACTTTGTCTCTGCCAAGGAGCCAGCAATTCCTCTACAATGGCACCAGCGATGAGATGACCCAAACAAGGACAGTACACACTTCCAAAGATCCAAGAGAGCATTGGGAAACAAATACTAGAAATACTTAGATTGTGTAAATGTTCAACCAGGTCAAAAGCCGATGGGAAGGGTTCTGCAAGAGCCAAGACAGTCCACCCAACATGTCTGGCACTCACAAACTCTGTAACCCATGGATTAATGACCTCCAGAGGAACGTCCCCCGTCTTGAGGGTGTGCATAAGAGAGAACTTGCTGAAATGATAAAAAACCAGGCTATGCCCCCATGCTCATGTTTGGCTGCACTGATAATATAACTTTTCCTGGGGCAAGTTGGAGCAAAGTGACAGGTTTACCCTTTACTCTGGAAGTGAACTGAAAGTGAACTTACACTCTGAATGTGTAAGGAAAACACTTGAAAGGAACAAAAAAACCCACACTGGATTAGTAGTTAAAGGTCATCAAAACAGCCAGAAAACCCCTCCAGGTCCCTGATTCTCACGTGGGGTGGGTGTTCAAGCCAAGAGCCAGCTGCTTTTAATGGCAGCATTCCAGCTTGTGGCATGGGGCTTTCCCTGTCAGTATTATTTTGGAGGGATCCTCTATCACAGCGTGAGGGTGCTTTTTGTAATATGTGTTTGAAACCATTTGTCTTCCTGCAGCATGTGGCTGCTGGTGCCTTAACAGGGTGCAGGACAGTCAAGGATCACCTGAAAACACTTAACACCCTCAAAAAGTGATACCTGCCCTTCCTCAGAGACTGACCTTCAGCACTAAGCCCATGGCTCTCTGCACCACCTGAGTTCCCAGAGGTGGGAGAGGGAAACTAGCGTGATAACAAACCTGAATGTTTGTCAGAGAAACTGATCTAGATGGACATCAGGAAGGATTAACTTTTTGGAGGAAACTAATAGGAATCAAGTCACCTGTTTTGCTCTGCCACTGACTTGTTCTTCCATCACAGCCAAGTCTGTTCATCTTGATGTAAGGATTGTAAGACCGTGCCTGCAGAAGAAGTCTATCTCATTCCTTTCTGGTAATGGCTCTGTTTACTTTCTACTTTGTCCATGTTCAGTTGATCTGGAGATATACCTTTGATGTTTGCAAGAGGGTGGTGTGGATTGGAAGTCCTTGTTGAAAGAGACAAACAGGTAGTTTAAAATGGTAGCAAAGATGTTATTGGTTAAAGAGCCTACCAGTAGCTACTGGTAAGGCATACTTCTCACCACATTAGCACACAGAAATGTTTATGGGGCTCCTACAAAGCTTTCAAGATTCACTGTACACTTGGCTGCATGCTTTTTGCCATAAAGAGCTATAAATGTGTCATGTTCTCCATTGCATTAACCAGTCTGGCAATGCATTCTCTTCTGAATCAAGTATTTTTATAGTGGCATCACTAAAACCGTGTTGCAGTTTGCCATGAAGAACTGAGCATGCCCTTTCTGAAGCAGAAATCTGGGGGGGAAACTGCTGACAACTCATGGCCAGTGGGCTTTCCTCCTGGCCTGCCTGTGCCAGCTTCAGGAAGCTCTGCAGCGTGTGAGCAGAGCTCTGCATTCCCAGCTGATTCCCATGGGTTTTACTCAGGACTCATGCAGTATGGTAAACTGGGAACAGAACTTGTGGTGGGTGTGGTTTTGGGGACTGCTTGACAAGATAGTTGGGAGGACCGTCCCTTGCACATCTTTTTGATGTGCTTTAATGAAGTCTGATCTCGAAGGGCATCACCCAACAAACATCCATCTTGGTAAGCCTTTGGGGTTCTTTGTGTTAGAAATTACTTTGACGATCCACCTGTCTTGTTTAAGTAACAGTTAAAATACTCCCCTAGAATCTGGTTGAAGAATTTAAATTCAAAATCCAGGATGCTGTCGTCATACTGATCTCTTTTTATGCAACTGTAAATCCATCTTGTAGGCTGGTGCATTCACTGGGTGCTCCTCCTGCACACCACTGCTCACCATCACCTCCTTCTCCAACCTCAGTCCCCTACACAGCTCTGTATACATCATATACAAATTATACCTAAGCTTTCATCCTTGAGATTCTAATGTAGAGAAGACAGAGGACATGCCTAGTGATCCAGTGGCGTCCCCTGTTGTTTCCACTCCTGGTCCCTGTGTTAGAATGGATAAAAAAAATGCTGCTCATTTAATCTTTACTAGGCTTTTCAAAAAGGCTCAGAAAATAAGACGCTGTCTATCTGAGTGGGTGTCAAAATTCACAGGCTTTGTTAACTGTATGGATTAGAAACCACCTGGAGGTCTTTTTTTTTTTGATCTTTGAAAATTTAAATTCAGCAACCAGTGTTTCCCCTGCAAGAGAGGGTGAAATTACCACCTCTTAACTCCAAAGAAAAACCTGCTTTCCCTGATTTCCTTACAATGCCTTAGGTTTTAATGATTAACAGTATCAGCCTTCATTTTTGTCTTTGTCATCACAATACTGGATTTTGTGCATATGGCAAGTGATGCAGTATACCACCCTTTGCTAAAATGGACCAGCAATTCCAGAACCAATAATTCATTTCAGCTGCTTATAGTTTTGCCAAATTGCAACTATTTGGGTTGAAACTTTCTAAACAGAGAGTGTCTGCTTCATGCTGATTAATTTGCTTTAGATTTCAGCAAAAATGTTTCAGCTGTTCTTTGACCAAGATTAAGGAGATGTATTATTGAATGTTGCTCTTACTACTTACTAGGTTATGGTGGAGGTTTTTATCCATTTTGTAAAAGAAATTCTACCACCTACATATGTTGAACTTGAAGCTTGTCGTGTCTTGGATGTACTTTCTGGTGTCAGGCAGGGCTGCCCTGAGAGCCTGTATGAAACAAATGGTAAAATCACAGCCCATTTCATTGCCTCCTGTTACAGTCTGTCTCCTGGATAACTTGCTTTCCCTGCTTCTGTCCTCTATCCCGCTATCCAAGCTGAATAGCTTGCTGTGTCCCCTTTCTGCCTCTCTTATTGAATACACTTGGGGTTTCGCATCCATTTCCCCTCTGTGTGGCAAAGCTGATCCTTGAAAATCTATCCCAGAATGTACCTTTTTGCCCTCCCTGAAGTCATATGATTTTAGTTGATTGTATGAGTCTGGACATTCTGAATGTTACCCAGATGTTACAAACCCTCTGGAACCAGTCACCAGAATTGGGAGATGACATTGCCTTTCCTGCTTTCTCAATATCTTCCCTGGACAAGTTCACTCTTGCCTCAGAGAACCATTCTGGCACCTGCCTCTGTCCAGGTGTCTGTTGGGGTCCTGGGAACTGGGGTTGTTCAGATGCTGATTTAGTAGCAAGTCCTGTACTGTTAGAAATGGCACCTTCTCTGTCTGGAGAGGATATGGACACCAATCTCCTCGGAAATGTTTGTGCTAGATGAGTTTCTTCAGGTTTCTTCAGATTGATAATTGATTTTACAGCCAATATTCTTGAGGGCAGGTAGGTGGAAGGGCTTTTTTTTGGAAGAGGAGAAAACCAGATATCTGAAACAAGTCAAGGAAAGATTTTTTTTTTTTTCTCCCCTACTTAGTTAATATGTTATTTACTGAATATCACTTAATATGATTTAAAGTTGGCAAGAGAGACTTGGTACAGGAGAACAGAGATACTCACATCTGTCACTGCAACTAATGGGGGCTTTTGCTGAGTGCAGTCAGGTGCATTTGCTTTCACTGCTCTTGGATCTTTCACCAAAGAACTGTTTTTAAAACATTTGGTTCCCCAGCAGGATTTCCTGCTCTGGCTTCCATGAGATTAATTGTTTCAAAAGCTGGACTGGATGGAAAGTTGTGATGGCTAAGTCCATATAGACCTAGCACTACTTCTCCGTGCACAAAAAGCTGATAATTTTAGCACTGCCATGTGTTTCTGTACAGTCTAATATTTCATTCAGCTGTTACATATTTTTACTTTCTTCAGCCATTATTTAACACATTGGAGAAGAATATGAAGTGGTTTCATGCTGCTGTTGATTGATACCTTTTCCTTTACAGTTTTCTCATAGTAGTTTTTAAGTTTCATTGTTACACTCACAAACACCAACATGAAATGACAGATCAGACTTCTTTGAACATGGGACAGGTGTTTGAGACACTGCATTCAAGATGAGGAGATTTTGCTTTGTGTCATTCACTGTCATTCCTAACCCTGGTCACAGAGACTGTGATTTAGGATTAGGTTTCTCACTTCTCTCCTGACTGATTGCAGAATACATTTGGGAGACTTTAGTTGAAAATGGTTTTCTTTTCTTGGCTTCTGCATAGTCCAATTAAGATTTCATTGGAAAACTAGTTAAGTATGTCTCTTCTTCAGCTAAAGCTGTAGCAACCACACAACTATAAATTCCTGTGTAGTCAGGCAGTAGCTCACGAGATCCAGGGAGTCATGCCCACTCTGTCAAGCTTTGGACATCTTCAGAGGAGGCTCTGGAAAGCCAGTATTTGTCTTGACTGCATGCTTGGCTGGTTTAGCACCATGAATCTCCGCTGGGCTCTGCAGGAATAGTTTGGCTGGCTACAAAACAACTAGCAGAGAAAAAACAGTTAAGGGACCAGAATAGGAGAGGACAATAGTCATAGTTTAACCTGGTAGGCAGTTAAACACCACACAGCTGCTTAGACACACACACAGACACACACAGAGGACTGGGAATAAAAAGTATAGGACTACAGTAAAGCCATATATACTGCACTGAAGTGTGGATGAGAACTAACTGTCAGAATAATAGACCTTTATTACATTTTCTCCCCAATTCCTAATCTTTTCCTTGCATGGAGCCAGAGTTTATATTCTGGGCCAGCCATATTTCTAGATAATGTATAACCATGATTCCCTCTCTCTGATTATCTTACAGCTCAGTTTCAGCTGCTTTGCTGGGCAGCACGGAGCTTTTCCACATGGTCTGTGGACATCATTAAAAAGCGACATGAACTCAGTGCTTTCAGCCCAGAGGGATTTGACCCCCCTTTAGCAGAAAGCTGAGGCAGAGCAGCAGCCCCTGGCTCTCACCAGCTTCATGGTGTTAAGGGGAGCTCTGAACAGGGAGCTTCAGCCTGCACACTCCACGCAAACTTGGATGAGAGCCATGTTGCAGTACAGTACAGATTTATATTTCATTCAGAGCATGCTCTTTTCTGCCACTCCTGCAATTTGTGCAGCAGTTTTTTAGTTCCTCACTAATTATTAGGTATTCCTAGTCTTGCTCTGTTAAAAGCGGGAGGCTAGGGGTGGCTTTAGTCCCCCATCCCACATTTGGGAGAATGCTCTAAAGGACTGGGGGACTGCAGTACGGTACTGTTGGCCAGGGGCATTTCAGGGCATAAGCCACAGAGAGGCTGACTGTAGCACTTTGTTCAAGCTCCTCCACTCCATTAGCTCCAGGATGCCAAATGGAAGTAAAACAGAGTAAGCTTCAGTGCAGTTCTAATTGCTTCAGGTTTTAAACTTCGCAACACACGCCTGAGCTGTCTTGTACTGCGTCCAGGTGGTGTTTTCTGAACATGCCCCCACTGAAAGAGATAATCATGTGTTGTTTCATTTATGAAGTTTAAAAAGCAATTTAAGGCTGCCCAGTTCACTGAATTGAACCTCTGCACAGTAGCATATTCAGTTTCTGCTGTAACCTGCTACTGCTGCTTTTAGCTGTAGCTGTAACCGCAGAAATAACAGCCAAAAAAACCCCAAAAAAACCAACAACACCCTACTTACTTCATTTTTAATTTTTTTTTTCCAGTGACACTGGCTGCACTGTTCATTGGAAAGAGGGTTTGGGCAAGGCATATGACTGTGCTTTCTTCCTCAGCTGAGAGAGGCATTGGAATTCTTTCTGGCTTTGCTGAAATCACACTATTGCTGAGAACATCTGTAGAAATGAATTAGCTTTTTCTCTCCCTCCCTCACTGATTGTAAACTTCAGAGAAGGTCAGGCTCATGGGTGTTTCTGTGGATTATTTTGATGACATCAAAAAGGGTAGAGCCTGTCTCATTGCAACCAGCTGGAAATACAACAACCTCTTTAAAAGTATATGAGTTAGCTGCCATCAATATATGGGACTCACAGGTTTAAGTTCCTGGGAGCACATGATGCAGAAACTGAAGAATCATCACTCCAGGGCCAACATCTGCAAAAAGAGTCTAAGGCATTACCTACAAACCTTTGATCTAAGTAGTTAGGGCAGCAGACTGCAGGAGTACTTGGGTTGGTTATCCTTAACTAATTGTGGTAATAAGAGCTCCAGCTGCAAATCCCTGTTCCCTCCTGTCTATCTTGAGCACTGGAGTGAAGTCCTTGTTCGAAAGATTTCTTTATGAAAGAGATAAGCCAACTGGCTTGGCTTTCTCTGCAGTGGCTCAGAGATTTGGAATGAGCGTCCTCCACTTCATACTAAGCTGATTTGGTACCTTTCCAGGACCAAACTTTTTCCAAAAGACAGATAGAGTTTCTGGAGGAGGAAAGAAGAAACCATGCCTCCTTGATATGCCTCGTAGACATTATGGGACTGTGGCTGTCTGAGTTTAGCAGTGCTGGAGTTTCCTAATGCAGATATAATTCAATTAGGGCACCCAGAGGATTGGAGAAAAGCCTTTATTATTTTTAGTCTAAATAAAAATAGTATCTCAGGCTTCCTAGAATAGTGAAAACACAGAGTATCATGAAAAAGTGCTGGACTAAGAATGCTGGACTAAGAATATTTATATACCTTTTCAGCCAGGGTTTCCATGAAACAGAAGCTCTTTGAATTGGGTTTGACCAGCCCTGTCATGTCCAGGCATATGCAATTACTTCTTTATGCCTAAAATTGCAGTAACAAACCTGGGTTTAACTTTGTGGCAGTATGTGCAGGATACTGCCTCACAAATGGTATTTAGATGGTGATGATTATTTTAATCGTGCCTCCTTCAGTAAACAAGAAACTCTGTTTTTAGTCACGAGGGAATGTTTCAGCAGTACTAAAGAGATTTAGGAACCCCAAAACTCATTTAGACATGGTCAATGAGGGCAACACCTAAGTCACACATGTTTCTTTGAAAATGTCCTTTTATACAGTTGTCTTTTTTCTTTTTCCTCTTTCCCCAGGGCCAGGCTCCTTCACTGCAGAAAGATTCAGCAATGACAGTATTTCTGGATGGTCTGGTTATGCTGTCAGGACATGGGGTGCTGAGGGGAGAAGGGACAGACCTTCCCAAGCTTCTCTGATGTGAGAGGGATAGGAACAAATGGGCCCTCTGTCCCTGACTACAATACAAGTTTTTAAGGCAAAAGAGGGGTTTCTCAGCATATTCATTCTCTGGTTTAAGAGGCTTTTACAGTACTGCTCTGACCACTGCTGGCAATTTATGTTGTTATTTACAGGGTGGGGTTTTCTCCCTTCCCTTTGCATTTGGAGCCACTTCAGATGGCTGTGTGCATCACAGCAGCAACACGAATGTGCAGGGAAGAGAGCTCTCTCCAGCATGCAATGCCTCTCCAGGCTGAGAAGATGCTCTGCTTTGCCACAAGCACTTATCCCCACACTACACCTCCTCACTCCTCTCTCAGGGACAAACTTGCCTTTGCTCAGACCTGGGGAGTTGGAGAATGAAATACCCCAGATCACAATCTCATGCTTAATGCTGTTGTGCTAAGAAAGGGGACTTTCCAGATGAGATACTAAAACCAGGATCTCTATTGTGCTATATCTTGGCTCCTGGCTGGCTGGATGTAGATGACAAGACCAGATTAATTGGTGCTGGGATTCAGGTCATGAACAAGTCAGTGTAAATAGATTGAAGTCCAGGAAACAGGACTTTTCAGAGAGATTTCTGAGCAGTCTTTGTTACCTGCTCTGGTCCTCAGATACCAGGCTTGTCTCTGTTATTGAGTCACAGGCTTCCAAGCAAACAAAGCTCAGCTTAGAATAATCTGGTTTATACCTTTTGTGAAGACACAAAAGCACACTGTTAACAAATTTATTTCTATCAAATGTATGTATTAGACTTCCTGAATGTGGTTTCTTGGGTGGAATAAAAATGAATACAATCTCTGAGCAAATGCTTACAGCAGCCAAAGATCTGGCCTTTTCATTTCAGGCTTCAAACTAAGAATCCTGGGCTGGCAAATCCATCAGCAAAGGCACTGTGCCTGCATGGGCAAGCACTGCCTCCTGCTTCCTTATCTCCAGCTTCAGCCAAATGGTTTAAAGAACAGAGTGCTCAAATCGCCCTGGAATATGGAGAGGCAACCCAATGGCATCTCCAAGCCCCTGCTTCCCCAGTTTGGGAATCTTTTGAATACAAACTGTGCCTGGGCTTCAAGGAGAGAATTCCTTGTTCTGACATGCTGGAACTGCAGTAGCAAAATCATCATGTGGTGCAGGTGGTTTGCCCATCTCACCTGCCACTGCTGGGGAGGTCCAATCAGACCTGAATGCACACAGAAACTTCACAGGGTTGTAAACACTGAACTTCCAAATACCCTGAGAAGGTCATGATGAGTTACTGTGAGGTTTAGGACTACCCAGTAATGTGGACTCCCAGCTGTGTTCCCTCTGGACGTAGATGGTAGGAAAACAAAATCTTTTTCCTGTTTTAGAAGAGTTTCAGTTTACGAAGGGGTTTCAAAACTTTGGACAGTTGTTAGCCACTTCTGGTGCCCAGCTGGAAGGCACTGTGATATTAGACTGGTGGCATAGTGTAAGCTCAGGGAGGTGCTCATGTGGCTCTTACTGGGTTTAGAAGATGTAAAGTCTGTGTAATAAAATCTGGCAGCCCCTCTCCTGCTTCAATATCATCAGTGTCTTGTTTGCAGTGCTACAATAGTCAGGACAAATAGATTTGTATGCGTGCTCTGCTCTCCCATAAGCTAACAGTAGCTCCTAGAAGACAGGCTGCCTGGCTGTTGTCTACATGGATACTCTCCAGTGGTAGAGCCACCAGACTGACCAGTCAAAACATGCTGGCACACATGTAGTGTCACTCCTACCAGGGCGAGCACCACATCCCCAGTGAGTCCTGGCATGGATCTGGCCATCATGAGAAGGGCCCCTTTTCTTTGAGGAAGACTAGTTGTGTTTGTTTTTTAATCCCAAACTCAGGCAGTAGGGCAGGTCTCTTAATGCCCCAGGGATTTAAGTACTGCTGTGTTGCACTATGAGGTGATGCAGCAAGGCACAGGATGCAGTCAGGCTTTCCATCAGTTCAAAAATTACAGGCTTGGGCCCTTGAGAGTCCATCCTGCCCAGAGGGATTTTGATATATAACTACAGGAGTATTTGTATTTTTTTTCTCCACAGCAGAATTTAGTGTTATTTTGTTGGGATTTGCAGCACAAGGTAAGACTAAATCAGAAAATATTTCTAATAAATATTGAACATTCAGTTGCCATTAATACTGAGAAATGTACAAGGGAAGGTTATTTATGTCCTGTGAATAGTCTGACAATGTAACTGTTCTGAGTCAGGTGTTTGTGAGCCAGGTAAAATCCTATGGGGCCTGTTTCAACAGTTTTTACCCTTCCCTTCAGAGCCCTCATGATATTGCAGATACAGTTCTTCCTTGGAGGAAGCAACAGGTAGGTTAAGGAATGAGAGGGAAAAATTCCTACTTCTGGAGGAGACTTGAAATGCATGTTTTTCCTACAAGACCTATTTGTGCTTGAAATGCTCTAACTCTTCTTTCCCAGCCACCATAATCAGACTGTAAAAACGAGCACTGAGCCTACAAGTCCCTGCTCTGTGCAAAGCCTTGCTCGCAGGAGATCCGTGTAACACAGCAGGAAAATTACTTCCCTCCGTCTCCTCCCTCTGAGTTGTGTTGAGAAGCTCTCACAGGGATGGCAGGCAGAGCCAACCATTGCTTTGGGCAGCAGGGACAGAGGCTGTGGCTTTCTGCTGTGAGTGTGCCAGGAACAGCAGAGCAGGAAGCAAACACCGACTGTGCTCCTAGTGGGAAGCTTGACAGGTTTGCTGCTCTTGCTGTCGAAGTAACTGCAGCTCCCAATGCTGTGCTAAGATCAAGGTCAATTGGCTTTCCAGTGTGTACCTGTAAATCACATCCCTTCCTCATGCGAGCATCTAAATCAGGCATCAGCAGAAAACGAGCTCCCAGCTGGGAACAGTATATAAACCAATGAAATATAAATGCCTGGTACAAAAGGCAACAAAGTCCCCAGTTGCCACCACTGAATAAAAAGGTTGACGGGAGTTTCCATCTTTACCAATGGAATTTCCAGTAGATGCAGGCAGAGAATAGTCCTCAGAGCCTGTAATTTGGTTTGCTCCCATCACCACTGGTGCTTTTAAAAGAAAACAGCTGCTGCTTTATTTTTTATTTTATTTTTAAACTGTGGCAGCAAGAAAGTTAAAGGAATGATCCCTTGAAATCTATTTTGACAGAGGCCAGCATTTTAAAATGAGAAGAGAGAGCCCAGTTTTTAGTTTCTTGGTCTCTAGGGAAATTTTCAAGGACATCAGGAGATCATTGCAAAAGGATTCCTGGGAAGTCATTAGGGTGGGTTTTTTTCAAGGGGAGGACAGTGCAACATGGAAACAGCAAGCTATGGAATTAGCCAGGTTACAATAATGACTACTCTGGATCAGACGCTATTTGCACTATTCTAACCCTTAGTTTGTGTTTTTTTTCTGACAAGGCATATGAACCTGCTTAACTCTGGGCAACGTACATTGCCAAACCTACAAATCAGTGGGATTTCCCAGGGTGTGAAATGACTTTGGCTGCTTTTTCTCTGCCCTGTACCCCTAAACTCAAGGAGATTTCTCAAGGTAGCAATGCAACTTTACATGAACAAGTGTCAAAATCTGGCCATAGACTTTAAAAGACCTATCAAGCATCTTGGTTTATTATATGTTATTATTAATCTTCCATTTACTTCTCCAGAGGTATTTAATGTCATTTCTACCTTTTATCCAACCTGTTTCTTTTATATACTGACCTTGGTAATATTTAATCCAGCACTTAATGGTAAAAAGTCCACCCCAGCATGATTCTCTGCTGCTGTTAACTATGGCTGTTAGGTATCAGTGCAAAGTGAGCATAAACACTCGTGGTTTTATGAAATAATATTTGAAAAGTTGCACTTTGCAGGTGCAAAGGACTACAGGAGATGATGGGAAATCAATGCAGTGCTTGAGAAAGCAAGTATTCCACCTTAGAGCTATCAGCAGCAGTGACCTTTCCTGGCTAACACAAATATGTGACAGAACCTGGCACCCTGCTCGTCTTTCAGAGCAAAATGTCATGGGTCCCAGTTTTGACAAGGATGTTTCAGATAAGGTGGTAGGAAAAATTTTTTTTGAGGGTTTCTAGACCTTGAAGGGATTGCTTGGCAAGATCTTAGGTGTCCCTCGCAGGGAGATTTCCAGAACCAGCTGCACACCCATCTGCTCAAGCAGGGCATGGGCTGGGTCTTTGCAAGGTCCCTCTCAGCTAGCACATTACAGTGATGCCATAAAATTTAAAACAAAACATTGAGTATCAAGATATACTGGGGCCCATGGAAATCCCAGAGGTAGGACAATGTCTAACGCAGTTCTTAGGAAACAGAGAAGAGATTACCCATGGTCATCTCTGGGAGCAGCTCCCCAGCTGCTGGTCTCTGAGGGAAGCTTGTACTGCACCAGTGTCATTCCCTACATCTCTGCCCAAGCGTGTACTCCCTTGGTGAACCCCGGGGCTGCGGTAGCACCATCAGTGCACCGGTGCTGGTCCACCAGCAGATGGGAGTCTCACTGGTATGAGGCCGGGGTAAACTGCTTCTGTGGCATCCAGGCTCCAGAATTAAACTGGGTGAAAAATCAAAACATCCCCTAGAAAGGGTCTTTTTCACAGTTGCTGGACAACCAGAACTCGGGGAGGAGTTCAACAGATTCCTCAGTTTTCGGCTGAAACTGGGCGCTGCTTAATTTCTATTCAACATGGTCATCAGACCAAAGTTTGGGGTTAATCTCACTCAGTGGCACCAAGGTCCTGGGAAAAAGCAAGGCATGTGGGAGAAACCTGCTGAGAAGACAGTAACGAGCACTACTAATGAGCAGGGAGGGAATCAAGCATGCACTGCATCAAAGGCACAGCATCTTTCTGCAGGCAAACAGCATTCCCTCTTCAGCTCCAAGTCAGCTGCAGTTCAGGCCTCAGCAGTAATAAGTAATTTTCTTCTGCACCATGTTAATAGTACCTTTTGACTGTTACTTTTACTTTTGGTTATCAGTATTGCTCTTACAGTCATAATTAGCTCCCCCCATGGTCTGAACTCCATGGTGTGAGGCAGTGCAGATCAGGAGCAGGGTGACCCTTCCATGGGGATTTCGCAGCCTGCCAAGGAAGGAGCCATTGCCATTTCTCAGTTCTCAGTTCTCCCAATTAACCTGGTAAAGTGGCAGATTAACAGAGCCGGGATCAGTGTTTGTCCACATTCATTTCACCTGTGTTGCTGAGCAGTTGTATTTTCACGTGTGCTTTGTGCATCTGTTCCCTAGCCACCAGTGGTGCTGGGGTGGGAGAAAGGAGCTTCTCCAGTACAGACAGAATTTGATGATTCCCTTGAAGATAGCTTGGGATAATAATTTGAGACTCTGAGAACTTAATCTTCTGCCCTTCTACACATCTGGGGTCACCTTTCTTCTCAGGTAAGGGCCAGCCACTGTTGTCTGCCTTAAAGGGCTGGAGTTGCTCTTTCTTTTCCATATGATGGGGCTGCAGGGGGAGGGGGATGGTATGAGACAGCAGCATGTGTGACCAGGGAGCTTTATCAGACACACAGAAATAGGCAATAAAAAAAGTCCTGACCTCCCAGCAGCTGGTGCCATTGCCACCAGTCAGTCCTTACCATAATGCATCTCTTCCCCCTTGCAAATGTGTTTGTCCTTCTAAAAGGAATATGTTGGCAAATGTGTTTGTGCTTCTTAAAAGGGTGCGTTTGCAGCTGAGTCCACATAGGAATCCTATGAAATCCTCATGGTGTGCTTCCCCTTCTAGCCCTGCGGATCTGAGCAGCACGTTCACCTCCCACTGCTGGAGGACCAGCCTCGCATATCTGATGTGATCACAGATGGCCCTGGCCCTGCCCCTCGGGTATGAAATACAGACAGCAGGCAGCAGGACTCAACAGGTCAGTGTCTGAGTTTCAACCGGGATGTTTTACTGTATTTTCTTTCAAGGGAATTTCCAACTATGGGTGAAGTTTGGTCAGTTTTACAGTTTTTATTTCCCTGGTGAACCCAGGGAGGCTGGGCCAAAGGGATGATTATTTTCATTAGCTCCTCTAAGAGCCTTGGGCTAGACTTCCTGGTATTTCAGTACTATGAGATGCAGATAATGAAAAATTCACCAACAGTCTTGAGTACACCATCCACCTCCTGAAAAGCTACTGGAAGTGGGTTCCCACTGCAAAGGCTGGATATGCTTTCAGGCTCTGAACCTCCCTCTGTCCCCAAGGACAGCAGCACTAGGCATGCCTTTGAGGACAACCATAGAACCACTCTGGTCTCTTCTAATGCTGACAAAACCTGTAAGTCTTTATTCCCCTCTGAGGTTGCTGGAAGCTTTTTCAGAAAAAAAAATAAAGGGAGGTTTAATTTTTTAGAGCTATTATGAGGGTAACACATGTAAGTGGTTACCAGATTTGTTCACACTCACCAGTCTCTCCTTGCTACCTGGACTCAGCCAACCCCTTCGTCCCTGCAGTCTCTCAGCCCATCTTTGCAAGTGAGACAGAGCCCAAATCTTTGCACACTCACCAAGGGGTCAAAATTACTGCACCCCTTGCAACAGAGAGCAAACTGCATCTGCAGAGCCATTCCCAGCCAGCAGCTCTCCCCTAGCACTGTGTCTCACTTGCCTGTGGCAGGGGTCACAGTCCCTCCCTGCACGTATCAAACAGGGACAGGCTCTGATGCTGAGGTTATCTTTCCAGCTGGTTACTGCACACACTTGGTGTGCCCTTGCAAGGAGGTCTATTACAGTCTCATTGTGGTCTCATTTCTATTGCCTCTCTCTAGACCATCCAACAGGGTTTTTAAAGAGCTGTGTAATTCCATGGTCATAGCTCAACTTGACCTGCAAGCTGTTGTGCATGATCTAACTTCATTTCAGCCTCCTTCACTGCAATGAATTTCT
This sequence comes from Empidonax traillii, assembly GCF_003031625.1. Classification (NCBI taxonomy): domain Eukaryota; kingdom Metazoa; phylum Chordata; class Aves; order Passeriformes; family Tyrannidae; genus Empidonax; species Empidonax traillii. The sequence goes on along the minus strand of NW_020955302.1, from coordinate 686,247 downwards.
CCTCCTGGTTTACTCTGCCCTAAATGAGGGCAGAATGAAGCCCAGCATGTGCACACACCCAGGCTTTCTTTATCGTTCCCAAGGGCTCCTCCTTGAGCTGTCCTCTTTTTTCTTAACGTTAAGTGTTTGGGGGCTGAAGAGAAGCAGGGAATGAGTGTTGTCAGTGGGAATCCAGCTCTCAGCCTGGCTCTCTAATTTGGCAGGTGGCTTTTGAGTAGATCTCGAGTGTTTTACAGAGCTGGGTGAAGAGCATTACTGCTATTTCAAAACTGGGGCAACATAAGCTCAGGGCTGGTTCTGCCTGTGATTACAGAGCCTGGGGGATAGAGGATGCAGTAAGAGAACTTTGCACTCCTGCTTTCCAAAAACATGGCGAGAGTAGTAGAAAATGATGTCCTCCTTCTATAGAAATTTATTGCTTGAGGTAGAATTAGTCAGAACTATTATTGCTTTCAGTAAAAGTCTGCAGGGCCGGGGGGTAGCCAAACAAAATATTCAAAATGAAGAAGAGGTGTATTTTAAGGCCATGAAACTTTGCCGTGCTTACGAAGCACTGACCGTGCTGAGAAAAGTCATCAGGAAACTCCCGAGCCTGCCAGCACATCAGCGACTCTTCCCTTCCCCTCGGGGAGTTTTAAAGCCGTGACGGGAGCTCGGCAGGGAAGTGCGCACTCCCGAGCGCTGGCAGGGAGCGGACGCGGCACCGGGCGAGGAAACCCCCCCCGCCCCAGCCCCGCACCCCCGGCCCCCGCCCCGCGGCGGGGCTGGACGGGGCGAGCCCAGCGGGGCACTCGGGGGGCGAAGTTCCCCTTCCCGCGGCTGAGCCGCCTCGTGTCACTTCCTGCCGGCGGCGGGAGCGGAGCGGGGGCCCCGGGAGCGGAGCGGGGCGGGGCGGGAGCGGCGCCCGGGGCGGCGGGGCCGCGGGGCTCGGCGGGGCTCGGCCGGCCCTGGCCGCGGGCGCTGCGCCGCCCGGCCGCGGCCGAGGATGCGGCGGAGCCTGGCGGCGCGGCTGGCGCTGGCCGCCGGCCTCGGCTCGTTCCTGCTCGTCCTCTTCTACTTCCAGAGCAGCCTCAGCCCAGGTGGGTCCGGGGGCGCCGCGCTCTCGGCGGGACTCCCGGCGGGTGCAGCGGAGGGTGCAGGGGAGGGTGCGGGCGGAGCGGGGCCGGGGAGCCCCGCACGGCGGGCAGCGCTTTGCTCCTGGAAGCCTTCGGGGGTCGGCGAGAGGCGGCCGGTCCGCCGGCGGGTTGAAGTTGGGGTGAACTCGCCGGGGGTTGCACATCCCTCGGCTGGGACCATTGAACTTCGCCGCTGCGCTCGCCCGCAGCGTGTGAGCGGCGGTACCGTCCCGGCGATGCTGTTCCGCAGCGAAACTCCCGTGTCATTTTCTCAAGCTGCCTTCTTTCGGGGGGATGTCCCATTCCGTGCCCCTGCGGGGCATGAAACTGCTCGGCTTCGTGCAGCCCTGCCGAGGCTGTGCCGGGGTTGGGACGGGAAAGGGGAGCTACCCCGTCCCACAAGTGCCCACTTACACCCGCGGTCACTGAAATTCCTTGGGAATCGGTTAGAATGGCTCAAGGGACTTCTCTAGCGTCCGCTCTTAAAAATTTCTTCCACAATGGGAAACAATTCAGAACTAAAATATAAACAGTTTTGTACTGGAGGGGTAATTTATTTCCCTGCCCGATTTTTGCTCTTTTGGGGAAATTAGCTCCTCTTTCCTTAGAGACGTTGTTGGGTAATTCCTGCCGTTTTAACAATGTACTAATGTTTCCTGAGTACAGCAGCAATCCATCAATGGGGCCTTTAAAGTTGCATCTTAAAATTCAGAAGACTGATTTGACTGAAACGTTAATGGAATTTTATCAGTGTGGACTAAATGAAATGTGATTTTTCCTTTTATAGGGGCTGCTCCATCACTTTAATGTGTTTTTTTCACTAAGAATAAAAAAAAGACATAACTTGTTGGCTGAGCAAGATTGAAAAGGAGTTGGGTTTCAGCAAGCATTTGTTATTTCTAGATGAGCATGTGAAGTTTGTCAAATGAATTCAGAAATCCCAGAAGACTGCAATCAGTATTGTATTCCTTAGTAACTTATTTTAGAAGAAATAATTTATGCATCTTAATTTTATGTTGGAACTGCTCAGTAAAAAGTGCAGTGCTGAAGCAGCTTTAACCTTCAGGGCTCCTAATGGAGAGATGATTGTGTTTTATACTGGATACTCTTTCTAGCATCTGACTGGAAAATGTGGGTCTTTTCAGGACTGTTTTTCAAAAAGGGACTTCTGCAGGTCTACGTCAGCAGAACTTTCTGTGCTGAGTTGATTTTAATCCTTTGCCTGATCTCAACTCTGTTTCACAGAGTTCCCGTGAGGAAAGTTGGGTGAGTCAGCAGTGCCCTGAGCAGCCAGGAGGGCCAAACGTGTCCTGGGGGGCATCAGGCCAAGCATCTCCAGCCGGGCAAGGGAGGGGATTGTCCTGCTCTGCTCTGCGCTGGGGCAGCCTCACCTTGAACACTGTGGCAGTTTTGTGCACCACAGTGTAAGGAAGATATTAACTCTTAGAGAATGTTCAAAGGAGGGCAATGGGGAAGCCATGAGAGGGGACTGAGGGGAGACCTCATTGCAGTTACAACTTCCTCATGACGGTAAGAGGAGGGGCAGGCACTGATCTCTCTGTGGTGACCAGTGACAGGATCTGAGGGAATGGCCTGAAGTTGTGTCAGGGGAGGTTTAGATTGGATATTAGAAAAAGTTCTTCCCCCAGAGGGTGGTCAGGCACTGGAACAGGCTCCCCAGGGCAGTGGTCACAGCGCCAAGGCTGACAGAGTTCAAGAAGCGTTTGGATGATGCTCTCGGGCATATGGTGTGACTCTTGGGGATGGTCCTGTGCAGGGCTAAGGGTTGGACTTGATGATCCTTGTGGGTCCCTTCCAACTCAGCATATTCCATGAAAGGAAAGTCTGTGAAAGGTAGAGAAAACCAGGTGACAGTAATGGTGATGGCATCTCACAAGGGGTTTGAGGGATTTTGGGTCTGGAGTGCTCCCTTGAGAAGTGCTGGATAGCTGGGGCTTTAGGAATTGCAATACCCTGCAAATCTGTTCCTTCATATGGGGCAAGTGTGATTTTTGAAACTTGTAGATGGTGATAGATCTGGGATAGGGATCCCCAGCTACTGGAACCATGTAGTGGGAGCCCATTTGTGAGGGTGGTGATTTGCCCCTTAAGGTTCACAAAAGAGGTGAGTTTAAGTGATATTCATGTTCTCTAAAATCTGCTTAGTTTCTAGCCACATAGTTTTCTCCCTGGGTCCAGCCTTCATTTTTGTGCCATTTCTTTCCCTTATTATCTCTCAGTTTACAGTTTTTCCTTTCCTGTTCAGTTCAGTGAAAAACTCACACTAGCAGAGGAAAGGTCATTACCATGTATAGAAAAGAAGCAAGCTAAAGGTTGTTTCAATTTCTTTTTATCCCAAAGGAAAGCAAACCGAGGCCAATTACTTGAATTTTAGAAGTTACAAGTTACAATAATAGGTAAACAATTTGCAAACAAAAGTGTCATCTTTGAAGTGATAGTTGCCTTGAGATTATTTGGAGTTCTAGTTGTCTGGTGTCATTTGGTTTCCATATAATAATGAAGAAATATGGTAGAAAAAATCAGCAATGCTGTGAGTTTCCCCCAGGAGCAGTCAGATCTTTTCTCCATCATTAGCAGGATTGAGGAGGTTGCCTTTCCTGGGCCACCCACAGCCCATTACATGTAATATGCTGAATTAATCCTTGCTAACAGCACATAGAGACCAAACTATCTGGGGACCAGGACAAGGAATACATGGGAAGAAAGATAATGTAATCAGGAACCTTTAAGTTTGGGAGTGCTAATGGCTCACTCAGTGTGGGGAGCAGGAATTAACTCTTCCATTTGCATTGCCCACTTGTAACTCTGTTCGGGCAGTTGCGCACCGGAGTGGTCTGTGCTGAGCTCCGTGGCTGTGCTAAAATAAAGCTTTCTTGTTCTGCCTCAGGAACACCCACACGCCAGGCTGTGCTGAAATAACTCTGCTCCTAAATGCTGCTGAGTTGGTTATTTTGGTGCTGGGCTGAATTTGTTTGTACTGAAGTCGGTGGCAGAATTCCCCGTTGTACCTCCCTGGAGGCAGAAATGGGCTCGGTGTGTTTGCCAACCTCGCTGGCACTCAGGAGAGCTGGGACAAGTCTTGGTGCTCCACAGGGAGAGCAGCCGTGTGTGGGCTTATGTGCTTGAGTGTGCCCTGACTTTGTGGCACTGGTTGCTTTTTGTTGCCTTTCCTTGCCAGTGGCTGTACCAGTGAGCAGACATGGGCTGTAGTCTCTCCCCTGGCCCTGGGGTGCAGCTGTGCCTGTGGACTGTCTCTTGCTCGGTTCAAGTCGGTGATGACCTGTCTGTCCTGTTGACCTTTGGCTGTCTCACTCCAGGCTCACAGACACATGGCCAAGGGCAGGATGTCTGCGTTTCAGGAAGGTATTGAAGTGGTGTCGAGCACGCTGGCCACAGGAGTTTCCAAACACTGCCACAATGTGTAGTTCCAGGGTTTAGGTGGAGCAGTTACCTTGCAGCATCTCCAGCCCTCCTGCATCTGGGCTGGTGGTATGGGCAGGTATGCTCAGCTCCTGGGCAAACCTCATGACATCTCAGCTTGGTTCAGGGAATGATGAGGGCGATCAGGAGGCTTTGGCTGTATTGGTGTCACCCCACAGCAATCCAGGAGATCCCACCTGGCATTGGCATGATTGTCATCTGTCTTCTGAGTTGATCTTCCTCTGCTGTTTCCTTCAGGAATAGTGTACTATTAACTGTGCTGACTTCTGCACACTGTACATTTTCTGCACAGAGGTGAGAATAAGCAATGGGGTTCCCAGAACACTGTTCCATCTCACTCTGGGGGCAGCACATCTAGGCTGGCACAGCAGGAGATAATGGAGGCTGCCGATCCTTGTCTACATCAGAGTTTTGATCACTGCTGTTCTCAGGGGCACCACACAGATTTTAGTGACAGTGGGGGAGCTGGGATGACTCTGCTAGTACAGATGTAGGGTAGAGAGAAGGGGGAACAGCAAAAGGAGGTAGAGGGAGGTGAGTGGCAAGTGCTAAAGCCCTGCGTTCATCTGCATCTGAGATTTCTGCAGACTAGTGCTGTGGGGGCACCTCAATGGTACGTCTTTAGGGAAACCGTGAGTAGGGAAATTGTACTGACATCCAGAGAGCTGGCAGGTTTTCTCCAGTAAGAAAGAAGGAAAGGCCATCAATCTGAAAGCACTCCTTTATTTCTGCTCTGGTTCTGCCCATCTGCAGCATCCAGCTGTTGTTTCTTAGGTCTTTTTAGCAGCATTTGTTTAATGTTGGCTTCTGCACTCCCCGTGTTGTTTCACAACCTGCTGTCAGCATGAGCTGTTGAATATCACGGGGCTTTGTAGGTGAGACATACTCAGCCTTTGGTCTGACTCTTTCACAAGGAGAGATACCAGACTGTAGTAGTGTCAAGGTTGTGATACTGCTCCAAAAAGGATTCAGAGTGAGAAAGCAGTAAGGTCCCTCTCTCCATCCTCATCTGCCCCTGCATCAATCAGTTGACCTCCTCTGGGCACTGATAGAACAAAGCCTTCTGCAGCCTCTCCTGGAGTGGAGGTGCCACTTCACCATCCCAAGAGCCAAGGATTGAGGTGTTACAGGAGGATGAGCAGCAGCAATGCCAGAAGCCACACCAACACATGTAGCAGGTATCAGAGGCTTCAGGAAACTGTCTCGTTGTGTGATTGTTAGCCCTCTGATGTGCCAAAGTGAATAATGGAAGACACTTGCTGCCACCACTCTGCCAGTTTTCAGGTGCTCTCAGTTGCCCAGCCAAACGTCTCTCAGTACCAGCAGGTCCTGGAGAAACTCAATTCTCATGGCTCCAGATCTTGTCTTTCAAGTTTTTTGAGCTGTCATCCAAATCTGTGGTTGCTCTTGTGAAATCTCAGTCAGCTCCATCCTTGTGCCTAAAGATTTTTCTGTTTAGGGGTATACAAATTATTGTAGAGATCATAGACGGATAGAGGTTATAGGTTTGATAAGTGTTTTGACTGAGGTCCTGCAGGGCCCAAGTCCCTTAACCTACAAGTGCACCTAGACCTGGCCTGAATGGAGATAAATACATGCTTAAATATTAGCAGACCCTTGCAAAACAAGGTTTTTTTCAGAACAGGAAAGAGCCTATTTTAGTCCTCAGTTCCTCCCCATTGTTTAAAGGTATTTTCAGGCTGAAATTCAGACACTGCCTTGGGATGTGAGTGTGGGTCAGCCAGCAAACACTCCCTGAGACTGGGTCATGCGTCCAGCTGGCTGACACATGTCCTCAGCCTTCCAGATAAGGAGGGCTGCTCTGCCTTCACCCTGGCTAAGGGTGCAAGCACAAGCAGGGATGACAAATCTAAGACACCCTCAGATGGTGTGGATTTTTCTTTTATTTTATTTGTTTTTGCCATGGAGTAGTTTTGCCCAGCTCAGATTCCCAGTCACAGTGCTGTGATGCCCAGGATGCAGCTGCTGCCCTTTGAGGAGCCAGTGCTCACAGTACAGCAGTGTTTGTCAGCCAGGATGTCAGGCAACACAGGCTAGAAGCCCTCAGATGTGCCATGTTTGAAGAAGACATGAAGTGCTGTAACTGTGACCCATCATGGTAGAAAAATCCACCCGGTCCGATGCTGAGAACAGGGCAGTAATGAAGCCCATCTGCTCCCGAGGGCCAGGCTCCTCATGAGGAATGCTTTCTCTAGTCCTTCTTGGCTTTCTGCAGTTTCCTGAGAATCTCTGATACGCGAGAGAGGTTTTGGAGGGGGAAGGAGTGGGCTTAGCACGCCTGGAGTTAACTCTGTCCCTGCAGGAGAGATTCGTGTCTTAGTGGCTCTGCCAGTTGGATCCAACCTCTGCTGGTCCTGCAGCCCTCTGGCATCCCAGCCTGGCTCTTTCTCTCTGGCAGGACGTCGCACCTGTGTTTTGCCCCCACTCACAGAACTCCAGCACTACTATTTATCCTGCAATAAGAACTCCACAAAAATATCAACAGTAGGACTTTTGCCTGTGTTGGTGCAGGTGATGGTCAGTCAGGCCTGATGCTGGGAGTGCTCAGGCAGTGGCCAGGACACTCCTGGAGCTGCTGAGGTTACATGTCGGGTTTTCTTTCTTGGTCCTTGCTTCCTGCAAGGATCTTAATGGAGAGCATGACAAACCCTCCATCTTCATTCCAGTGCAAACACAGCTGTCTTTCCCAGGACTCCATATCAGAAGCCAAGAAACTACAAAGGCATTAGGTACTTAACTCCCAGTATTTCCCCTTGGAGCTGAGTACCCAAAGAAGATATTAACTCCCCAAATACCTCTGTGGGGCCAAGAGGGGTTGTTTTACATGGAGGCTTTGAGGCTCAGCTAGGCAAAAGCCCAAAACTTTCCTTGTTAAAAAGCAATTAGGGACTGTTAGCAGTCTGAGAAGGGGGAAACATCTCACCAAGTAGCTCCAGTGGCCTGAAAGGCCTGGATTTAACGTTGCCATGCCTTGCTCCTGCCTGTGTGGCACAGCTTGCACTGGTGCTGAAAACAGGGACAAATGAAGCTACCCTAAGAGCTGGGGGGTACTTTTTTCTCCTGGTAAAATTATTCATGGATGGAAGGCAGTGACTGGTGTCAGTGGAGAGTTGAACCCCATAGTCACAGCCTATGCTGCCCAGTTCAGACCAGTCTGCTCTGTCCCATACATTACCTGTACCTGCAGAGCTTGCAGTATTGTAAACTGGGACACTCTGCCTCTGTTTCCTGTCTGGATCTGCAACTATGGCACAGATCTATATTCAACCACAAGCCCTCTGCAGTTTCCCCACTGATTCACATGGGTCTTTTAATTTTTCCTTTCTTCAGATACAACTGCCCCCTTGGCAGTAAAATCCTTCCAGCAGGGCTGGATGGTGGGAGGTATTGCTAAATGCACCTTACAGATCCTGCTGCTCTATGAGGTTGTCCCTCATCCCTGATGCTCATCTCCAGATGCTGAGGTCCTTGCTTGAAGACTGGCTGTTGTGGTTTCTTCTGGGTATCTCAGTTTTGCTCTGTTGCAGGTCTGTAGTCCATGTCACTCCAGTAAATTATCCAGTAAAGTCACTTGTAGAGCTCTGATACATAGGGTTCAACCCCCAAATGTCTCTTCTGCAGCCTAGACTTGCTCTGTTCTCCATTTCCCAATTGCCCATGGCTTCCACTGGGAAGCCAAAATTTCAGTCTCAGTCTAAAGCTGTACATGAGCAAATGTGGGAAGAGTGGCCACTGCTTGGATAAACTCTTCCACCATGACCTTCACAGGAGATCACCCATTGTAGGAGGTAGCACTAGGACATGTGGTTTGATTTTGTTTCTCCTATAGTTTTAATGGGCTGGGGAGCAGAGATGATGCTTTGTTTATTATGTTGGAAGGAGAGCATGATGCTCTGAGGGAGCATGCGGTGTGGCATGAGAGCAGGGAAGGGAAGGGGAGCCAAAGGACACAGTTTGAGAAAAGACTCTATATGACTTGGATCCTGTGCAGAAACCGTACCCAACAGTGCCACTGCAAGGCTCATGCTGTCAGGAGATGTGGTGTGCTGGCTGGTCAGCAAAAGGGGGCTGCAGCAGCACCAGCCAGGCCATGGGACATCTACAGACTTTGTAGGAGGCAGCACAGTTGGTTCCAGCAGTGCCAATTCCCCTCTGCAAGGAGCTGAGCAAGCCAAGGAGACCCAGTAGCCAGAGAAACCTGCAGTGGCTAACATCCTCCACTGTCACCACACCATTTAACAGACCTCAAATCTCTGCTCCCCTCTCACTGGGCTGAATCTGTCAGAGTACTGTAGGGCCCTAAATGTGCTTTCAGTCTGAGCCCTGCAGACTGGACAGTGATTGCAAAAAGCAAACACACACCCTACCCTGTGCACACACACTCCCCTGCAGTTATCAAGTTGATCTCAGCATCAGCCCCAGCCATTGCTGTGACTTGACCTGGCAGCTGCCTAAAGTATGGGCTTTCAGTATGAGAAGCTGGTGAAGAGCGAGAGCTGGTGCTGTCCTGCTGACCTGCCAGCCTGGCAGGACCTGTGAATGTGGGAACATCTTTATGCTGGCTGCTGGTGGACAGAGGAAGGGGAAGAGGGAGGGAAGCTGAGTTCTCCACTAGCAGTTTTGAATGCTACTGAGCGGGTTTCATTTTTTTTCCCAGACCCTTTGCAGCAGCCCTTACCGGGATGCCTGAGGTCAATGTGCTTTCTGAAGGTCCCTGCCTTGTAACCTTTTCCAGCCCCCACATTTTGAAGGCTCAGAGGCAAAGATCTGCCTGAATTTTGTTTCTAGATCTGGTGATCCTTTTCTCAGAGCTCCTTGCACAAATATATTCCCTTTAGCTTGCTGGGATGGCACTGAACACGTTTAGCTTCAGGGCATGGAGTTGCCCAGCCTTGAACCAGCCAGTGGTGAATTCCTGCAGCCTGTTGCAGAAACAGGCTGTCTGCCCTGCCTCCTCCTGTTTTCCCCATTGTGCCCCTGAGCTCTTAATATCTGGATGAGCTTTGATTAGATAAACAGTTGTAAATTTATGGGCAGGCAGACTGATGGGAATTTGGCTGGGAAGAGCTGGGAGTTGGTCTTTCCTGGGAGAAGAAAGCAGGGTTTCTCCTTGCTGGTTAGGACTGCAGCAGCTCCATCACTCTCACGTTTGGCAGCTACATCTGCAGCTGAGGTGTCTCATCACTGTCTACCAATGCAGGAAGGCCTGGCCACATAACCCACATCCTTTGGCAGCTCTGTGTCAAGACTGAAATCACCGTTCAGCATTAAAAATGGTTGAGACCCTGTTTTTGAGGGTGCGACTCTTTCTGTCCCAGTTGCTCGTGCTGTCCGTGCTTTCTCAGGTCCTTCCCTGAACAGCAGCGAGAGCTTCCTCACCTCTACAGCTGGGCTCTCCAAGCACCAACCATTCCCAACCCTGTAGACAGCCCAACCTTGTTCCTTTGAGCCCTGTTTGTCTCCCTCTCTGTTAGCATGTCCTGCTCTCCCCACCTTATCAAGGATCCCTGATACACTGGGGCAATGCGTGACAAAGGCATTCAGTGTTCCCTGCTCTGTCTGACAGTGTGTCACATTGTGAAGCAGGTTCTGCAGCTGGGAGATGCTGCAAACCACACTGCCCCAGATCTGTGTCTGGTGTCGTGCTCGGATGAGTCTGTTATGTGGCCGTGTACGCAAACTGTGCTGACCACGGGTGCCGAGACCTGCTGTGCTGGAGAAATACCTGATTCTGGTGAGATCCAGCATTTTTGTAAGTGGACTTAATTTTCATAGACTCCCTCAGAGCATTATCCAATGGGACTTGAAGCTGCTTTCTCCCCGAAAGGGCCTCTGAGGGTGTCACTGTCTCTGCAGTGGCTCGAGTGACAGATCAGCAAGGCTCTAGCCTGTGCATGGCAGATGGGCAGGTGCTGGCATCCCTACCCATGGTACTTGTGTGTGGAGATGTGCCATTGAATGTTTTGGATATTCACATCAGTGCACAGGGCATGTCATGGCCCATGGGTCCCTTCCCATCAGCTTTGTCACCTGTGGTGTAGAGGGACACCGAGGCCATGAGTCCTGGCCTCCTGTCACAACAGTGGTCACAGCTTTTCCTTCTCCATGTAAATGCCACTTGATTTATAGCCCTCTATCTCCTGGCTGCTTTCCCAGCTCTTCCAGGGAGGGAGCAGCAACAGCAGGTTTGAGGCGTCCCTTGCAGTGCTCTCACTCCCTGTGAATTTGCAGCCTCACTGCTGATGTGGAACCTGATCCAAGCCTGCTCTCTGGCCAGATGTTACTTCACTGACCTTGCAGGAAGGTGGGTAATATTGACATGATGTTCAAAGGTGATGTTTGTTTGGAGCTGGGGGGTGTGGGTGTCTCTGGGGCTGGCTGCCCTGTTCCACAGGGCTTTCTTCAAGGCAGGGACCGGGGAAATCAGCACCAACTAACTGGAGGTTAGAAGCTTCTCAGCAATTCCCCATCCTCATTTGTACAAGTGTGTGGCTCTGCCTACCTTGTCTGGCCACAGGGAGCATCTCTGCACAGCCTGATCTCCCCATGGCAGGAAGAGGCAGCGAGTTCAGCCCTGCACAGAGCCAGCCCCTTCCTTTTGGCAAGGGTACAGGGGTAGCATATTCACAGCTGGGTCTTTTCCAAGTTTACTTCTGGCGGAATCAGGGAGATTGATTTCCTTTTAGCTTAATAGGATCAGCAGACACAGGCACTGTGAGACTGAAACAAGGCTGAGTTGACGCTGGTGGAGTTTTGCACCTACTGATGCTGCTGAGTGGTGTAGGTGCAAGCCTCATAGTTCCCTTCTTCCTGAGGTCCCCATCAGAGCTTGCTCATTCCCTGTAAAAAGTGCTGAGTGTGCATTTTTTCCAATATCGGCTTGTTGAGGCTCTCATCAATCCCTGATGCTTAGCACTGGCGAGATGGCTTCAAACCTACTCATCAAGGCTTCTCTTTGTTGTATGAGTGCAGGTAGCCTGTGTGCAGAGGACACAAACAGCATCTGCACAGACCAGACCTGCCTGTGGGCAGGTTTTGAGCAAGTCCAGCCTGGTCTCCCGCACCCTGGCCTGCCGTGGCCTCAGCAGCCGAGCAGAAGGCAGCAGGCTGGTGCAGATGGTCTCTTGGCTTGGTAGGTCCACGGTGCTGTGTGAGCAGCTGTGGATTGCCAGAGCCTGCCCAGTGATGGGAGCCTGAGGGGCTATGGACACAACCACCTCGTGTGGGTGTGCAGGGAGAGGTGGGTCTCTGATGCAGCCTTGCCCATAGAAAATCAGCCCCTGTGCACCCCAGCAAGGACCCCTGCCTTAGCACTGCCAGTGCAAGCCCTTCTTCTGCAGTTCCTGTGGGCAGCAGGCTGCAGAGGGGGAGTATTGACAAGGAATGGAAATGCTGGCATTCCAGGCTTGCATTATAAACGCAAGCAGCCAACTGGGGCCAGGAGAGTGACAGGCATAATGGGGAAGAGAAATTGCTCTTGGAAAGCTTCTAGCTTGGTTTATATGAGGAATTAACCATTTGGAAACAGAAGATTGTATAGTACTTATGCACAGGTACTTTATTTGCTCACAGAGGCCGTATTCTTGCTGGATATTATTAATTTTATGTTTCCTATAAAGATCCTAATTGCAGTCCTGTGACAGCAGAGAGCTAGGGACATTGTCCCAGCAAAATACATCCCTCCACCTCTAATGCCTTTGATCCTTCTATTAAACCTTCCTGGCATCTGCCTCAGGCTGATAGCAGGTGACTAGAGCCTCCTGCTGCTGAGGAGACATGAGGGTTTAAGACGAAGCACTGAATGGGACGGAGTGTCCAGACCAGCTGCTGTTGGCTCTGTTCCTAATACGTCTCCACAGATGATGCTGGGGTATTTGGCAGCTTCCTAGAAGCAGCTGGATTCTTTCTTTCCCTTTCTGCATGATTTATTGTGAGCTAATCCAATAACTGTCACCATTCTCCATCACTTGATTAGAGGTTCCCTGGCTGATCCTTGACTCAAGTTGACTAAATGGGTATAAGAAGATCTTCCTTGGAAAACAGAGCCTAAGCCATCCCCACCTCTGGGGAGGAGGGAGCCACACAGCTAAGGGCCAACTGTGGCAGTCCATGTGCCTGGGTATGGCTGGTGACACTGTGATGTTCCAAGAGGTGTCATTGGCGAGAAATGAGGAAAAATTATCTTTAGAAACGTAAAGGCAAAGAAAGCTATGTGAGAAAGTGGGAGTCAGGAGAGGAAAGAGATTTACTGAGGCTTTATAGAAAATAATGAGTTTCCTTATGTAATTTTAATATCTTCCTAATGGAAATGGCAATATCTTCTTCCTAAGTAAACCTCCCAGGATCTTGAACATCAAGAGTAATGCTCAAATGGTTTCAAAGCGTGTCCAGAAGCCAGATCTCTGAATCACAGTCACTTCTTGAACCAGTGGCTGCCAGTCCCTGCATTGGCTTGAGTACAGCCAGCATTCCCTGAACAGCAGTCATCTGGCTGAAGCATGGACAGATCAGGGATTTCAGGTTTCAGAAATCTCTTCCAGGCAGTTAAAGGCTGAGCAGCCTCCTGTTAGGGGAAAAAAAAAAAAAGGGTAAAAAAAATTAGGTTAGAAAGGTAATTATTTTCCTTCCCAGTGTGTGTGATATGCAGTAGAAATCTCAACTAGTGCAGGATGTTGAGACTCAGTCTCATGTCAGGAGTTTAATGTTCTTTTTGTAGCAGCTTAAAAAAACATCCATCCGATGACACCCCTTCAAACCTCGCAGCCACCTCTGTGGCTGCTGTCTGAGCCATGGTGTACAGCAAATGGAAGCAGAGTTGGCTGCAAATCATCAGCTCTGAATCGTCTCTCAGCCCCTGTTAGCTGCAGAATGCTGAGTGTGCACTGCAAATATGAAGCTCTGTGGGATGGGTTTGTTGGCCAGGCACGTGGAGCAAAACACACACGAATGACTCCATTGTCTCTTTTGCCAGGCAAGTGCTCCAGCAGCCTGCTGGGAAGTGCCTCTCTGTAGGGCACTGGTGGGGGACGAAGGGTCACACTCATCTCATCTGGGAGCGTTTGCACGCCTCAGATGGTGAAAAGTCAGCTCCATGCCTTCCAGTTCCTGCTAAACCTGTAAGAGCATTAATAGAAGTGGACAGTGGAGATGACATTGCCAGCAGTGCTTGCTATGTTTCTTTGGAGCGCTTTCAGCACAGATCCCTCTTTTTTAGTGGTTTGGACAAATATCCAAATAGCTCTGAACATTGGACTGCTGCCTTCCTCCCGTCCCACGTGGTGCGGAGTAGGACACGCAGGCTGTGGTGCAGCAGGGATTGATCTCTCCCAGGGTCCTGTTTCCAGCCATGAACTGTGCCAAAGGCACAGCAGACCCTGAGGAGTGAGAATGGAGGAGTTGCCCCTTGGAGAGACGTTCTCTGGATCCTTTCAGGGGAGAAGGGAGTGGTGATGTGAAATAGGTCCAATTGTCACGTTTCTGTAGTAGTGGCAGTGCCAGCCCCATATGTGACCTGTCACAAGGCTCTCTTGGGGTGTGATTCTTGGCAAGGGTCTTAGCCAGGACATGTTCAAGCTAGAAGAGAAGATACTGAAAAGTTGGTGACAAGGGGGACAGTCCCAGATTGTGGCTGGGAAGGAGGTCGGGTCAGCTGTGAAGCTGCTGCCTCTCACACCAGCTGGTCAGGAGGCGTCTGCCGCCGTTCTTGGCACACGGGAATTGCCTGCCCTACAAAGGTTGCTGCAGGACTTGAGAGACTGGGCTGAGGCATTTTCCAATGAAAGTCAATGTGGTTGTGTTGAGCTGAATCCAGACAGAGAAACCTGAAGTCTGGTGGCACTTGGTGCCAGAGGCACTTTGTACTGGAGGCCAGTGCCCCATGTCTGCTGTTTGCAGTTTTATTTCATCTGGTGTGAGCCAGTGAGCAAGGAAATGGTTATGGGTAGGTGACAGTCATGAAGAAGGGGTGCTGCAACCCCACTTCAAGGAAGCAGGGAACATCCATCTGCCTTTTTCAGGCTGGAAACCATGTGAGAGTATTTAATATGCCTGGGGCTCCTGGGCTCTCCATATGCCTGTCTGCCCTCAGATTTCTGTGTGAGGGCTCTGTGCTGTGAGTAATTTGCAGTGTGAGTGGGATAAGTGCCCCAGTATCAGACAAAACAGTGATGCAGCTCTGCTGCTTCTCCGTCCCCCTATGCAGCATGACAAAAGCACTCCAGTCCCATGAGCCCTGGGTACAGGGATGCAGGCAGTGGATTACTGTGCACAGATGTCAGGGATCTTTTGCACAGGTGGAGGCAGGTGTGCTTGGATTTTTGGTCCCGCTTCAGTTCCCTGGGGCCTTGTGTTTCCACCGCCAGACATTCACCACAACCACTGCTGCTTCTGGCGGGTCTGACTGTTCCCTGTCTGGCTGGAACGAGAGCAGGACATGTACTCACCCCTCTGCGTGGCTCTTCCCATCCACGACTTTCCATAGAGAATAGCTTAGGACCTTCATCCACACCCTGTATTAACATTTCCTGGAGGCAACACTCCCCTTGTGCCTCTCTTGCCCATGGACTGCTGCCTTCCAACCAGAAGGGCTCCCTGGAGGAGTGAATGACTTCTCCTGTTAAAGGCAGTGCCGTCCAGTCGAGTTATCCCATGTAAAACAGTGACTCTTTGTCCCCTTTTGGAGTGTATTTCTTGGCTAGAGGAAGAATGTCAGCAGTGCCAGGGAGCCTGGCTGCCATTGCCACCCAGTTGTGCCACACAGCCCTGGGACTGAAGAAGCTGCAAGGGGGTAATTGCTGAAAACAAGGGTGTTATTTTTAGGACGTGACACCCTCTTTCTTCTCCTTCCCAGAGGATGTAATCTTGGACATCTTGCCCATGCACACCTTGTAATGGTGAGCTCTGGGGATCCCAAATACTTCCACATCCCTGTGTGTGTAGGAACTGTGTGGCTTGGGGCAGAAAATATTGCAGAAGGGTTTGTCCCAGGGGATAGTAGCTATTTAGCATATGCATTTGGTGGAGTTTGGAAAATCCCCCATTTCCCTCTTGGCTAAGAGGTTTGTGCAGCTGTGCCTCCTCATGTCAAGTGAGCTGTGTCACCTCACTGCCCGTGGAGCCTCTTCTGAGGAACCTGGCTGGGAAGGAGGTACTGGGGGTGCTTTGTCAGCAGAGATGTGGGGTGAAAATAGGTTCTGGGAATGGGGTGCCCCATCACCCTTCCAGAGCCATCTGTGGCTGTTTGGAGTTGGCCTTAAGTAGCTCCCCAGAAAAACAAGAGTCATTTGGGGAAAAGGGAGAGATTTTCAGGGAAGGAAGGTCTGCATGATAGAGGCTGGTAGGGCCCCTCCATTGGCTCCACAGCAGTGAGACATGTTTTAGCCAGGTACTGGAGAGGAGGAAGGTTGTGGACCGCTGTGCAGCCTTCATCCCTCTTCTGCACCCCTCTGTCATCTTGCCCTGAAATGGTACTTTATTATGGTGGCTAAAACATCACTTCCAAGTGACCCCCAGTTGTTTGGGTGCTGCAAACCCACCATATGCAGACATGCAGGTTCCCCCCTCCGAGCTGATGGGAGAAATGATTTGTCTTTCCCTGCTGCAGCTCACTGTGCCTGTTGTACGTGGGCTGGTTCTCTGTGCAAACCTCCTCATGTGCATGTCCTGTCTTGCCTCGCTCAGGTTCGCCCTGAGCTGCTTTGCTTGTGGTTTTTCCCTAGCTTTGTGGATAACCTCCTCCAACACATCTCTGTTTAGTTCTCCACAGATTTTAAGTGGTGGGAGGTGAGGTGAGGCAGGGAAGGGAGGGGTTAATTACTTGGTTTGGCTGTTTCAAAAGGTCTAGGGGGGGATGGGAGAAAATGTGCAGTGCTGGGAAAAAAGCCTGAGCTAAGCTTTCAAGCATCCACATGCTGCTGGGACTCGGTCTGATCCAGCCAAGTTCAAGTCACTCAGTTTAATTTCTGCTGAATGAAAGATCATTAAGTCAGGACCATATGAACCACCAAAGGGGCCTTCTGCCTTCCCATGGGGAGCAGTCCCCCCAGGCTGGGCTGCTGGTACTGGGGTCTCTCAGGGCACAATCCTGCATTTGGCTGATTCAGCAGGGCCTTTAAACAAGGATGTGCTGGACCACCTGAACCAAAACATCCAATGATCTGTTGCTCAGGCCCAAAGTGATCAGATCTCTGTTTTCCAGCCCTCTGTGTCATGTGGGTGCCATTTGGAAAGTGCATTATACAAACTCATAGCAGCAGTCTTGTAGTGGTAAGAGAAATTAAATACCCTTTGTTAAGCCCTCTGATGGACAAGCAGATGAGCTTCAGGCTTATATGTATGTTTTGCTCCCCAGCCTTGTGAGAACAGACATATTTTGGTTGTCTATGGTTCTGGGACTGTCCTTGTGAGAGGTGACATGTGGCTGGAGATGGGCATTTGCCATGGGGTATAATCAGGCCAACAACATTGAGGTGGTGACTATGCTTGAAAATAGAGTTGTATGACCCAAACCCAAGCTACCTGAGGCAGTTTCTTATCCTGAGAGTTAGGAGGCAGTGCTGGTTAAAGACACTTATTCAGTGATTTCAGAGGGTAGTTGAGCTTCCTGGTGCCATGCCAGTGCCTGAGGGTTGTGGCTCAGCTGGTGACATGGAGGAATGCCACTAAATCATGTGATGGATAGTTTTACAGGGCACAGGGATGTGCCTGCCTGCTGATCTGTTCAAGGAAGCAGAATCCCAAAGGTGACAGTCCTGCCCTTTTGATAAGCTACATTAGCCTGGTCAGGTTATCTGGGAAGGACCTGCTCCAGGACCCTTGCAGGGGTACAACCAGCTACAGACCTTGGGTTCTCCTTGGAGGTCCTGCAGCTCCCCCTGCCCGTTTCTCCAGGGAGAAACGTACAGAATCAGGACCTTAATTGGGCCCTGGTGTGACTGCATGGGCTCCTGTGCAGTTCTTTCAGCCATCCACAGCTAATCAGTTCAGAGGTGTCCTGCCCCTTGCTCTGCTCTAATGTCTCAAAACACTCTGGAGCAAGTGAGGCAAAGGTCCCTGCTGCTCCCCAGGATGCTCCAGCCTGTCAGTCTGCTGTAAGGCAACAGGAGGAGCTGACAGGGGAAAGGTCTGATAGGGAATGGAAAATTATTCCCTTTCCCTAACAAGTGAGCCGAGACAGACATCTCCAACAGACTCTGTGCCGCCTCTACCTCAGCAGAGCGTCAGGCAGAGCAGCCAGCCCTCGCTGAGGCTTGGCCTGCAGAGCTGAGGGTGGGCTGTCAGGAATAGCCTGGATTAAATATTGCTGGCTTGTTCATCAGCCAGGAAAATACTGGAGGCGGCCAGAGGTGGGTCTGTCTGTGACCAAACTGCACAGGGCTGTGTGAGGTGGCAACCTGCTACCTGTGTCCACATAACCGCCTGCACAGGAGAGACACCCACTCCTGACTTGCTCATGGGAACAGGTGATTCCCTGTGTCTGTGCTGAGCTTCTGCAAGAGGACATTGTCATGAGGCAGAACGCACTGAACGAGCCGTAACTGGAGAGAAAAACACCATGACAAGAGGAGGAAAGGTGGGAAGGGCCACAGGGGCATTTCCTGAGCTGCAGAGAATGTTGGTCTGGAACAAGAAATGTGTGTTTGTATTGTAAATGTTAGTTTGTATTGTAAATGTTAGTTACAGAGTTTGTGAGTTGATGCCAGCTCCCTTCCATCACTCTTCATGCTCACCACTTGCTGGCACAGCCCCAGGATGAACAAAAGAGGTCAAGCACAGTGGTTGCTCCAAAGGGATCTGTTCGCTGCTATGTGGATGTTGTGCAAAGTGGGGGCTGTCACAGGTTGATATCTGAGCTTTCCTCTTCTTGTGGAGCAATACTTTGTGTGGGAGACACAGGGAGAAAAGACCAGAAAACGTCTCTTCTGGTTCTTCTCCACAGGGCTGGCTACTTCTTGCTATTGCTTGTGGTTGTCTGAATATTTCTGTTCCCCATAACATGTTCTCTCTCCCCAAAGTTCTTACTCATGTATGTGCTCTGCTGCCAGTTTACCTGCCAGAATGGGGCATGGATGCTGCCCACTGCCTCTGAGCATTCTGGGTGCAAACACCTGGATGAGCCTTGGCACTTACATCTCCTTACACTTGCAGCTCCCCAGTGGAGGTGTTTGTGTCTGAATTCACAAAGCTGAAGGATTCATTTAAGCAAATCAATCATGTGGCTCTGTTGGATTTCTTTTCCTTTCTTAAGCATTTTAATTCAGCCTCTTTTGTCTATATCCTTGACTTTCTAATTGCAGTAAAAATCAGCAGTCACAAGAATCTAAGGAGATTTGATTGCCTCTTTGAAGTCAAAAATTTGATTTGATTTTGGAGGAGCTAAAAATTTCCATTTCCAAATCAAAACCTCTAAGTAAGAATTAAAATAGGAATGAGCTTTGGTTTTAATTCCCAGAGGTTCTCCCTAAGCTCTGTGAGTGACAAAATTACCACAGTTCTTCACAACCAAGCATAGCATGTGAGAAAGCAAATGGTCACTTATTTGGTCATTTTTTACATCAGAGAGGTCACTGCTTTCCCCAGCATTAAGCCAGTGTATCTGGAGTTCTCTGTAGAATTTTGATGTTTGGATTCCCA
Source organism: Empidonax traillii (assembly GCF_003031625.1). Taxonomy (NCBI): domain Eukaryota; kingdom Metazoa; phylum Chordata; class Aves; order Passeriformes; family Tyrannidae; genus Empidonax; species Empidonax traillii. The sequence goes on along the minus strand of NW_020955302.1, from coordinate 667,018 downwards.
CATCATCCTTGTTTTGAAAAGTATCTGTCTTTGAAAAAAACAAACAAAACAAACAAACAACAACCAGATCTTGTGCTTAGGCAGAAATTAATGAAATGTGTCCTCCACCATTAGGAGCCCAAGCATAAAAGCCAGACTTACCAAGAATTAGACTGCTTTATTGAGATGGCGCTCTTTGACCCAATACGTCTGATCCTTCCAAGCAGGGCTTTTCACGTGGACCACTGGCCACTGCCCAGGGGTTTGACTGCTGCTTCCATGTGGGATTTCTTGACTGCCATGCCCTGGACCATCCTCATACAGTTGTTGTGTCCAGCTGCATGTCCCAGGCTTTGCTATCAAACCTGGAGGGAAAACTGAGCTCAGACTGAAGGAACAGTCTGGATCCATCACTGCTGCTGCCAAGCTCTATTTTCTTTTTCCTTCTCTGTTTTTTTTTCATCCTGCTTGGATATTAAAATCGAAAATTGGACAGATTCAGGAGCCAGTGGCTGCAACTTGGGTTTGGCTTTGACTAACACAGTCACAATATCCTCTCATAAATTAGATGGCAGAATCATTCTCTGTGTCTCTTGGGTGCAGTATTTTAATAGTGAGGAGCCTGTCTTCACGAAGCAGGGCTGAGTTTCTGCAGTCAGGGATGACTGAGCCATCACTGCAATGCCTGCAGCACTCACTCATCACCTATGACAGGTGCTGGAGAGGAGTCAGCAAGGTCTGGAGAAGCTCATTGCTGTGCCCACAAAGAGATTCAGGTCCTAATTTCTGGTTCTTCTAGTGGCTGACTTAAAGCAAGTGCTAAACCCTTTACATCACAGAGCTCTGGGTGTTGTTTCCCCTTCTGATAAAAAGGGATAATACAATAATTTTTTTCCCACTGTAAACTCTTCCTTCTCTTATGAATGCAGTTCAGCTGCACACATGCCATGTGTTCTAGGCAGACAGTTCCTATAACCGGTATCTTTTTGTGTGTTCCAGTCAGAATCCATCAATAATAGCACCTCCTCTGAGTTCAGAGCTTTTTTTTTGGTCTGAGAGAGAACATCCCCTTCCAAGAGGGTCTGCCCTGAGAGCTGAGTTTTCCTACAGAACAAAGAAGCACCTATCACACTCACCCACTGGCAGTCGCAGGCTGTAATTAACACTGATCATTTCAGGCACCACAATTATTTTTTGTCTTTTTTTAGATTTTGCACAGACACAACAGGAAGCGAAGCTGGGGCTGCGAGACGGCAGCGAGAGGCAGTGATGGGGTCAGGATTAGCTCCTCAGGGCCTCTGGGGTGCCTGCTCATGTGTAAGCACATGTTCTGTCTCTTCACTTCCCTTGGCTGGAGACCACTGCATCTCCTCCAGGGTTTAACCCTTTCCAGTGTTTTGTATTGGAGACCACAAGTGGAGTTTTTTGCTCCTCATGGCTCTGGGGTCCAGCCTGGAAGTAACCTGAAATCTTCATCCTCCAGCCCAAAATGAGTTGGAATGCCTCCTTGTTTTGGCTCGGCCACTGGCTCCCTCTGGTCTGGGTTTTCCAAACCTCTTCCTGTCTGGCACCTGAGCAAGTGCGCATGAAGATGTCCTGCATGTGAAACACCTCCCCTCGCTCTCTGCTGGCATGTTTCCAGGGTATAATCACATCCCAGTTCAGCTCACACACACATCCAGCCCTTACAGCCTCCCATGGGGCAGCAAGTCCTGGGATCACCTGGCACCTTCTCAGCAGCTTTGGATCTGCCTTTGTCCCAGGAGAGCAGAGCTGGCAGTGCACAGCAGGTGAGGGTCACCAATGCTGTGGATAATAGTATTCATGCTTTTTTTTGCTACTATGGCAAATACCTCACCTGATATATTTCTGGACTTCATTTGCCTTTTTTTTATGGCTGTCACACTGGCAGCTGATAGCCCAGAACTAATGCATCTGGGACCTCCTGCCACTTCCAGCAGCGAAGTAGAAGACACAACTGAATTCCAACATTGTGAAATTAAATCCTGTTAAATTTCCACTCTCCTGGTCAAGGACTTTCCCTGTTGGTGTTTCAGTCTCTCCCTGCCATGGCAACCTTTCTCAATGCTTTGTCTGCCATCAGTATCTTTCTATTTTTATGTCAAGTCCTTTCCTAAGTATTAATCCCAAAGCCAATTTGGGAGATATTTTACTAGAAATCTACCCTCTGCCCCGTATTTCTCATGCAAGTGCCACCTGCTTTCTAGGTGCTCATATCCTTTACAGTTCACCTTTTAAACTTCATCTTCCACTGAAGTAGTTGTTTCCTGTGGTGTGTCATATCTCATGCACTGTGTTTATCTGGGTGAAGATCTGACACATAGGCTTGATCTACAGAAATGGCTTATTTTATTCACAGACGAGGTTGCCTGGGTATGAGCTGTGCTTGGTAAGTGACATGTTTATTTATTTTTCAGTTGCACCCACATCTATTTGTTTTCTTTCCTTCAGACTGTTTTCTAAAGCCTGGGTAATGCTGATGTCAGCCTAGCAGGCTTGTCGCTGCCTGAATCCTGTCTCCTGGCCAAACTTTTCAACTCAGGCACTGGATTTGCTGTTGTGGTTGCAGAGAAAGAACCTCCCTCCTTTCTTAAGGGTCTCTGCAGCCAAACCAGCAAATTCTTTCACCAGTGCTTCCAGAAGTCTGGAATGGGCATGATCCAGTCTTTCCCTCACCTCACACATCTGGCTGTCTTTGCAATCAGCTAGTACACCTAAATAGTCACAGCTTTAAAATCTGTTCCCTTTTCCAAGGAGAGCTGGCAAGTCAGTGAAAACTTGGATCCTGCTGGTATGTTAATGTCACGCTGCAAGATAATAACTTCAGTTGTGATGGGACAGCACTAAAATCTGGGGTACAGGGGGAAAGGAGGGAGGAAGCCTGATGCCTTTCTAAGCTCCCAGGGAAAGTGCATGTGTTGCACAGGAGACTCAAAAATGTGTGTGAGCTTCCTTTCAGGTTCAACTCGTTCAGTGATTTCTGGTCAGGGTCTCTTAGCATGGGAATTTTGGTCACTTGCTCTGCATCACTCCTATTCCCTTGTCTCACATGCAAGGGACAAATGTGATACTTCCTTCTGCCCATCTCAGTGAAAAACATTTTGGATTTGCATCAGGGATATGCACTGTTTTGATACTTCTTACCCAAATAACGATTCAGCAGCTGCCAAGGGTTGATGTTTTTTCCCCTTGAGAAAGTTGATATGCCTTGGCTAAGCAACGTCCCTGCTTTCAGATGCAGTTGTGGCAATGCTAAATTTCCAAGCATTACCACTGCATGTGGTGGAATCTGGGAACCTCAGTAACAAGCTGTAAAGTCAGGAGAAAAGCCAGTATGGGAAGATCTTGGCAGCTCCTCCATGATGGAATATC
>NW_020955302.1:591698-663347 GCF_003031625.1 Empidonax traillii | reverse complement strand
GCCAAGGGTTGATGTTTTTTCCCCTTGAGAAAGTTGATATGCCTTGGCTAAGCAACGTCCCTGCTTTCAGATGCAGTTGTGGCAATGCTAAATTTCCAAGCATTACCACTGCATGTGGTGGAATCTGGGAACCTCAGTAACAAGCTGTAAAGTCAGGAGAAAAGCCAGTATGGGAAGATCTTGGCAGCTCCTCCATGATGGAATATCCTGCTGTACTCAGGGCTATGGTACCAAAATACAGCACAAACCATTGATTTACTCAGATGATACTCCCTCCTCAACACTGTCATTTATTTTAGTATTCCTTGGCCTTCCCAAACTGGAGTCTGGAGTTTCAAAATGGGGAAACACCCTAGAATGGGAACAAGCTGTGTGATTGAGTGATAAGGTGGTTGGGATGAGGCAGCCAGGGAAGGGGGTGGGGGGGGGCGGTGTTCAGCTTAGGCCTGAGCTGTGTTCATAGAGTTGCATGATGAGGACTCAGGGTCTGGTGACAGGAGAGGACTGGAAGAGGACTGGGAGAGGACTGGGAGAGGACTGCATGAGCAGTGATGTTACAGGTGGCGGGGCTGAAGGATGGTGAACAAGGGATGGCCACATCTTGGGGTCATGGGACAGAACTATGTTAGGTGAGAAAGCTGGACCTTAGTGGGGCTGGACTCTGTTAAATCACCGTCTACAGATTGCTGGTGGCTCAAGAGGATTGCAGCAGCCCTGGCCTGCTTACCACTGTGATGGCCAGTGTTGCTCTGCCAGGTGGTCCCACGTGTTTTTGGGATGCTTTGAGCACAGGCAGCCCAGGCTTGTCTCTGTCAGCCACAGGCACCTGCAGCTGCCCTGACCCAGCCCTGCAGAGAACAGACACTCTGGTCCCATGGGACACACACACACACACACCAGCTGCTGCCCTCCCATGCACTGGTGCCTCGTGGAGCTGTGCTGGGCTGCAGCTGCACCTCCCCGTCTGCTGTGGAGCTTAACACTGGTTTCAAAAGTCATTGTCGTGGCCCAGCCAGGATTCTGTTTGCTTTTCTCCTTGGTATGCTTTGTGTAGTGCAAGCAAACAGTTTCTGAGGGGGAGACTTCTTGCGGTGGAGCCTTGTAAAACCTNGCCAAGGGTTGATGTTTTTTCCCCTTGAGAAAGTTGATATGCCTTGGCTAAGCAACGTCCCTGCTTTCAGATGCAGTTGTGGCAATGCTAAATTTCCAAGCATTACCACTGCATGTGGTGGAATCTGGGAACCTCAGTAACAAGCTGTAAAGTCAGGAGAAAAGCCAGTATGGGAAGATCTTGGCAGCTTCTCCATGATGGAATATCCTGCTGTACTCAGGGCTATGGTACCAAAATACAGCACAAACCATTGATTTACTCAGATGATACTCCCTCCTCAACACTGTCATTTATTTTAGTATTCCTTGGCCTTCCCAAACTGGAGTTTCAAAATGGGGAAACACCCTAGAATGGGAACAAGCTGTGTGATTGAGTGATAAGGTGGTTGGGATGAGGCATCCAGGGAAGGGGGTGTGTGGGGGGGGGGGGTGTTCAGCTTAGGCCTGAGCTGTGTTCATAGAGTTGCATGATGAGGACTCAGGGTCTGGTGACAGGAGAGGACTGGAAGAGGACTGGGAGAGGAATGCATGAGCAGTGATGTTACAGGTGGCGGGGCTGAAGGATGGTGAACAAGGGATGGCCACATCTTGGGGTCATGAGGCAGAACTATGTTAGGTGAGAAAGCTGGACCTTAGTGGGGCTGGACTCTGTTAAATCACCGTCTACAGATTGCTGGTGGCTCAAGAGGATTGCAGCAGCCCTGGCCTGCTTACCACTGTGATGGCCAGTGTTGCTCTGCCAGGTGGTCCTACGTGTTTTTGGGATGCTTTGAGCATAGGCAGCCCAGGCTTGTCTCTGTCAGCCACAGGCACCTGCAGCTGCCCTGACCCAGCCCTGCAGAGAACAGACACTCTGGTCCCATGGGACACACACACGCACCAGCTGCTGCCCTCCCATGCACTGGTGCCTCGTGGAGCTGTGCTGGGCTGCAGCTGCACCTCCCCGTCTGCTGTGGAGCTTAACACTGGCTTCAAAAGTCATTGTCGTGGCCCAGCCAGGATCCTGTTTGCTTTTCTCCTTGGTATGCTTTGTGTAGTGCAAGCAAACAGTTTCTGAGGGGGAGACTTCTTGCGGTGGAGCTTTGTAAAAACCTGCTGCTGGACCAGACACTCTGAAGGGTTTGGCAGTACCCTGGCAGGGATGGTGTCATCGCTTTGGAGTGCACAAGCCATCAGGATGCAGTGAGTGTGGAGTGCCGGCGTCTTCTCGCCGCCAGCTCAGCACTCCAGGCCTCCTCCAGCTGCATGGGAGCAGCCTTGCAGGGGATTTTTCCTTTTTTTTTTTTTTTTCCCTCTTTCCCTTTTTTTCTGGAACCCTACACAGCAAGAGCATAGAGGGGATCCCAGAGGGTTTGAGGCTAACCAGAGAAGACACCTCGTTCTCTGACAGATCTTGCACTGGGAAAAAGCTGGAGAAAATCCATTTTGGAACATCTCTGCTGGGGCTGTTGGCAAGAGTCCTGCAAGGTGCAGCAGCTGCTGGCCAGGCTGGTTCCTCTGAAGAAAAGAGGACTGAAAGGTCAGAGCATGGATGTGACCTGCTCGACCTCTGCTCCCTCTCCACTTTACTGCAGATTTGCCTTTTGTTCAGCCCAAACAACCTCCTGCCGAGCCAGTGTTCCTCCAGGGCCATGACCTGACGCTGCACCAGGCATTGAAGCCTTTCCCTGGGATGTTTCCACACCCTCTTGCGCAGCACCAGCATGGGCTATTTGCATTTCTAGTGGCTTTAAGTCAGCCTGAACCACCCAGGGTTTGCTTCTGTCCTGGTGAGAAAAGTTCTGGTTGATGCACGTGTTAATCTCAAAAACAAACGCCTCTGCGTTGTTTTTACTAAATATAGGACCAGTGTCTGCTGCGGTGCAGGGCACTGCAGACAGCCCACAGTGGGGTCACACTCCTACATTGAACAGGAGTTTATCAGCCCCAGACAGGAAAGACTCTCAAGTTTAATGGTGTTTGCTCTCAGATTTGAGCTGCAGCGAGTTGAGTTTTCAGGGCTGATCTCATTCCCTGTCATTTGCAGAGGGCTGAGCCTGGAAATGTGAAACGGGGCCCCTCTGGGACAAGCATCTCAGCCCAGCACTGTACGTTGGATTCTCTGCTTATCTCTCATTTGCATAAATGCCATTTCACCCTCCTGTGGGGTAACTGATACGGGGGATTGAGGAAGAAACTGTACCTTCTTGTTGAGTCACATCTTGATCAATCCAGTCCTGCAGGAAGTGTCATTTCCCGCAGATGCGCAAGCATTCAGGCATTGCTGATGAAATCTTGTGAGGTCAGGCAGTCACTTCCTCCTAATTGCAGCTCTAGGAATGAATTATCTTTAGCTTAGACCCTGGTTACTTTGTGCTTTGGAGCAATTTTCATTTAAGCAAAATACAAGCACATGAAAATAGAGATGGGCTCTGAATTTTTCCTACTGGTTATTTTGGTTATACAGATGCCATCTGGGGCTTGTATAACAAATTTGGTTTTGTTTGGTGATGGTCAGTGAAGAAAAAGATCCAGAGCCCCAAACTGTCATGCAAAAAGCCTCTATTAGAAACCTACATGTTGCTAGAAATGGCTTGTGTCACGTGCTTTTCCCAGGAGCTTGGAGCCTCCCAGGCCGCAATCTCTTGAATGGCTCCTATCCTCCCCTTCAGAAATAACATCATCTTCCATTTTAAAACTCATGTTGTGATTTCTTCTGTGGAAGCCAACTCCAGGGCTGCACAACCCCCATGGTTAGAAATCTCATGTGAAAACTGTTGTGGCATCCTCTGCCAACAGGGAGGGTCAGAGACAAGAAGCAGAGGGTGAGTGAGTTGTGGGACAGCTGCTTAAAGGTATTACTGCAAGCGAGAACCTGTGCTCCTGCCGTGGCTGGCTCCCTGCATTAGGTTTGGGATATCCAGGCCACATGGTTCTATTCATGCTGTGCTGGAAATAGGTCCCTGGTGCCGAGGAATGGCAGCTGAAGCAGATGCTTCGTAGCCTGGAAGGTGGTTGTATCCCTTCATTATTTATGAACATGAGAGCTTGAGCAGCTGTCACCAACATGGAGCCACATTCATGGCTGGCCAGATCCAGCCCTGGGTTTGATGCTGCTGCAAATGGACCTCTGAAAAGAAACCAGCCGATCTGCAGGGCAGGGAAGGGCAGGGAAGACTGCTTGGGTGGCTGTCTTCAGCTTCAAACACCAGAGGAGATGGTGCTGGTTTAGAAGGGAAGAAAAAAAAATAGCAAAAATGAACTTAAATTTATTTACTAGTCAGACAAAGCACCTGACCAACAATTTGTCTGTTCCTGTCCATGTCTCTGAGCCTGGAAGTGCAAACTCTCTGCCTTTGGGGGCTCAGCAGAGAGCTGCTGGTGTTGGATCTGCCCCTTCCCTCTGCCAAGCACAGATACCATCTCATACCTCACAGGGCTGCTGAAATGCTGCCTGAGGTCCTGTCTTCTCCTGGGTCATTCCCTCAACAATGCAGCCTGCACACAGTGGCATTTCCCAAATGCACATGGATCAAACTGTTCCTAGTTGCTCTTGACATTGTAATAAGATGTAATCTTTATTTATGGGTTTTTGTATTTGTTAAAGATTAGATCTGGAATCCTAGCTGCAGATCTTGTTGAAATGTAAGAGAGAGGGACAAGTATTGCTTGAACATCACTTCCAGAACCAGGTGGATTTGTCTCTTCTCAGGGGATGTTGCCTTCATCCAACCTGAGCATCTCCAGAGAAGGTGAGGGAAGCAAACCCTTCCAACCCCTCTGATTTTTGTCACTCCTTTTCCAGCCTCAGAAGACGGAGCTATGAGATCCACCTGGCAGGGGAAGGCCGGTCGCAGCCCACTCCAGGCCCTGTATGAGAGTTACCAGGTAAGGGGAAAGGGAGATGGAGGTAGTGGGGTGAAGATGAAACTGCAAAAGGTTTTTGGATCCTTTTGCTATGTTTCCCCTCTGGGTGGGCAATTTTCCCCTCGTGCAGCCACACATCCCTTTGCAGAGGGATCCTCACCCACAGCTTCCCTGCAGAAAGTCCTACAGGAAACCACCCTCCAACCGGTGCAACAGGCTGGGGCAACATACCCCAGCCACTAAATGTGCCCTTCATCTCCCTGTGTCCATGGGGCTGTCATCTTCTGCAGGGCAGAGGGCGATGCTGCTGGTCCCTGCAGTGGGCTGTCATCCCTGCTGCCTCCCCACTGCCCATCAGCACTGCCCCATGCAGGTGGAGCTGGATCTCCTCTCCATTTGTGATGCTTTGTGTTACTGTCTAGGTCGATGCTTTTATGACTATAAGCAGCCAAAGTACATTTGCTCTCTGAGAAATGGCAGATATGGACTTCCTCGATCACGCTGCTGGCAAACCTTAATGCTGCTGGAATGTCATGGTGTTATTTCCTTAAAAGTGATGCTTAATTTCCTTGGCTTTTAAAGAGGAGGAAATAAAGGGAACAATTTTGCTCTGAAATAACTGCAAGACATGCACTTATTCCAGTGGGCGGCTGTTGAAAAGTAGTCACATTTATTTTGTTGCCATGCCTGCAGACAGTGTCTGTCTGTCTGTCTCTCTGGTCCAATAGCTTTGAATTATGCAAGTGCAGGGAAAAACACCTGAAAAAAATCACATTATTAAAATGCCTCTTTTTTTAAGCCCTTACAAAAAGAGTTTGCAAGTTTAAAAGGTGACAGGGAGGCCCCAAACAAAAGAAATTTCTATTGAAAGGTTTGGCTGTGTCACAAGACATTGTACCATGAGAATGCCTCTTCAGCTATGCTTATCACCTCCCTAGGTGCTGTATTTTCTTCATAGCCATGTAGCCAACAACATCAGAGTCGTATCTTGGTGGTAGTTAGCATCTGTTCACCTGCATTTCCTCCATCTGAGCGTTTTCCCTTATAATCTCCCTATTGGAAGGAGCAGGGATGGGATGCTTTCTCCTACCCCTGTCTCAGGTTACTGCCCATGCAGGTTCCCAGAGAAAGTAGTTGCTAAACTGACCTGGACAAGGTTCCTTCTTTTGTGGAAATGAGATCCAAAAGGGTCCAAATGTGGTTTATCCCTTGCAGGAGGAGCTTTTTACCCAGGTGTTAGTACCTCTCTGAAGGAGACAATTCTGCTGGTTCATTCACAGGCTGGGCAGTTTGTCTCAGTATCCAAACTTCTTTAAGGTGCTTTACAAACTCTGCCTCTCCCAGGCTCTGGTGCATCCCAATCCAACTTACGGTCCCTCAGGGAGCAGTGAGGGTGCACCTGAATCTTGGCAAAGGCCGTGCCTTGGCAGTGACAGCTGTCAACAGCAGGGGTGTAGGGACCAAGGACGTGGCCTGCCCTTGCCCCCATCTGGAGGTTGCCACATCTCTGTGGGTGGCAGAGCTGTTTGCTGTGGCACCTTGGGACACCGGCAGGACTGTCTTCACAACCCTAAAGAGGGACCCCCTGTTGTCTTGTGACATGGCAGTAATTGCATGGCATCAGAGCAAGAGCCCTGCAGGGTCAGAGCTGGCTGGTGTGTGGTGGAGCCGTTAGTGGTCATCGCCGGGAAAGGCTGTTGGATGTTCCCAGTAATGACGAACACGAAACTTCCCAACCCTCGTGAGCAAAACGGGCAGTGAGTGGGCAGGAGGAGGAGGGGACCTTCCCCTTCTGACTTCCTGGAAATGGTTTTCCTTCCCCAGATGTTTTAATGACATTTTGAGATTTCTGATGAAAACCATGACAGGAAAGGTCACATCCCCAGACCTGAAGGTAGCGTTTCAGCTGGGCAGTGGTTAGGGGGCTCTGAGCTCCTCAGAAATCAGTGCAGCAGCTGCCAGGCCTTGATGCAAGAGTCAAAAGGAATAAATGACCCTGTTTTAATTCCTCATCCCTGCAAAAAAGGAAACTGTGACCAGAGCAGAGGTGTTGAAATGGCCTGTGTAAAAAAAGTCCCTCAGGAGAAGGAACCCAAAGCCTTCAGGAAGGGTCCCACCACCATCTACATCAGCACCTTGCTCCTCTCCATCATGCCTTGCCACCCCACCTCACCTCCAGCTCCCCCCTCCCCACTCCCCAGGGTTGGACTATCAGTGTTAAAAACCAGTTCCCTTTGCCTCTCCTTGGCAGCACATCCATGCCTTTTCCACCATGCATACCTGAAAGTGTGTGCCACTCTTGGCTGGGGTGTTCACAAGGAGTCTATGGCTGTAGATGTCAGTGCACTGCAGCAATGCCCCATGGCAGCAGGAGGGGCCCTGCACCAGCAAACAGGCTGCAGTGGCTGCCATGGGGCCATGCATGTCCCACAGCCTGATGCAAGGGAGAACATGTTAGCACAATGTGTGTGTGGGGATGCTTTTAGAAGATACCCTCTTACTGACCCTCTCTGCACCGCCTGTTCTTCCCTCACCCCCTTTGACTTGTCTCCTCGCCCAGCTCTTCATCATATTTTGTCCTCCCTTTTGCCCCCAGCCTATCCAAGGATTATATGCACCAAATCTTGTTCAAAGTCAATGCTGTCCCCCAAAATCCTACATGGGTGACTGCCAAACCCAGAAAACGGGGGGGAATGGGGACAGCTGTGGGCCAAGTCTTGTGTGTAGGCCACAGTTATCTTGGGCAAACTGGTGACCATCTCTATTGTTTTTTTCTCCCCAGTTTGAGCAGTCGACACTGCAGGCGGTTCACCACCAGAGACGGGAGACATTGAGCAACGTCTGCAACCGTTACACCCGCAAGCGGCGCCTCCTGCAGCGGGATGACTTGCGGCATTTGGTGGTGGATGACACGCATGGGCTGCTCTACTGCTACGTGCCCAAAGTGGCCTGCACTAACTGGAAACGGGTGATGATGGTCCTGACAGGGCAAGGCAAGTACCAGGACCCACTGGAAATCCCCGCCCACGAGGCCCACGTCCCATCCAACCTGCGCACCCTCTCCGAGTACAGCGTTCCCGAGATCAACTACCGCCTGCGCAGCTACCTCAAGTTCGTCTTCGTGCGGGAGCCCTTCGAGCGCCTGGTCTCGGCCTACCGCAACAAGTTCACCCTCAGCTACAACCAGGCCTTCCACAAACGCTACGGGACCAAGATCATCCGGCGGCACCGGCAGGAGCCCAGCGACAAGGCCCTGGAGCGCGGGGACGACGTGCGCTTTGAGGAGTTCGTCTACTACCTGCTGGATCCACGGACGCAGCAGGAGGGGCCCTTCAACGAGCACTGGGAGCGAGTGCACTCGCTCTGCCACCCCTGCATCATCCAATATGACGTGGTGGGCAAGTATGAGACCTTGGCCGAAGATGCCAACTACATCCTCCAGCTGATTGGGGCCGACACGACCGTCAAATTCCCAGCTTCGTCCAAGACCACCAGGACAACGGACGACATGACGGCCCAGTTCTTCCAGGACATTAGCCCCTTCTACCAAAGGAGACTCTTTAATTTATACAAAATGGACTACTTGCTCTTCAATTACTCCATCCCCTCCTACCTCCGCATCCGATGAGGCAGGGGCTGGTGGGGAGAGGTGAGGGAGAGCTGGATAACTCTCATCTTGCCACAATTCCTCTCCTCCCACCTTGTGCTCATCTCTTGGTTGACTTCTTCCCTGTGCCCTCTCATTAGGTCTGCTCCAGATCCTGATGGTCCCGAGGGAGGATACCTCTCAAAACACTGAGACTGGAGCTTTTCCTTTCCCTTCCCCTTCCACCCTTTAATATCTACAGGAAATGGTGGTGGGACAGGAAACTGCTGGGTAGGAGGGCTTACCTTGGTTGGGGACTTTCTTTTAACTAAGGGACTCCTCCATAGATCCAAGTCTTGGGAAGGCTCCTTTTTTGGGCAGGATCCCTTCGGGTCTTTCTCCTCCTTACTGGGCTGTTTAGGGGCAGACATGGTGTCTTGGGGGTCAGGGTGGAGTGTGTCAGAGACTTGCATAGAACCAGAAATAAAGCAATAATTTAATGTTACTTTTCCCCTTTGTTGAAAATTGCTCACACTTTTTCTTTTTGCCTTGTTCTCTTCGTCTATGTCCCACTTCCCCCACCATCCCCCATTGCTGGGGAAGGCAGAGGTGTGTCACTCTGACCACACATTTCTCCCTGACAATACCTGGAGGGCTTTTTTGTTCCTCTCCACATGCTCTCAGTTTGAATATAAAATATGCCAAAGAGAGAGAGGACATTTTTGCAGCAGGTCCACAGTGCTTTCTCCTGCCTCCAGCAACAGAGTGCTCAGTGCCTCTGTGTGTGTGCATGTCTCTGGATTTCTGGTCAAATCCAGCCCCCACACCTCCTGGTTTTTTTTCAAACAGCAGGTGATAACTGTTGTGTAAAGCCAGCTGTACATCACGGGTGCAGATGTCTGCTCATCATCCACCGTGTCCTGCCCACGGCCTCAGTGATCAAGCAGGACCCCCCTAGCAGCGCTGGCTTCTCTTCCCCTGACACCATGTGCTGCTCCCATGGGTGGCCAGTGCCTCCCACACCATTGCACTGGGAAAGTGAGGAGGGTGCTGGGATGGGTTTGAGTTATAAAGTGCTTCGGGGAGCACTGGGGTGGGATGTGGGAAATTGCTGTGGTTATGGAAAGGTGATGCTGGACTGGGAGGCCAGAGAAGTGTCTGTGTATGTTTGTGCCTGTCTGTGTGTATGTGTGTGTGTGTGTGTGTGTGTGTGTGTGTGTGTATTTGAGAAAAAATTGAGGATAAAAATGGGGAGAGAGACACCTAGAGGGAAACAACGCTTTGCCTGGCTGCCTTTGGACAATCGTTCCTTGAGTTAAAAAAGGGGAGGATGGGGTGAAACACAAAAGAAAATGACAAACCTAGCCCTAGGAGTTTAAATTAAAACCAGTCCGAGGAGCTGTATTTCTTTAAAACCGTATTTCAGTCTTCCCTCTTTTCTGTTCGGCTTTGGCTCGGTGACTGCCTTTGTAAATAAACACACTGGTAATAGATGCTGTAGAGTGTGTCTGCTGGCTTGACTGCAAACACTTGACTTATTAGTGCAATACAATGGGAGGTTTTATAAAACCATAGTGCTCTCAGGCACTTTCAAAAACAATGTTTCCATCTAACAACTTTCAGCTGTTATATCTTAACCTTTTTCCTCTCTGCCTCTGATTGGCATCTCTAGGCTGACACTCCCTCCTGCTTGCTGCATTTGGAGATTGGGTTTAGCAAAGCAATGAAAAAGAAAAGTAAATGGAACTGCTGGTGATCCTGGCAGTCTGAGTGATTCTCCCAATCTGGACTAGAGATCTTGCAGAAATGGCCTTTCTCATGCTGTCTTAGTATCTCCCTTGCCTGGCTGGAACACAAAGCACAAAAACAGATTATATGATGCAACAAATTTCATCGGCAGCATTCAGGCTTGGAGTGCGTTCCTCCTGCTTTCTCAGGAGTCTCATGTTCCCCGCTTAGCACTGCCTCTGCTTGGAAAAGTAATTGTTCAAGTCTCCACAAGATCTTTTCATTGCTTTTGGTCATGAATCATAATTTGGGGTCAGATGCAAAGTCACAAAGGGATGGATTTTTGGATGGATTTTTTTTTTTTTTCTTTTCCTAAATGCTGTTCCCTGCAGGTACCTGTAAAGAGCTGATGGCACAGTGAGTGGCAAGGATAGATGGACTTGCTCCCTGCTGTGCTGTCTGTGGGTATTTAGGCAACATATGGCTGTCTGGGAGCCCCTTTGGGCTCTCTTTGGTGCGAAAGTGAGGGAAGGGTGAGCTCTGGGCTTTGTTCTTTAGCTAGGTGGTTTCTAGCCTTTCCTGCAATGGTGGTGATGAGGAGATGGTCTCAGTTGTGAACGACTGTTTAAGTGGCAGCCTGTTCCTGGCATCCTCATCAGACCTGACCCATTGACCCAAACAACAGCCCAGCCACACGTGTATGGAGCGACTGCAGCCCTGCAGCCCCAGCCACGGGCTGCTGAAGGCAATACCCTTGGGTCACTTAGGACCCACCTTTGGGCTTTTTCTATAAAGACCCGACAACCAGCGTCCACAATCCAACCTTTTTAGGTCATACCCTTGGCTTCCTCCCTGCCTGAATCTCGCTTTCCAAATCAAAATCTGCCCGTGCAAACAGGAAAAAAGGGCCACTTTGTATTTGTGAAGTGAACACTTTTCAGCCCGGGCTGGAGCTTTCCGGGCCTGGAAACGCTCTGCCTGTGCCAAAGCCGAACATCTGGGAATGGGACGCTCCGGGGACGGGGTCGGGATGCTGCGGGGACGGGATGCTGCGGGGATGGGATGCTGCGGGGACGGGATGCTGCGACCCTCCCGCAGGCACGGCCCGACCCCTCCCCAGTCCCACCGAAAGCGCTGGAGGACGGGAGCGGGACGGAGCTAGGAGGACCCCGTGTGACCGATGATCCCAACTACAGGCTATGTGCTGTAAGTGTGCTGGGAACGATTTCTCTGAGGGATCCTGATTGCTTGTGGCTTTTTTGACTGTTTCACTGCTTTCGTTTTTAGAGGAGAAAATACCAAGGAAGCCTCGGTCACCTCTGAAGTGTAACTGGATTTCGTTTACTCCTCTGCTTGGGAGTGGGAATGTGGCAGTGCCTGATGTGCAACAAGGGCATGGAATACAAGGGAATGCCTGGGGTCTGCCCTCCAGGAGCATGGAGCAGGGGAGTGTTCCCAGAAAGAAGACAGTGGTGCGGTGATGAAGGGCACAAATGCACCGCTGGGATCTCAAACGTGACCGGCATGCAGCCCTGTGGGATGCGTCTGTCTTAGTGGCAATGGAACTTTGGTTCATCTGGCCTGTGGGAATACACACCTTGTACTGTGCTGTGCTTTTGCCAAGGTTTGATCTTGAATGGAGGTGAAGACTCTTCTCATGCAGCCTCAAGAGCAGTGAGGTGAGGACAGAACCAACCATCCCACCAGGAATGAGCTCAACTGCTGCCACCTGGAGAAGGAGCAAAGGGTTAACCCCCCAAGGGCAGAAGGGGCATTTCTGTCTGTGCATGGACTTCTTTCAGTGCCCTTAAAGACAAGCTCTACACTGCCAAGAAAAAAAGAACAACAACAACAACAACAACAAAAAAAACCACAAAACAGAAACTTGGTATTTCTGCAGGGAAATAAAGCTTCTCTGCGGGGCTGGTGCCCAGGGGGTTACTCTTCACTGACCTCCTGCATCTGGGGCCTGGCTGGGAGCAGCTGGGCTGTGGAAAAGGAAGGGGATTGGTCCCATAGAAAGCCAAGCAAGGATGCTAGTGGCTGCTAAAGCACTGAAAGGAGCAGAGACCACTGAATGGGTGTTGCTGCCATTAGACCCTATCCGATAATGAGGCAGCTCATCTGCTGTGGGGCTGGGCACTGCATCACACTGACTGGACAGTGCCATTTTCTGCCCAGGCTGGAGTTCTTACATCGGCTGTGATGAGTTTGGGCAGGAGGACCGTGCTAACCAAGGGAGAGCTGCCATGGCAGCACTGCCAGGGTCACCCCAGGTTTGCAAAGGAAGCACAAAGATAAACGGAAAAATCCAAGGTAAACATGATGATCACACAGGGCTCAGCCTCAGGGAAGGAATAACCTTGCAAACTCTATTTAAACCCTCCCATCCTAATCCCCCTTATCAAGTGCCTATTAAAAATAAATTATTTAAGCAGCAAAGCATGGCCATTGCCATATGAAGTAGCACTGAGACTTCTGAGTCAGAGAGTGCCTCTGTCACAGAGCCAAGTTGGGGCAAGCACAGCATGGGCATACCTGGGGATAAGTGCCAGTCCTGGCCTCACTGGAGTGAGGACCCCAGTAGTAATATCCCCCCGCTCTCAGAAAGGCAGCTGGTACCGTGGGGGTTCCCATCCTGGCCTCAGACAGTCTGCAAAACTTGGGGCCAAGCAACTCCAAATGGGTCAGGTTGGTCCTGGAGTTTGGCTTGGAAGCTAATGAGGAGCTCTCAGAGCACCAGGGACACAAAAGAGACTAGAACAGCCTCACTTGGCATGTTCATGCGTGCACACCTATGTAAGGTAAATAATGATTATACTATAAAGTATAATAGAATTATTGCAAATACTTGAAATATTTATCGGTGATAATACATGCATTGCATGTAACATGAATATGTATATAAAGTATGTATTACATGAATAATTAAAGAGCATTTATTATTATAGCTACATATTATATATTAAGTGATTATTGTGTATGGTTATAATACTTAATAGGCATTTGGCTTATCTATGTCTACATATACATATGTGTACAGCATCATATTTATTATATAAATAGAGATGACCCTTAGCATAAAAAAGGTAGTACCTTCCCTTCCTTCAGTGTTGAACTTTGCCACAGTCCAGTGTGGCTTAGCAGTTGATAGAGAGTCTGCCCTTTCCTCCGAGTGCCACTGACGGCTTTGCTTGCTCCAGCCTTTGGAGCATGGTGGGTACTTTGCCTGTGCTGTGGGTATTCCGTGCTATGGAGCTGTTGGCCCCATCCCTCGTGGCCCGTGTGAAGCTGTAGAGTTTCCCTGTCCAGTGGAACAAAACAGAGCTTCAGTGATCAGGAGGTTTCCTTCCAGAGCTTGCTGTGCACCACAGATTGGGTTGTTTACCAGCTGGAGGATTAAATAGACTTTCACTGAAAGGGGAAAAAAAAAAATTGTGTTTTCAAGTATGTCTTGGAAGTGGCGTCTCGCTTGAAGGAGGCTTTTCAGACTTGCTTATGTTTGCTGGCTGGCACTTCACTTGTCCCTGCTAAGGATGCTGCATCACACATACAGTTTCTGGAAAATTACTGTATTAGGATGGAGGCAGTGACTGGAAGCTGGGGAGGGGAGAAATATAAATGCTTTGACTATTCCTGAAAACAAACTCCTGTTCCCTTCTGTCTCTACAGAGGGTGACAGTCCCTTCTTTGCCTGCAAAAAGAAACTGCTCTGTACCCAGGAATGGGGGAACCCCTGACTGACCTTCCTTCCCAATTCAGCTGGGATCTCCCTGAGGCCTCAACACAATGGCACTGTGGGCTGGCACCCATTCTCTCCCAAACTCCAATGCCCTTCTTCAGCCCCTGTCCCACAACACTGACGTGAACCTGAGTTTACTGGGGGACAACTAATGACTGATGTCAGGAGTGAATGTAACTGCACTGCTAATACACCTTCTCCCTTTTTAAGGATGTTGCTTACTTGGGAGCTACAAGGATGAAATACAAATAAAAGTCACTGCCAGCTCAAACAAAGGTGCTGGTGACTCTGGTGGGGTGGCTCCAGCCTGGTGAGAAGCCGAGCACAGTAATGACACAGACACAGCAGCAGAGAAGCCAGGCCCACTGCTGGCAATGACTTCCCCGCTGCGTTAGATTAAAGACAGAAATCACTATGAAATGTCCACACCCTGTCTGGGCTCTGCTACCCACATAGGTTTGCTCTGAAACTGTGAATTTTGTGGAGGAAAAGGAAGGAAAACAACCCCCTCCCCAACAAAATCACTCCAACACAACACCACAGGGAGCATAAAACCAGGTAGGGCCTTCTGTGATGTACTGAAAGCTCTTGAAAGCTGAGGATCCTGCAGGCATTTAAGCACCAAATTTCTGCTTTTCAGGGGAGGGAGGGGGGAGAATGCATGGATATTTCAGGGGCTTCTGGTCCTGCTGGGATGGCTGAGGGAGCCAGCGTCAGAGAGAGGGAGCAGTGCTAACCAGTCACTGGAAGGGGTGGGGGTACTTTCTTAGATGAGCAGGTTCACATGGAGTTACAGGAATGCTGATCCAGAGTTACATATAACCATTGTTAGCAAATGCCCTTTCTCATTTGCACAGGGGAAAAAAAAGGAGGAAAGAGAAAGAGTAAACAGTCTGAACAGCCATATAACTAGCCTCTTGCTGCCCTTAAAAAAAGGGAAAAAAAATCCCCTCTTATTGAAACCATTTCCTTTGGTTATATCATTTCACTTGAGGCTAGAAGCAATTTTGAGTCTTAAGTGTGCTCCCTGCACTGTGTGCACAAGCACGAGGCTGAAGCTTGGCGGTCCACCAAGGGGTACCCTGGAGAACAGCACGTCTTGCTGTGCCCTCTGTAATCTCCCCACATCAGCTCCAAGCCCTAGTGCCTCCCTTCAAGGGGGCGGAACCCCACAAGCCCAGCATAGGCAAGGTGCAGCATAGGTCACCCTGGCCCAGCTGAGTCCCACAAGTAGGACACGGATGGCATCCATTATGTGTTCCCATCCATGTCCTCTGTCAACAGTGACAACCAGATTAGGCTGAGTTCTTCCCAGAAATCCCTGATGAAGGGATTTACCAGTACCAGGGCTTTGCTGCAAGCAGATAGAGAAGCAGTTGTGTGTTGGGCAGTGGGAATTGATGATGGAGCGTGACTGGGGTCCCCTGTAGTCTGCACCAGCCACGGGCTCCAGTCAGGGCTTTTGCAGGATTGGGGGAAGCAAGGGCAAATCCGTGCTATTAAGAGGAAAGCAAAAAAAGTTTCACATGTTCAGGATCCTGTAGAGGTCTAGGGTGTCTTCAGCAGCTTGTCTTTAGAACCAGCCTTACCTGATCCACATGAGCAGCAAAAGCACCAAGCTCCAGAGGAGACCTCTCCAAGGCAGTGGGGGGACACGCAGCAAGGAGCAGGAATGCTGGTGTTGAGGCACGAGGAGTTATTTTCCAGGGCTGCTCGAGCCAGTGCCAAATTGGAGGAGCTAATAAAGGTTTACAAAATAAAACACTAAGCTCAAGTTATTAAAATATGTACGTAGGCATCCTCTAATGTTCTAACGCAGCCCCATCAGACTGGGACTGGCAATCAGACACTCGCTTTGCTTTCCCCGCCGGCCCCCTCAGCTGCTGGGCTGCAATTATCACACGTGGGTGCTCAGGGCTGATGGTGCAGCCGAGCAGAGCCGACAGCACACAGGCTGCAGCGGGAGATAAAGCGGCGAGGCCCGAGCTGGGGGAGTGTGTGTGCCTCGAATGCTGAGAGCTCCCCATCGTGAAGCCAGCATGGGACAATTTATCCTTCAAAACCATAAAAATGGGAGAAGGGGGAGGCAACGGCTTAGCATTTTTTTAAGGAGTGCTTTTCCCCACACCTGGCAGCCCAGAACTGAACAGCTTCTGCTCTTAGGGGCCTTCAGCCATGTGTAGATGCCATGCAGGGACCTCAGCTTTGCAGCAGCTCTGGGAAACCAGAACAGAACCAGAAGCAAAGAAACACCCAACACCAGCAGTCACCCAATGCAGCTCAGATTTAAGTGGTTTAGAGCTAGCAGGTCCTTGAACAAGGCCCCTGTCTGCCAGCAGGCTGGAGGACTTGACCTCCCCTTTCCCTTCTCCAACAAGAAGGTGGCAGATTATTCTTCAAGTTGAGGCCTAGTGACATTTTTCAAAGGTTTGATCCATGTCCTTGACTCCTGACTCTTCAGCATCTTATTATCCAGATGACCCTATTGCTTCTTCAACTGCAGTGAGAACTGGATGTTTTCAGCCCCACAACCCCTCTCTGACACGTCCCTGACAGCACCAGAGCCACCCTGGAGTGAGGACTGAAGGAGTCATTGGCCACATCTTTGTGCCCAGTCATCACCCAGCCCAATACAAGCTTTACACACACAGGCAGATTCAAGACTCATCCCAGAGCAATTGTTAATGAGTGGGTGGCAACTGTGGGAGAGGGAATGGGCTTTAATTTTAACTTGAAACATGAGCAGCAAAAGGCTGGTTAGGAAACGATTTTCCAGAGCCCTATTAAAATTGTCCAACCCTGAATGGATGAGAAAGAAGCAAGAAGTCCTACCTGACAAGTTAGAACTAGAGACAGGCAGAGTCATAGCAAGAAAAAAACAAACCCTGAATCCACAGGATTCCTTTTTTTTTTTTTTACCCACTTTATTTATGTGTGTGTTTCTATAAACATTTTAACTACTGGGCATTTCATAAACCGTAAAAACAAACCCCCAAAATGCAATCAAACCAGCTTGTTGGTCAGACACCAGTGATGCTGCCAGGGCAGGTAGGTGGTATCCCTACATAACCTCCTGCTGGGCGTGAGCCAGCAGCTCACTGCCTCAGATCCTGAGCGTTTGTCTGAGCGATGGAGAGGAGACAAGTTTAAAGACCTAGTTGCTCTCCTCCTCCAGGGATTCAGCAGGAGCAAAGGGGGGTGAATAAAGAATTTCCCTTGAGGGAAAGTCAGAGTTACCAATGGAGGGGCTGCAACATCCACTTGCAGGATCAGGTTCAGTGACCTCAGCAGGCTTTGGAGCAGCCTCAGGGCTCTGTAGGTGGACTGAAACCACCAACCAAAATGCTCACTCATTACCAATGGCCCAAATGCTCCTTAGCCCCTTGTTTGCTGGGTGCAGGTATGAGCAGCTTCTTAAAACCGGCTCGCTCACTTGCCAGGGTGCAAGTCTGTGGGTGCTGATTCCTCGGGGTGGGCGAGCCCAGCTGTAAGGCACGATGGGGAGGGAAGGTGGCAGGGTGGCAGGGGAGGCCCAATCCAGCTGGGTGACCCAGCAGTCATCGCCAAGTACCCCGTTGTCCCAGAGGAAAGCACCGTATTGCATGAGTGATGCGGAGCAGCGCGTGGTCTCTCAGTTCCCCGGGTTCATGTCTGCGCCGTGGATGAGCCAAACCAGGTGGAAACAGATGGCCAGGAATCCAGTGCCCAGGAGATCCCCCAGGGCAGTGAGGTAGGGGATGGAGAAATTATCCGGATCCAGAGCCTTCCTCCACATCAGACGTACAATTAGGTCGGCCACGTAGAGCAGGATTCCCACCTGGGAAGAGGCAAGAAAGGCCCTGCTGTGAGGCAGAAAGAAGGCAACACCCAGTCTCCTTAAGGTCACAGCCAAAGGGATGTGGTCATGGCCGAGGTACCAGAGCTAACAGGGATCACTGAGAGCTCCCATCATCCCCAGAGAAATGCTGTTTCCCTGCAGGATGGAGCTGCACTGACATGGGTGTATCTGGTTCCTACCCTTTGGCACTGCATTACCTGGCACCAGCCACCCTTGGTGCCACTGCCCTGTGCTGCCAGCCACAAGCGTGGAGAACCCCACTTGACCTGCTCACCAGCATCTCCTGCTCAAAACACGAGTCTGGCCACACCAAAAGCATCTCCCAAAGGTACAGCTCCTACTTCCCATGCCTTGAGTTGGACTGTTCTCATTCATTCCACCAGATACAGGGCGCCTCTGAAAATGTAGGCAACCCCAAAGGATAACTTCTTTTTTCCATTAGAAATTCAGATCACACGTACTTTGTTTTTCCTAAAAGTCTCAGTGGACAACTGGAGTTTGAGGCAGTTTTTACATCAAAGTTATCCCGAGCAGCACTGACATGTTAAAAAAACAAAATAATTTCTCTTTTTTATCTCAACAGTTTAAAAATCTTTGTTGTGATTTCTTTTAATTCCTATTTCATTCCCAATTCTGATATAAACAGATGGAGGAAAAAAAATGCTTCGGTTAAAGATTAAAGACTGTCTTGTTAATTGAATTAAGAAGGGAGGTAGAGAGTTTGCTCTCCACATCTGTGGTCCCTCCATGGGAGACCACAGCACATCAGGAACCAAAGCCGAAGGTGGCATTTCTAAAGGTGAAAATTGGTTGGGGGAAAGGGAGGAGGAGAGATAGGGGAAGCAAATTAAATAACAGAATCACAGAAATTAAAGCTGGCTGGAAACTCAAGGGTTTTACACAGATCATTCCTTTGCCTCAGTTCAGGATCAAATGTGCCTGATGGAAAATTTGCTTAACCTATGCTAAACAGCCCTCTGAGCTGGAGATGCCACACTCTAAGCAATCAGTCGTGTGGCTTTTTTTTTTTTCTATTTCTGTTTTTCCCAAGGTCTGACATAAATCTGCCTTTTTCCATTTGAAATCCATGATTTCATATTTTCTCCCTAGTGATCACATAGTAAATGTTATTCTGTCCCTTCCTACAGAAATTTGGTAGTTTAAAGGCTATTAACCGTATTTTTCTCAGACCTCTCTTCTTTGGACTAGCTAACCCCAGAGCATTCAGTTAGTCCTCTGAGGTCATGTTTTCTAGGCTTCTGATCTTTCTCTTTGGGCTTCTTCCAGCTGACCTAAACTTCCCCCTCTTCTTTCTCTCTGTCTCTTTTTATAAAGTATAGCAGAGGGGGAAAAAGAACCAGGCTGAATACATTCTCCTCCACTGGCCTCCATGGGAATCTTTCAGGGTCACTGGTGTTGCTGGGATGCTGCTCTTTACACTGTCATTTATTCTGTGTATTTTCATGCTTGGCTTTGGTCGAGGAGTTACCTCGATGCATAAAGAGAAGAATAAATATTTTCCTTTACAACTGTGGCTGTGCTGCTGGGCTTTGGGTTGTGCAAAGGTCGAGAGAAACTGATTGTTTGCACACAGAAGGAATTCACCCGAAGACACGAGGCTGCTTGTAAGGCAAAGTGAGAGTCAGCCACCTCACCCAGCAAATTAATGAATCACTGATTTAAAAGGGCAAGTGAAGTTAGAGCCTCTGTGAGTTCAGGCAACAGCCACGTGCATTTCTGGGTGACATGACAAAGTTTACAGGGCAGGAAAAACAGAAAAAGAGAACAGGCACAACAAATTGAATGAACTGCCCATTGCCTATCCAGAACTTTTACCTTTGAAGATGAATTGCTCAGGTCTGGGTTTTCCCTTCACTTTTGACCTTCATGGCCCTGCCCCGATGAATTCCCTAGGTCTTCACCATAATATGTGACATTGGTTTCCAAAATGAGCAGGTTTCTCTGCTGGCTGGAGTTCACTGCCTCTCACTTGCCCCTTGCTGGAATGATAAGTGGCAGTCTAGAAATACTTGGAGCTTAGGGACTCAAGGAGTGAACATTTTAAAACAAGGTACTTGCTTGCTAAATGTGTCTCTGCACACTTACTGCAGCTCAGTGGATGATGAGAACTTGTTCCTCACCTCACATCTGATCCCTCACTCACCCTAAAGTGCAGTCATGCTCATATGGGAAACTAGACCCTCACAATTTGGCTGAAGTATTACTGGACCCACAGAAGGTACATGATGCTTGGTAGCAGCACACTTGAAATGACAGGAAATGGTGGTTGCTGTTGGGTGTTTTACTGTGACTCCTGTTTAGCCTGGAGAAGGTTTTTATTCTTGCTGTCTGAGAGGCTCCTTTGAGTTGAGAGTTTGGGGTTTACCTGCAGCAAAGCAGCAGTCAGATAGAACATCACAAAGGTGAAGGACAGAGACGTGTGGCCTCCTTGCAGCAGATGGATGGTGTAGAGGAACACGAGGTGACCTGGGATAACCAGGAGGAACAGGACCCGGGCTGACTTGGAATTCACCTCTGCAGAGGACAGAGACAGAAAGAGGGGTAACAGCAGCTGCAGAGGGCGGGGGGAGGACAGGACACAGCTGCATATTTATTGCATAGACTTGGGGCTGTCCCCTCCCACCAACTACAGGCTGGTGCCTTTTCTAGATCACACAGCAATGTGCAGGATCAGCCCAGCAGCTTTGTCTAGCACTGAAACTATGTGCCAAGGACTGTGCACTCCATGCTGATCCACTCCAGTTCTCACAGACACTCCTCTCAGCTGCTCTCTGCCTCCCACAACTTCTGCTCTGTCTTGCTGCAACACATTTTCCCAGTTTATAGTTTGATCTAGCACTAACTCCCAGCCCAGCAGGGAAAATCAAGAGGAATCTGCAATCTATAAAGACAACAGACCCAAATCGAATTTTGCTGATGCTTAGGTATATCCAATGCTGAAGATGGAGAAATTGCTGATTCTCAGAAAGATTATGGTTTATTCACCCCTCTGTCCACAGGTTATGGCTCTAGGCTGGCCATGGTTAAAATGACTTTCTATTAGATCAAATCTAAGATTTGTTTTCAATTACTTCCTTTAGTGCTCCCTGAAGGCTACTTCCTTTCCATGCCAGCGAGCAGTGAACAAGCCTTTTTTTCACGCTGCCCACTGCAAAGATGTTTCTTCTCTGATCTGAGTATTTTCCCTATAAGGGGAAGTTCTGCCTTTGAAACCCACCTAGACCTTTTCCAACCAGGCTTGGTAAAGGAGCTATCTGTGGTGACAGGCCGTGAGACATGGACACCTAGGATTCAGGGTCTACCTGATGAGAAGAATGTGGTGCATGGGTTGGGCCAATTCTGTCTCATCTTGTATGGCAAAACTCCAGGCATGCTCCAGAAGTGCAGGAATGTAGAAATTCGGCTGGCCTGGATGGCAACCAGGTTCCCTCCAACACCTATGAGAGCAAAACACAGAAAACCTGTAAACTCACAAGGTGAGTCAATCTACACTCACTTACAAGCTCATTGAGAGCAGCAGTGCGAAAAAGAGGAAACCTGATCCCACGTCACGCTGTGCTATTCAGTTTACAGGAACAGCTTCTAAAAATCAGGAAGGTTCCAGCAATCGTCTCCTTCTGACTGCTGCATTGAAAACTTTTTCCCTTGCTCCCCAGCACTAGATGTAAATGCCATGTGGCCTATGGAGATGATGTAATTGCACCTGGTTTGACACAGGCTGTTAAAAACACCTGGAGAAAGCAGTGCAGGCAGTGGCAGATGCTGCTCATGGCCACTTCTTGGATTTACTCACCCAGAGAATCATTACTGTTTGAGACAACAGACATCACAGAGAGTGATTATATGTCTGTATGAAGGCATCTGACTTTGTTAAATGAGAAGAAATCATGAGAATGAATTAGAGCCCAAGTATGCTGGCTAATTAAAAGGAAATTAATTCCTTCCAGACTGATTAATTCTAGCAAACATGAAAAAGCAGCTACATTTTCCAGTAGAAAATAGAGGGATAATGATCTACAGAGTAAACCTCCACCACCCTGAGTATTTTCAGGGTAGAAATGTCACAGAAAAGATAAAAGTGAGCCAGATGCTGCAGGCTTCTCATGTTTTTCCTTCCTTGAAGAAGAAAATACTCTATCATTAAATATGAGATTTTCCAGATGGCAATCAAAAGGAAAATACTAAGATCATGCCACTGTAGCTCAAGATGGGAACTTTCTGAACCCTGCACTGCCATGCTTTGCAGGACTCCCCTGCACATGCAAAGTGAAGAGCTACTTGTGCAAAGACACAGAGCACTGCACAGCTCCACCCCCAGCTCTGCCAAACAGGTCACCTGCCCCCACAGAACGAGGTCTGGGTCAGTGATTGTTCAACTAAACTGCTGTTGACGTACTTTCCCAATCAGATTCATTGGCTAACCGTGCTGGAAAAGATCTGTCAGCAAGGTGGCTGTCTTTGTGCAGGTCCAGTAAGGTGACAGCTCGGTGACACCCTCTGATGCTGCAAGACGACACCATGCTTTGAGAGTGGCATGAGGCCAAGCCTATTCTAAGAACATGGGGCTCCCTTGGAATGGGCCTGTCCTACAGGAACATTGTAATAGCAGAAAAACAAACCAGTGGTTCCTCAGTGATACCAGGATTCCCAGCAGTTTGTAATAATATCTATGTGTATAAAAGTACTGTGAGGACTCCAAAAAATATAAATATACACATAAAAGGTGTTGAGATATATATATATAAAAATCCCTGTATATGCAATCCATATATATAATCTTTTATATACATACACATATATAATCTTAACATATTAATCTTTACCAACAACCTGTATAGGGGATGGTTTCACAGCTCAAATTAGCAAGTGGAGGGAGAGTGACAAGGGAAAATGGATTTATTGTGACATCCTAATAGGTTTGATGTTATGAACAGTGTCAAGGTAGCTCTCAGAGACAACTATCAGATGCTGTTAACCTTTCCCACAGCTCTGCCGGCATTCTCCAGCTCTGCCTGCTGTTTTGCTCCAGAGACACTTCAAGACATGAGTCAGCAGGGATGTAACGGGGAACAGTACCTTCACTTCCACTCAAGATGAGAGGAGGGACTTGAACTCTGACTTCTGTGTAGGGGCTACAGTGGATACCAGAACCTTTGGGGAGGAGGGGGAGGTACAAATAAAAGAAGAGAAGCCCCCTCATGCCCAACCTACCATTAATCACAGGTGTGAAAACTGCCATGCCTTCAAAGTTTGGGTCAGTTACAGTTTTGTCCAGGATGAGCCCACCAATGCTGTTAAAAAAGACAAGCAATGAGTGTGGATCAATTCCTATGCACACTGAGTGAAAGTAGCACACTGAAATGGGTTACTGCATCTTCCCCACTGCCAGGGCTGGACTATTCACCAGGAACTCCTTTTACAGCTCAGTCTCCACCAACAGATAACCTTACAGCTTTTGTTAATGGCATAATGAGTTCACAGAGATCTCCTTGCCCACCTTTAAGCAAAACTGGTAGAAGTTAGGGAAGCTTTTATCATCCTCCCCCAAAGTTTTGTTACACTTCTATACTGCCTTTAGCAATGCTTTAAAATTCTCTCCCAGATCTCAGTTGGATCTGAAACATGCAGCACAGGAGGAATGAACTACCTGCCTCTACATTCACCAGTCTTTTTATTTTACAGCTGGATAAAAATGAAGTTGAAGCCTGACAATTTGTGATGGTCATCATCTCTGTTTTCTGTTTCCTGGCTTGCACCCACATGGTGCCTGGATATGTGAGTGAGACTTAAAATGGTTTTCTTTTTCCAGTGATTTGGAGGCTCCTTATCTGCTATCTCACAGCCTGTTGGAGGACCAGCAATGGCTCAGAAGTTCTGGACAAATACCCCTCTGCTCTCTCTTCCAGTTTCACTTTTGATGGCCTTCTAAGCGAGCACAGGGTCTCTCTGCAGTGTGAACACACGTGTGGGCTTGGGAGCTGCTTCTTAGCTTACCTGCTGATGCTCATCGCGACAATAACCGGCTGCCATCCAGATTTCAGGACCTCGGCAAGAGACGGACTTTGCTTGGCAATAGCAATCCAGAGAGGGATCATGACAATGAAGACAGCACAGATCAGAGGAGAAAGGTATTTCACATCTGGTAAGGAAAAGAAATCTTGAATTAAACGCTCATAGCTTCACAGGTTGCCAAAATCAAATTGCACAAAGATGAGAAGAAAGGCAGCTGGACTCTTGCTCCGACTGAGTTATGTTAGCAGAAAAATCACATGAACCATGATATTCCACACAAAACCACCTCATTCCACCACAGAAATCCATAATAAATCCCTGAAATTCACTGCTAGAGGATGCTGTTTGAAAATCAGCAGGATTCAATGCAAGTTACATTTGAAGACGAACAAGTCTCCAATTCCACCTCCAACTAAGAAAGACATAAAGTTACAAAATTTCTGTCTTCAGGGTACAGATCAAACAGCAGGGCAAGGGGGAAACTCCTGTGTGGAAGCTGTATCACACTTAGGGGCAGACACCTCACACCTTCACCTAAAACAAGAGGTAAGAGGTACTTTAGGTGTTAAGCCAGCAGAATTGCTGAACAGCTGGTCTGCTCTATAGGAACAAATGTTCTCTTGCACATACAAGCCTGTTAAGATCTGCGGTTTCTTTTGTGCTAGCCTACATGTATTTCCATTAGGTGCTTTTTCCATTCAGCAGAGGCATAAAATTGAAGTGATTTTTTAGAAGCAAAGGAATCAAAAAATAAGCAAATGTGCGGCACTAAAAGAAAAT
Source organism: Empidonax traillii (assembly GCF_003031625.1). Classification (NCBI taxonomy): domain Eukaryota; kingdom Metazoa; phylum Chordata; class Aves; order Passeriformes; family Tyrannidae; genus Empidonax; species Empidonax traillii. The sequence goes on along the minus strand of NW_020955302.1, from coordinate 638,684 downwards.
AAATATGACTCAGAAGCATGAGAAACACCTTCAAGCAATGGGGCTGATGACAACCCTTTCGACACAAAAATGCTTCATCAACAAAGCTCTCCATCTGGTCTCTGTGTTGGGGCCAAAGGCAGCGGGATGTAACGCCGACTTTGCAGGTAATTTGGGAGATAAAGCAAACTCAGAGTGTGCATTTTTTAAAATGTTTTTGCCAGGGCCTTGGGCTACCTGGATGAGACAGCACTGATGTGATGACATCTTCCACGAATCAAGGGCTCTTACACAAGGATGTGCTCTCTTTATGAGTGGCTTTAGGGGGCACTGAAATGCAACCATTTCTGGGGTGTAAACAGCTGTAAACACTGTTGTGCCAGTGCACTTTACCCCCTAGAGTCATTCAGGAGAGATGGGCTGTATGACAAACTTAGCTGCTGTTCTGGGCCTCCTACCCACACCCCTTGTTGTTTCGAGCAATTAATTCCTTCTTAAATAATGCAGACACAGAGCACTGGAGTCTATCAAGCCTTATCAAAGCCCACAGAGAGACTCCTGGTGGGATGAATGGCCTTCAGTCTCCACATTCCAGTTCTGCCACATTCCCTCACACACAGCCCATAAACAAGCTGAAACCCTCTGGCACAGTTTGTATCTCCATTATGCAGGACTGAGAAGGATCAGAGTCAATTTAAAAAAAAAAATTAAAATCTTCACTGGCAAAAGGATATTTTGCAGAAGGGAATGGCTGCATTAGGTGGCACACAGTACTCCAAACTTACAGTCTCATCAGTGTTTTTGAAGGATACATTTTTGTAGGACCCAGAAGTTTTCACAGCATGACTGTACCTTTCTATACACTGGGAAGGGAAATTAATTTATTCAGCCATCATCAGCAGTGCCTTCCACGTACCTGCTTCACTTCATGCTCTCAGTGATTTGGTGTTGGTGTGCTGAGTATTTTCAGTCTCAAGAGGGTATTTAAACTACTCTGAAAACTGCACAAAGTCTCTCTGGTCACAACCAGGAGGTTATTATGTTCTTCTGCCCTGTGTTCCCTAGGAGATATTATCTGAGGTGTATCAACTGAAAGACAACCCAGCTTTACAGAGGAAGGTGCGATGGCATCATGGAAAAAGCCTGTTAAAAAAAAATGCACTCTGAAGCTCAAGGGGGATTAGACAGAAGCAATTCATAGGCCTCTCCCTTCAGTGTGTGCTCCTTCACTCCCTCACTTGTGCTTACATATGGAACCAGTTACGCAAACTGAGAACAGCTGCCTCGCTGCTTCTGCTCAGTCTGAAGCAACAGTTTGAGTGTCAAATGATATTGAGTTTGCTGATCTTTTTGTTTTCCCATTTCTGTTCTAGGTTAGGCTCGTGGTAAATAGCCTAACACTTTAAAAGCAGCAGTCAGGCATATATCACCAAGTAGCAAGATGTTTTGGGCTTTTCAGAATCAACAGGTGCCCAAGTCTTTGCCAATCAGCAGTACAGCTTAACACCATAGCCATAAGTCCTGCAAACATGAAACACTGCAGTCTTAATTCTTCCAATTTGATGTCCTGTTTATCCATGACTCCCCATGTAAGAAGATACAAGAATATTTTAAAAATGCTAAAACCCCAAAATCGCTTTGCAAGGAAGGACCTGCTATTACCCACACACAGAAAATAGTTATGCTTGGCTAGTGACAGATCCAGGAACAGAGTCAGTGTCACATATGCCAACCTTCTGTTCCAAAGCTGCACAATATGTGTTGGTCATTTCTTTGACAGATCCCAGTTGTGTTTCTTAGAGCTCTTCCTTCCAGTTTGTTACTAATAGAAAGTCTGGAAAAAGCCTTTTTGGTCACCTTCCTACCCCAGTGGCACAACAGCCTCCATTCTGAAACATGCCAGAAACAGGGAAGCATCTTGCAGTAATTTCAGATGGATTCATCCCTTCCTTGCTGAGCTGCAGTTCCCTGCTGAACACTGTACCTATGTATTTGAAGAGTGTACTGCTGATTCCTGCCAGCAGGGAAAGGGTTATCAAGTCTCCAAGGCTTGCTGCTATGGGTGTGGCAACATTGTCTGGATTGATCCCAACTTTCCTTGCTCCGATGATCACGCCAATCATCACCAGACCTAGAGAAGACACAGAACAAGCATCAGAGAATGTATCCTGCTGTGTTTCACCCCAGAGCTGCTGTTCTGGCTCCCAGAGGGACATGGGGGTCTAAGAAAAGCGAGAAGCAGATTAGTCTAGCAGCACCACGCAGCTGGAGATTGGACATCCCCAGGAATTTGCCCTCTTGCTTTCACCAACCTGAAGGGCATGACTGCCCTTATGAACTGCTCCAAAGGCCCAGAGGCACACAGGCAAATTCCAGGGATCAAAGGAGATACCAGCAGGCAGCCTGAATGTAGAAGCTCCCCTCCTGAGCAGCCTAATCTTTGCTGCCTGGAAGGAGGACTAGGCACAAAGCACACTCAGAGATAAGCTCATAGCAGGCATGCAGCAGCCTCCTGGTGCCATCCCCTGCTCTGGATTTCATAGCAGAAAGATATTTTCCATATTAGACCAAAATTTCTCAAGTTTGAATCACCAAGGAGCAACAAATTCCTTACAGTAGCCCACATTAGCGTTCCAGCCCATCCATCCACCTGACCCCTCATGTCCCAGAGTCTTTGGGGATGCTTTAATTTGCACTGCATGTTGATGCTGTTGGCATTATGGAGATGGCCCACATCACCTCTCTTCCCTTGTCCTTTGAGCTGCACCTGGAAAATTTAGCTGCTTTTCAGCATTCTTGGAGAGGAGGGAAGTTTTTCTTGCCCAGGTAAGTTAAGGAGCACAAACCCCAAACCTCGATGAACATGTGGGAGTTTCTTAGCCATCAGATCTCTCATAGGCCTGTGGATAAGCTACCTGGAATAAACCCAGCCTGGCCAGCCTCCACTGCTCTGTGAATAGCAAGGGCAGCCTTGAGACAAGACAAATGGCATCTTTTCAAAGTGCTTCCATGGCTGACAGTGCACAGCAAAGAAAGCTCAAGAGATGGTGGTTCCCTCCAGCTCACAATTCCTCTGTGCCTGTCTACACAGCCCTGCCAAAGCTGACCATGCAGAGGATCATCAGCTCTCCCATAAGAAATGCCACATGTGCACCTTCCCTGATACAAAATCCCTTATTTAGAAACACATCCTTGCACAGCATGGCATTTCCACAAGAGTCATCCTAGACACCCACACTCCCCTCCCCACAGCACAGTTCATGCTCCTTCCCTCCCTGGCCATAAAAATAGCAGCTTCCAGTCATGCACACCCACACACAGGCTGCCTGTGACCATGTCCAGGGAAGAAACTAATGCCAGCTGCAAGCCTGTGACAGCACAGCAACAAAGCCTGTGTGTATCACACCGAGCAGGGAGATTGTAAGGAAGAGTAATGAAAGCTGAGCTGCTGTTTTTAAAAACTGCCTCGTCCCATGCTTTTCATGAAAGGCATCTACATCACCCTTTGACTCCAGCTTCAGGATATGCACTTGTTCTAACTTGTTCCTTTCATTTAGAAAACTTGCTTTATTCGATTCTGCCAGCTGACTCTATTCAGGGTATCATGCTGCCCTCGTATGGCAGATCTACAAACTGATGATCTTCAGGCCACTCAGAACAGATCCTACCATCCAGCCCATCATGTTTCCCTTGAAGGGGAAGAACCAGGGGGGAGGAGTGCTGGGCTCTGAGCTCACAGCAGGCAAGCCACAGGGCTGGCCACAACCCTGCCCAGGGTATTGGGTGACCCAAGTCCCTCTTGAGCATGGTCTGGAGTTGTCTGCTAACAGACTCTCCATGTCCTGCTTTGTGTATGACATTACTTCATCTTCCCCTGGGGAAAGGGCCAGTGTAGATGGCTCATGTGCCACCCAAGAGACATGGGGTAAGTATGTGCATGTTTATGCACACCAATGCACAGCATGGGGCATTTTGGTGTGTCAGGTGAAGGACATTTTGATTGCTGCTGTGGATGCCAAGAGCCCAGCGAACAACAGATCATGGAAGAAGAGAAACAAAGGCAGGATGCAGAGGGGATGAGAGCAGCAGACACAGGACTAATGCTTCCTGCATCCCTCCTCCCTCTGCCAGACCAGAGGGACGTCAGCTGAGCCTCCCCAGCAGAAGAGACAGTTTATTCCACACCTGACTGCTGCATGTTTCATCTGAGGGACAAGAAAGACTCACCAAGTGACAGTGCAGCTATGAAGGCCGTGGTCACGCTGCTGGCACACAGCACAGCAGCCTGGCTCAGCTCCACAGAGCCCTTAGAGATGGCTCCCAGGATCACAGCAGCAACAGCAGCCAGCAGTCCCACCACAGTGGCCTGGACCTGGGGATCAAAAGACAGCTGGTGAGCAATCATCCACTTCTGTTTCCAGGCAGCCCTGGCTCCACACGACTGCAGCACTGCCACACAGCTCGGAGGACAAAGCCTGGCGCAGATGCTGATTGCTTATGTATTTAAGCAGCATCCCTGTGAGGTTCCACTAGATTCGAAAGAAATCCTGACAAAGTTTGGAGAAAAACTCTGGAGGCCTGCAAAGGCCAGATAACATTTCAGCAAAGGACATCGAGTCCATCAGCAAAGGAGTAGCCCTGGTCAACACAAAAATGGGCTCCCCATCAAGGCAGCACTCCTGAAAGCGGAGGAAGGAGATAAGGGAAAGCACACAGACACGTTGCAAGCCTTGTGGTCTTGCCATGTGAAAACTCTAGGCTGGTTGCTGGATTTTAACAAGCAGAAAGACCTATAAGAGGCACATTTCTCCCACCCCTCCCCTCCCGCCCAAGGGTGATTCCCAAACACTGCCAGTAAATGACAGGCTTTATCTGGGGGCTGTTGTGAAACAGGGATTGGTGCTGTAGCTCCTCCTGAAAAAGGAGGTTTTTTATTATCTCAGTTTGCCCACAAAGGCAATGAATGTCTAGATGTATTTTGCAGCTAAACTACAAGCTCTGGGATCACACAGAGCTTTATTGGAAGTGAAGCCCTGGATCTGTTGAGAATACCCACCTCGAATCCCAGCTCTGGGTTCAGCCCTGCTGGGAACAGGTGCTGTTGGTCTGCAGCACAGCAAGAGAAAAGGGATTTTTTCATCTCCCAACTGAAGCGACTCACCTGGATAAGGGCTAAATTGCAGGTGGCCATTTTCCATTGCTTCTGGGCATCATCCATCTGGCCGGTGTTAGCCTAGGAGTCAAGAGAGATACCCTGAAAGCCTGTTTCTGTGGCACAGGTGGCTGCTAAGGGCAGTTTCACCCGGTCCCTGTGGGAAAGAGGCTGTTAAAGTCAGAGAGAGGCAAGTGCAGGTCATCATCTCCCAGCCTTCCCTGCACTTGCTTCTTGACACTTCTCCATCACGCTTAGCCCAATGTCCCAGGGCATCAGAGGCTCATATTGGAGGTGCAGAGGCATTGCAGGGGACCCAGCTAAAGGTGGAGTGGGCATATGCCACCACATCCCACACAGACAAAAAGATACACAAATTGAACCAATTTTCCTTCTTTTTTCCCCCTAAATTGCTCTGTTAAGCTCCAAATTCTGCTGAGACATGTGACACAAACAGCCCAAAGTAAACAAAACAGCTCAGGGAAATACAAGAGATCAAATAACAGAGTAGCAAAAGCTGCTGCACATTCCAAGAAGCCTCAGGCTGCTCCCCTCGAGTAAGGATAGCTGGGAAGCCCCAGCCTCTCAAGGATCAATACCCACAGAAAGGCAATCCAATACTGAAGCTGATAGCTGTGGAGACCTGTCTTTGTCTCCTTCATGTGTCATAGGGCCCTAAATATCAGCAACTGGGATTAATTCACCTTCAAAGCACAGATGGAAATTCTCTGTTCCAGTTACAAAATGAGGGCAAACACATTATTTTAACACTCACACACCACTAGTTTCCACTTAGCAGAAAAGGGCATATCTCATACATATTGTGATTATATAAATGAAGAATCTCCTGATGTCTCCTGCTAATCACCCCCCTCCCCACACAGACACAGCCACCACCTTGTTAACACTCACAGCAGTAGAGAGCCTGGATGCCAGTGTCATCTCAAGATTACCCTTCAGGCCAACCAAGGCAGGAACCAAGATAAACACTTCAGTAATTGTCCGAAACACATCCCAGTGCTGTAAGAAAACAAAGGCAACAACTTCAGTTTTTGATGCTGACCAGTCCAGCGCTGTTGCTCCACAGGTATCTGCACATGGGGGCAGATGCTGCCCTGTTGCACTTTGTTGTTGCATTTTGGGAGTGAAGGAACGAATTTTCAGCTTGCAGTGTTCTTTCTCATCTCATGCACAGTAAAGCACTGTCCTAACAGGGAAGGGTCTTTCTTCTTAAGGGTAACAGAAGATTTTGGAAAGCCACAAATTAAAATGTGCCTTTTGCATTAGCCAAGAATAACATGAAAAATAATTAGGGTTCACAAGTCAAATGAAATACACCATGTTCTCCATCCTTTGCACTAACACTGGATACAGGAACATCTATTGCTAAACAGACTCATAAGAATAAACACAAAGGTCTGGAAATGATCTAACAACAAAAAGTTGTGTCTGTCTTCTCTTGCCAAACTTCAAACTAAGCTTTTAAGACTGGTGGTGGAAGGGAAGGAGATCTGTGCATCTCTTCTCCACAGGCAGTTCCTAAATCTTCCTGTTACCAAGTATGTTCCCAGCACAGTTGGAAAAAGGATTTTGAATTAAGATATCTCATAAGCCAAACAGCTGAGCCAGTATCTTCAGTATCTATTAACTGTTGTTGCTTCTCTGAAGCTGAACTGTTCGAAGCTGCTGGATCAGCTGCAACGCTAGAGATGATCTGAAACCTTAGGAAACTTTGTTGACGGACACGTCTTCTCTAATTTATGGACCATACAATGCCTTGGAACATAATTCGTTCCCCCCCACCCCATGCATTCAAGGATGTTGGCAAAGTCCCACTGTAGGCAGAGAGGTTTACACCAGGATGAAGTCACAGGACAGGGGAGTTAAGCATGAAGTAAAACCAACAACCACCTAAGAGCAGAACACAAGAAAAAAAAGAGTGACTGCCATGAGTCAGGTCAAAGGTTCATCTAACCCATCCTTAGCTCTACCAGTAGTCTAATTCAGGTGTATACAAATAGAATCTACAAATATGACAAGTAAATGGGATAATTCTCCTGTGTATTTTCCAGCCTATGACTGTCTGCCACAGGGTACAGAGCTGGTGGGGTTTTTCTGCACACTTACAAGTGATGAAAGGATTGTTCTTTCAGGTGCTCCCCCTCCAACTCATGTGCCATCCTGTGGCAACAACTTCCATAGTTTAGTTATGTGTCATGTGAAGGATCAATGTGTTCATTAATTTCAACTTGTCACTCTCTAGTATCCCATGATAGTCCCGAAATCTGGCGCTAGAGAACAAAACAAACAACAGATCCCTGCCCACCTGTTTCACATCCATTGTGATTCTGTAAACCTGAAAGTCTAGGAGGTTGGACAGACTCAATAAATGTTGACACATTCAGCTGTCTGCCTGTTAGGAAATATGTGCAGGGTGTAACAGCTTGGTGTTTTGCTTTGGCTGTGCCATGGGAAGCTGTGGGAAGCCAGTGGTGTGGCTGTCTGCTGGGAAGACCTCACAGCTTCCTTCTCAGGAAGCTGGAATGAAAGTGGGGCTGAGCCAGCCCTGAGCACATTGGGCAAGACACCCCTCAGACATGCAGATAAGAGGCAAAACATTATTATCAATATAAAAAAGGCATATTTCCTGGCAGTAGTGGCCTGGAAACAGGCATGTTTCAAAATGTTAAAGGTAAGTTAATTACTGTTGAGTAAATAACCAACAACACAAAACAAAAATAATCACCTTATTTGACACACTATAATTTTGTTTAAAGTTGTTAACATGGAACCTAAATACCTGAGGAAAGCTAGGGGTAGACATCTCTTTTAAAGATTAATATCCCTGTCTCTCCTCTCTTTGATTAAAAATAAAGATCCAAACAATCTTTGATATCCTTCAAAAGAAAGGAGAAAAAAACAGACTTCATACTCACAATGTAAAAACCCTCAACCATTTAAAATACAGAGGTGTGGAGACATTCATACGTAAGACCTTAAATAATTTGCACATAAAAAGACATATAAATAGGAGTACCCCTCAAATCCCCTCAACTGTTCGTATTTCCTGTACCTGTCACCTTTGGGGAATATGATTTTGCTATATCTAGGTGAGCTCCAATACTTCTGTTTATGAGGAATTTTGGTCTCAAACCATCATAACAGAAGTTTCAGCATATGAGGTATGAGTTTTTTGGGACTCTGCCTTATGTATCAGTAAACTTAAAGGCTCTGAACAATTAATAATCACACAACTGTACTGATAAAAAAAGCTGACTTAATTGCCTCTATTTGAGTCTCATTAGTGACTCACTAAAAGCCTAAGGACAGATTCATAATGATTTCTACCACAGTACCTAGGACTCCATCGTGTTAGCAACTGCAGAAATACAGAATAAACAGATGATGCCTGTGCCATTGACTTGCAGGACTGTCAGGACTGTCTGCTGGAGGAGCGGGTGAGTGGGGCAGGTTAGAGCTATGCAGGCAAGGAACTACTGGAATAGAGACAGCAGAACTAAGTCTAGGAATTGGCTCTGTCCTTGGAGATGAAAACTGGCCTAGAAGGAACGGAAACATTCCATGCTGCATTGCAAACCCACACAGAGAGCCAGAAGGAGACTCTTTCCAACTTCACATCTGCATGACAGAGCTTCAGCCCTAAAACTGAGCTCTGAAGACACTTGGTTAACCCTGTGTTCCACTGCAGCTGGTCACCACAGCAGCTGGATCTGACCAGGGGGGTCCCTCAGAAGAAGGGAGGCTGTGATGTGCTGAGCCAGCCTCCCCAGCTGCAGTCCAGCCCTGCTGTGGATCCTCACATTGTCCTCACTGTCCCAACCATGTCCCGTTACCTCTCCAGGACATCCATCTCCCACAGCAGCAGCTCAGAAGCCTCAGAGGTTTTTCATTGCTCTGAACAAGCCAACAGAAATACCAAAATATCCTGTAGTACAGCATGCAAGCCATTACAAAATCCTTTATGATGCTCATCATCTCATGGGCTTTTATCAACAAAGGACAGGGACATCTTATGACTGTGACTTTTATGTGGACTGTGTCCCACTGCAGTGGCATGGAAGGGGAAAATGAAAGGGAAGCTTTCCTCCTGAATTCTCTGGTTTGAAATCTGATCATCCAGATTCAATCTGATTCTTCACCTTACCATAGAAGAGTGGGCCAAACACTGGCAGGGCCCTGCAAGGTCTCCAGCAATGCCAACTAGCCTAGAATCTGGATCAACCAGAGGGCCAAGTATCACTGGAGCAGATGCATAAACATCCAGCAAGAAAAGACTGGTGCCATGCTATCAGCCCTGCAGAGAGACTGCATCATCTGCACTCCCAGGAAGAGAAAATGGCAAACATCTACCTCCTTGGGTATCTTTTTATTACAGTATGAGAGACTCAGGTTTGAGCCTTAGAGTCAACTGGGTTAGACAAATCTCTCTTGCTGATTTTTCTTGTAAACAGCAGTTCTTGGTTTCATCCCAAGATGGATCAGAAACTGCTAAAATCCTGGCAAGTTCGATAGGACACAGATTAGCAATTTCCACTTTGTTGTCCTCTTTACAGCAACATCAGCCCTGAAAAAGAGAGTGTCAGCTGGACTCCCAGCACAGAGTCAAATTATTTCAAAATATTTCATATGTAATAAAACAAGAGCAGCTGCATTAAACTCATACATATGCTCTTGATACAATCCTTGCTCTTGCTCTTTGCCTCTGTCAAAGGCAAACACAGAGTTTTCCAAGAAAATTTTGCAGTGACTGCAAATAGGGCAAAACATTCCTCAGCCAGACCAACCACTGAAAAAATGGGCAAATCACAGACTCCTGGACCAGAAAAACCTGTAGTTTCAGTAGTGTGAGCCCTCATGATTTGCAATTTAAGTTTTACAGTACCTCAAGCAAACAAACTTAGACTCAAGTTTTAGTTGGACAGGACAGTGAGTTTCTAGCTCTTACACTTGCAGCAAGAAAAGTTGAAAATAAACAGCTCAGAGACAAAGAAGAGTATTCCAAATCTTTAAAAGCTAAGATCTCTGGATTTTCTCAGCTACTGGTTTTGGTTTTAATGTTGTTGATACTGTGGTAGTTCACCTCACTAACATGTCTCCCTATGCCATCTGTGACTCTCAATGCACTGGGCTTCCTCCTCTGGGAACTTTACCCATGGACTGATGGCCTCTCTTTCAGTATAGTTGGAAATATCTTCACCAAAAAACACAGTTCCTGTGGTTGTGCTTTATGTGTGACTCGGCTTCAAAGAGTCCAATGAACAAATACACAAAGTAGATTGCACACTGGTATTTAAAGGACACGTGCAACATGGAATACCTGTGTTTTCCATCAGTTTGGATACATTTACATTTTTGAATGGAGACCCGTTCTTAGCAAGTGTGTTAGATTTCTTCTAGGCAAAGACTTATTCACTCCAAGGTAGGTACTATGACTTTATCCTTCTCTGAGATAACTGCTAACCACTAACATAACATCTTGGGTACTTTGAGAACTTCTGTAATGCTGCAAGACAGGTCTGTGCCTAAGCACGGCACAAGGTGGAGATGACAAACAGCACAGCAACAGTGTGTGCCACTTCAGTTAACCCTTCTTTGATATTCCTCATACTCCCTTTAATTCAGCTTCTCTGTCTTCTTTGTTTCTTCCAATGCAAGAAAAAAAACAGCAAGGTATTGTCTTTCCAAACATTCAAGTATCCATATTTAGCTCCTCTTGTGGTATTAATGCCAGAGAATCCAATGTACTCCAGTGAGCTCAGACTGCAGGATATATCCTTGGGAAAATCTGCCAGGCTTTTGATTTGTAAATCCACTGGCATGAGACGCCCAAACTAGATCAAATTCTACATTTCTATTTGTGCCACTGGTACAAAGGAAAGACAGATGGGATAGATTCTGGTAGTGGGCACAATGGTGTAAATGCAGCAGCACTGCCTGGAAGTCAGTGGAAGTTATTCCAAATTTATACCCACCTCAGAAGCTGCCTGAGAAGCACTGAGTTTGCAGGCAATGCTAATTGTTTTATGCTGGCAAGCCTCTCATAACAGTATTTAAATGCCTTCTAGGCCAAAGACTACATTATGTTGTTTGCAAAGAACTGAAAGCATGAACTTTCTTCTAAGTAAGACAGGTAGCTAATAACAACCCTGACCTAGATCTCCTTATCAGCAATTTTTGAAGGAAAAAAATAATATCATGCAACAGGGGAATATGCTGCAGCGTGATTCAGTTGCTTCATAGCAGTCATCACCAAAGTGTTTAGCTCAATACAGAAAAGGGAGCACCCAGCCTAATGCACCAAGGTCAGTGTTACACAGCCTGTCTGAAAGCTGCTATCCCACTTTACAAGGAGCCCAGTTACTGATCTAAAGAATATGGATAGTGTATCTCTGGCACAGGAAAAAGCCTACAGAGGTCTTGCTGACTGGCTGCTAGGACCATGCAAATTAAAGACAGAAAAGCACAAATGCTCAAGGTCAGTGTCTTAGCCCACCCTCTCACTACAGGTTTCCTAACCACATGTACCTACTTGAACAACATCCATCAAAAGGCCAGCAGCTACCATTCCCAAGCCAGCCAGAAGGAACGGCACGAAAACCTGGGAGGCAATGGAGAATGAAGTCTCTGGGAGAAATCCATTGGCTGATCTGGTCAACTTGCAGGTGAAGCCTCTCAGCTTCTTGCCGTGGAAGCACAGTTCCAATTGTAACTGAGTGACCACCATGGTCACACAGTTACCCCATGCTCAGCAGGGAAAATGGAGGGAGATCAGGACATCACACAGATCCTTCTCGTAGCTCTCTCCAAAGTCGGAAGAAATGTTTTTCCTCAAACTACAGCGATGATGCCAAATTGCTTTAGCTTCTTCTTCTCTTAGGAGCACGTCCAGAGGATTGCAGCAAGGGTATCCTCCAAAACTGATTCAGCTGGGTTGAGCTCAGGTGGCAGCAAACTTGATGGACACAATTTCTCTGATTTATATCCAGGGGGGAATTAAAAAAGAGAAGAGAAGATTGCAGAGATGTCTGAGGACGAATAGAAATGAGCCCACACCCCATTCAGCTCCCACCGCTTCGGCAAAAACCAGTAAGACCTGCTCAGGCTACGGCACTGAAAGAGTGACAGGTCATGCAAGAATCCCTCAGCCTGCTGAAACGCACTGGTGTCCTTTCTCCTCGGGTTACATTTCTTGTCAGACCGCGGCTTGTGTTTGATACGGCGGTTTAATATGTAAGCCTGCTTGACCCGGCCCCAGTCCCCTCACTCTCCCACCGTAAGCGCCGCTGAACTTTTCTCACTGTCCCAAGGCCGAGGAGGTGGGCAGTTAACAACCCCGATCCATTTTGTGCTCCTTCAAGGTGAAGAAAGGTCAAGGAAAACAGGGGGCCACGTTCCTCAGAGCCGACGATATTACACAGGTCTCATCCCCAGGCAAGTGACGCGGCTGAGCCAGCTGGTGACAGAAGATCTGCACTTCTGGACCCCGGCCCCTCGTGTCCCCTCTGTGGTCTCCGCGGGATATAACAATCGGTCTGTGCCAGCTGTACCTCTGAATGACTGGCTCTCAGGGGAAAAAAAAGTTCAGAGAACCAGCCAATAAGCTTCAAAAGTGAACACCCTTATCTGCTGTCATCACTTCAACTTTCTGCTAGTTTGCAAAGGCCAAGATAAGAGTCATAGCCTGAGCTTATTTAAGGTAGCTCCATAATCTCACTATACCACAGGCAAGGGAGAGAAAGGACACTCAGTGAGCTGGTGTCCCTTCCTGTCCTAAAGTGAAACACAGTGCTTCTGCATGCTCCCAGGAAAGTGTTGTCTTTGAGAGCGGGGATCTCATCCCAGAGACTCCATGATCCGGCACAGGGTCAAAAACCAGAGCTGCACCATGGCCACATATGGCCAAAACACTTTATCCTGCTCAGTAAAGGCTTCAGCTGAAAGTCACACATGTAGTAAAAGGAGTCAGGATATTAAGTTGAGGCTCCTTTCTAATAATTAATTTGGGTAGACTAATTGAATCAGAGGGTCAAAAGCTTAAAAAGCCCCACAATTTAGGATTGATCAACCCCTTTCCAAACACTCTGTGCAGAGAGACATAAAGATTAATGGCTTGTGGACTCTGTCCTTGTGACAGGGTCCCCAGATTGGAGCTAAATGTATTGAGGGGTTTGAAGAGAATAAGATATGCTTCTGCCTTTCACAGTCAGAAGATTGCAGATAAATAGGAAGCTCTTGGACATTTAGACAGTGTTTCTTTGGTCTGAATTCACACAATCCAAAGCATGGAGCCTAACAGGCTGAGATGGCAGAGCAGATCTCCCTGCAAGCATGGTGGGGTGGAAAACAAGGCCCAACTACAGACATGAGAGTGTCCTTTGTTGCTTTCTAGGCTTATATTTTGGTACAGCCCCTGAAGTCTTCTCCAATTCCAGCTGCCTTGGTATGTACATGTCTCTTACACCTAACAATGGTCCAGTTAGCTGAAAGCCAACAAGAGAGTATATTTCAGCTAACCTAACAGGGAAAAAAAATCCCACAATAGCTGGAAGTGGGAGATTAACAAAAATCCTGTAATAACCACAAATGACCCAACCCCTTTATACCAGCTGGGAGCAGAGAAGTGACAGCATGAAGGCCCAGTTCTGGGTAGTAACTCACAGAATCTTCAAGGAAATAAAAGACAATTTCTAGAAAACTACCGTAGGTTTTCAAGGTCTAATAATGCACATATCTAGTCCCACACGCCGCTGTATCAGTCAACTGGATTGATGTCAGGAAGAAACATTAACGTAAAGAAAACATTAGTGAGTCTGAATGACTCAAATGCCATTAAAAAACAGAGCAGCAACACATCCTGTACTGAAGCATCAGCCTGGCAGGGTTTATGAGTTTATCACGCTTCGGCTCTCCCTGTTTCTAAGCAAGCACCATAAAAAGCCCTCAACCGATGAATCAGTATGCAGAGAAGGTAATTGGTGCAGGTGACCCACGTGTGTACACTGGGTCATTTTATTATGCATTTAAGGAGCCTCTGATAAAGATCCGCACCATATTTGTCAGCAAAGAGATGCCTCATATTTTCCTGGCAAAGAGATATACCATATTTGTCCACAAAGAGATGCATCAGGTTTGAGAAGAAAGAGAGCATTGCTCAACAGTGGGGAAAGGATTATAACTAGCTGGTGAAGAAAACCCCAAACCAATCACCTTATTTTCGTACCACTCGTGAGGGCAAAGCCTGGGGAGGTACACTGTATCCCCATGCTTGCAAACTAGCCAACAAGTGGCATTGCCATGGAGGAGTCAAAGTAGAAACAGATTTTGGTGAGTCCTGACCCTGACCTAGGGCCTCCATCCACTGCCACGGAACAAAAAACGGAATAGAAAGATGACAAGTGCTGGAGAACAGAGTTTCATGTGTACCTTATCATCCCTGCAAAGCAGAGACAGGAATACCAGCGAATGCTTTTACAACATGCCTGTTAGCAACAGGCAGCACTATTCCAACACCCTCGACTCACGGGAGGACACTGCTTTTCAGGGACTGCACGTCCCATTTGTTTGAATAATATCACTCCAGACTCTTCTCTTCCCCTCTTTGGGAAAGGGCAGAGCAGAGAATTTAAGTGGGGAGACTGAGAGCAGGCAGATGCAGAATGCCCGGGGCTCAAAGCCTCACAGCATCCACTGTTGTTCCACAGAAACAAGAGCAGCAGCCGGGACAAAGGTCAGGACTGGCTCAGGAAGGAAGGGCAGTTTCCAGCAGCAGAGAGTCCATGATGAGACACGCTCAAGTAGCTTGTGATCTTGCATGAGCGATCTCTGTGCTAGTTTCCAAAGGCCTGTGCTTTCTACGAGACGTGGCATGGGTTGATTTCCCAGACTATAAGCACTAACATGACAGGTCTTTGTGAGCTCTTTATTTGCAAAAACAGAAAGCAGACTTTTGCAGTTTCAGATGAGAATGAAGTTTGCCTCGCATTTTGTTCATATTAGTGGCCCAGTTCTTCCTAGGGGAAAAAAATCCAAACAAACAAACAAACAAAACAACACACACCAAAAAAAAAAAAAAAAAAAAAAAAAAAAAAAAAAAAAAAAAAAAAAACACAAAAAACCACACCCCCACACCCCCCCCCCAAACAATTCCCAGGGAAGAAACACTCCTCCAACATCATAAACACATCTGCAATCTATTTCACACTTTAATAACTCACAATAGGAAGCAACGTTCATTTAACGTCAGAGATCCACAGGACTGGGCAGGTCTAAACAGTCTAAAAAATAGAATTTGAAGTGGCTGCTCAACACTCAAGAGTTTCAGAATAACATCTAAGGAGACAAAAAGTAGTTTGTCACTGGGTTCTGGCTTTGCCTTGGCATTTTGTGATCTAATGAGACATTCTGCTGGGTATTGAGTACATGCTAAGGTCAGTTAAGGATACTGTGTCACTCTTAAGCCCTCATAGCTCTTCTAGCTTAGGGAGATCAACTCTGGGTTAATAACAAAGGGACACAGCTCCAGATTTGTGAAAGTTGTCAGGGCAAGCACAGTAGTTTCAGTGTCACTGTATCAGATAGGTCGGGGTAGTCTGACCTCACAGCTAGTTAGTTAAATAACAAGGGTTAACAAAAAGGCATGCAGCAGTGAGAGTCACCCAGAGTACAAAGGCACAGCAATTTATAATCTGCATCTTTAAACTATCTAAAATTAGGTGCTCACCACTATCTTAAAGCTCTGTATTGCTGCACCATAGGAGGGAAGGTCTCATCCTGATCATAGCAGAATTATAAATTGAACTGAACAAATTCAAGCCACCTGTATGAGGCCTTAGACAAGGATGTGGTGCACAGGCTGGGCTGGGCTGGTTGTATGAAGTGTTAACAGTGCTGGGCTGGCTGATGCCTTGCACAATGAAGCAGCAGATGCAGGACTGTCCAGAACTACATCCGTGAGTGATATCACTCTCTCTGCTGCAGGAAAGCACTGTGTCACCACAGCCCTTGGGGCTGCAGCTCACCCACCCTCTTTCAAGGACCAAGGTGAGGTCTTTGCACAGGACTGCACGTTCCTACAGAGATACCTCATGTCCTTCGTCTACACTTTAGTACCATATTGTCTTTTTTCTCCAGGGGAGAAAAGGGGCCAAAAAAACCCCACATGCTGTCTCCTGAGAGCCACACAGAAGTACTTAATAGCTGACTGAAGGACATGGTGGCACGTGAAACTGTGGCAAATCCTCCCTTACTGTGCCATCCTTGGAGCAAATCCTCTGCCTCTGAAGAAAAGTCCCCTATTTATCCCATATCAGGTATGTCAGATGAGTTTCTTTCCCTTACCTGAACATAATCCAAAACCATGCCTGCCAAGACCATGCCAAGCCCAGCTAGGAGGTATGGCAGGAGCACTTGCAGGCAAATAGAGATGGCTGACTCTTCCTGTGACTTTGCCGTGGCCACTTTCTCCTCAGCCAACAGCTTCTGCTGTGCGTGCAGAGAGACATCCTCTGCCTCCTGGCTGCCAAGTCGGCTCTCTCTGTGTTTAGCCTTGCTCCTTCCTTTGTGCCTGGAGCGCTCTCCATTCTTAGTCCTGCCTTCTTTCCTCCTCTGCCGAACTTCCTCACCTTTCATGGTGGCTTCCTTGAATCACAGTTTTTCTGAAAAACAAAGTGAGAAACAATGAGATAACAAAAAGAAGCATCAGGCAGGTAAGAGACAGGAAATCCTTTGGTATTTTGTGAGCTCCACTAACCTGAAGGCAAATAACCACCTACTCCCCAAACCCAAAACACACTGCTGGCCCAAATACTAGTACTTTCAACTTTGTATAGCATCCAACCAATCTCCCTTTCTGTAATAGCATCTCATCCTAGGCCTGTGTTCATACTGGAGTGCTTGTTGTGCATCCTGGCTCTTACCCTGAGAACAACTAGAAGAATCCAGAAGGTGCTGCACATGGTCTGAACCCTTGGGATTTCCTGAACCATTGGGAGTCACAAGACCTTATGAACCCAGAAGGATTCAACTCTTTTCAGGGTCTGATCCCTAGTCAAGAAATGGCTAGGGACATCTTTATATCATAGCATCCTACAGTCACACAAAGGACTGGCATCCAGGTATGTACTATACATAGTACCTAGCATAGTACAGCTAGATGTCCACCACTCCTCAGTAACACGGTAATTCTTTGATCTTCTCTCTAATCTGGATACTTATCCTACTTTGTGCCTTAGCTGACATGCATACACTACGTTACTCATCTGTCTATAGGAAAGCTGCAAATGACGCCACAGCATCTTATAAGAGAAAAAAAAAAAAAAAACCCAAGAAAAATTGTTACCATTAGCCTTGTTCCTGCCATCACATCTCATTTCTTGATAAAACTGCCATTCATACTGCCTGTCCCACTGCTGGCCCAGGCACAGCCCCGAATCTTTCCCCATCACCTCCTGCCAGCACTCCTCTGCGTTAATCTCTGCCAGATGTTCCCTGATGCTCTCATTTCCAGGACGGGCCCCCAGCGCTCCGACCCCCCGCGCTACGCCAGGTAGGGACCAATCCTCTTCTTGCCCAACATCTGGCGAGCAGAGGAAACTGCTGGGAGGCCCCAGCCACGGCTGGGGAGGGGGGGAAGGCGGAGGGATGGGCAAGACAAAAGTCCTCCTCGGCGGGAGGAGGAAACGCGGCCCCCGTTCGCCCGCGGCGCTTACCGGCTCGGTGCCCTGCCCGTGCCCTGCCCGCGGCGGGGCTGTGCCCGCAGGCCCAGCCGGGACGATGCGAGAGCGGGAGGCGCCCGCCACATCTGGGCGCGGCGGCCGCGGCTCGGCGCCCGCCCTGCGCGGCGGCCGCGGGTTCGAGCCCGGCCCCCGCCCGCGGAGGCGGCGCGGTGCCGTGAGTGGCAGCCGGCGGTCCTGCCCCGGCGCCGTGCCCGCACCGCGGCTGCCGCAAGCCCCGCGACGCGCTCATCCCCCCATGGCTGTACCGGGGCGGACAGCCCCAGGCGGGGATGGAGGACTCCCAGCTGGGACGGGTCCCGCTCGGGGAAACAGCCCTCGGGATGCCCCGAACACCCCCCGCTCCCCACCCATCCGATCCTGCTGCCGCCCCCACAGCCCGCAGCGGATGGTAGGGAAAGGGTGACAACTTTCAGCGTGGGCAGCGCAAACAGGAGGCTGCAATTAAGAGCTGCGGAAAGACGTTTCCTCTGTTTGGGTTTGGTTTTGGTTTTTTTCTTTTTCTTTTTTTTTTTTTTTTCTCCTTATTTTGGCATTTGCAAGAGTTCGTGTTGCAATCTTCCTGTGCAAAAGCCTGCCTCCACCAAAACTCCTGTTGATTTTTCTCCACCCAAACTCCTGTTGATTAAACTCCTGTTTAGTTTTTCTCCCCCTCCCATTTTGAACTAGCGTGTTAGAAATGTAAGTGAAGCATCCGTCACAGTTAAGCACATAAATCTCATTAAGCACCAGAGTAACCATCCTCATGCAAGTCTCCTGAATCATGCAGCTCAGATTTTCAGAACAATTGAGGATATTAAATCATACCTCAGTACCAGAGCAAACTTACATCCTGTATGAGTCTCTCGGATGCCACGCTACGTTAAAGGGCTCTTACAGATAAAACGGTGCCTCTAGCTCAAAGCAGGGCACACTAAAACGAGTTGAAGGTTTTTGTAAGTGGCAGTAATGAAACCCTGCAGCTGCTGTGTGTTGAGGGTGCACACTGACTGCTGAACGTCACTCTGTAATGGCAAGGCTTAAATTTCAGCTCACTTGGTGTAATTTTATGTCTTCAATTTGCAACTGATGCTTCCCTGAGACTGGTCAGAAGACGGTGTCTTAGTGTGAGAAACAGGAGGGGAAGGAACGCGGTTTAAAAAAGTAACAACATTGCCAAGACAATTTTAGACCTGATATTCTCCTATCACTTTACCACTGAGGTTCAAAGGAAAATATCTACAGAGCAAGCAGAAAGTCTCCTGGGAACTTGACTGACAAGGGTGTTTTGGTAATGGTTCCAGCTCAGGAACGTAACCGTTCCAACAGGGATCTCCCACCTAGGTCTAACCAGGAGCTACAAGAAGAGCTCCCAGCTCCCTTCCAGCCCTCCTGCTGTGGGCAGAAAACCTGTTTGGCTTGTGTACCATGACCTTGTGTACCAGCCTGAAACCCCTGGTGCATCCCCAGTGGGTATATATTTGAGTAGGCTGCCTTTCAGCAGTGGCACAAAGCTGCACTTTCTCGGAAGTGCAGCAGCACTGTTTAGATAGATCCTGGCTTTGACGTAAGGGAACAGTGGCTGGACCTTGATTGCAAACAGAGCTCCTGTGACTCTTTCGATAGGATAGCTCAGCTGCTCCCTGCAGCCTGGGAAGTGACTTCATGATAAAATGTTTTATCTCCCCACGGAGTTACAACTCACGTGTGCTGCTTTTCTCTGCTCTCTCACAGATGTGCAGGCAGCACTAGCAGGTACAAGGGCATTTGAGGACTCACTATAGTCATTTCTGTTTCTCTCCACAGTGCTTTTGAAGAATGTTTCTTCCAGCAGGACAAAGAGAATAAATTTGGTATTTTCTGTCTCTCCTTCACATTGCTTCACTACTGGACTTTCTTTCCAACAATTATTCCTTCAGCGAAGAAGAGTGGAATTATAGAGCTTTTTCCAGTATTGTGTCCGAAGATGTAACTTTTTTCCCTTCCCAGTTTTCTGTTATAAAATGACATTTCTCAGGTGACTAGGGGCTACTGGAGACATTTCTCAAATATAAAGCTTGATTTATGACTTGAGTTAGCCCTGGTGACAGACTTTGTTTGACTGCTGGGCCATGCAAACTCTCATGTCACCACTGAGGCTGTATTAAGGCTGCTGGAGGATGATCCGTGGCTCACTGGGCTTCAGTTCCATCATGGGACATGCCTCTGGATACCCATCGGCTGCAGTTCAGGGATGCGTAAAGAAATATCCAGTCTCTAACCTTTCTCCTCTTTGAGACAGTGTTAGCCAGTGTGGCTTACAAGAATTATTTGGAGATCTATTCATAGACATAAACAGGCAGTGCAAAACTGATATATGATCAATATTTTTTGCTTTGTAAATCTGGAGTTTTAGAGACAGAAAATAATGCACAAACTTCCTGGAGCCCTGAAGCTGGGTAGGGCAGAGAAACAGACACCTCTCCTTCTCTTTGCTTTTTTTCTTTATGTAATATTTGAAGGAAAGTGTCTGCTAACCTTCGGGCCCAATAATGGGAGGTCCAGATGTGTTGTGTGCACCAGTGGTACTAGGAGAAATTAAAAGTGCCATCTCCTACCTACTTTCTCTCATCACCTTCCCTTGTCACAGGCACCCACCACTCAGTTACCATTGCCCTTGGGACAGTTGTTAAGCCAGGTTACAATCACAAGCTTTCCCTCAGGTTTCACAAATGGAAATAACCCAGCAAAGAAGAGCAAAAGCAGTGTGAAGACCTGGTGTTTGTAGTGGGACACTTCTTTGTTGATTTGCAGCGCAACAGTCCTTTGTCAAACTACTCTTTAGAGGAATAAAGCCAGCCTAAATCACCATGCTTCCCCAGCATTCTGATGAGAACTATTTGTACAGGTTCTCCCACACCCTAGACTCCCAAGGACAAGATATTTATATTGCTCGAAGGCCTTTCCACTCTCTGTCTGCCATTAGATGGCAGCAACTGAGTGTGGAATGAGGGTGCACAGTTCTGCAAGTCCTATTTATCCTGTGGCTTGTGCAGGGATTTCAAGCTTTTCACTTCTAGGCCAATGGTTCAAATCTGGCCCAGGTCAGGAGGGGTCAGAGATCTTTATAATCCAACAGCTGCTCAGTGTCCTGCGTGAGAGCAGTTTGTGTGTTTCCGTTTCTGGTCTTGTGGACGAGTGCCCATCTCACCACTGGCACTAACTGGCACGCCCACCCCTGCTTGACGCACCAACAGAGAGGCAGAAGATGCTCCAAAAAGACTGAATTCTCCTCCATGAACTCCAGATGATTCGACAAAGGGGAGCACTCATCTCTCTGCACAAGCCTGCCCTTGGTCATGATGCCAGAAGAATGTGCTGGCCCCATTCCTCCTTTAAGCAAGTAACTGTCCAAAATTATCTCATTCCAGACAGGAGGGCGACAGTTGGGGTCTTTCAGCAGATAAAATTAATTTGTTATTAATTTGAGATATGATATTCAGACAGACTAGTGATGGTGCAATGAAATCCTGTCAAACGTGTTGTAACACCTATATTATTTACAGCCTCTATAACTACAGGGACAAACTCCATCCAGAACTGCCTTAGAAGGTGACCTAATTTGGAAAAGAAAACAGATACAGAATTTTCTCACATTAGAAGATACCTCACTGTGACTCCTTCCCTTACAAATTTAAATCCCTGTGAAGGACTGGAGCAACAGATACTCTCCAGAGAAACCCATGAGATAAGAAATGAGCCTTTGCAAGCATGTGACTGTGATACAGTTCAAGCCTGTGTGTGTATCACTCAGCTTGTTCTATTAAGATTTGAGGAGTGTGTCACTATGTAAATCCCTTTGGGCAGCTGGGCACCTCTCCAGCACACAGATTTCCCTTGCTGCTAATGAATCAGCCTCTTTTGCTAACTCACCTCCAAAGCTCATTTACTTGGAAACCAAGGGAGCTCAGGGAACAGGGTTCTCTCCGTGCATAACAATGACCTATTTTAGATACTTCTCCTCACGAGGTCATAGAGAAGGGGCAGCAAGAGAGAGTGCCTCCATCCAAAAGGCATTTCCTGGAATCAGTCCTAAACAATGCCAGGCCATTTCCATTTTGAGACCTGACATTTCATGGTGCCAATGCCACCACACAACAGAAAATGCCAGTGTGAGCCAGGGATGGGATCCAGCTGCCTCATTCCGGGGACACACACCCAGGCCCTCTGCATACATGGTTATTATTCTCCCAAACAGCCTCCTTCACGTGGAAACTGGTAACAGAATGGGAACACTCCCAGAGCAGGATGGCAAATGAGACCAAGGGCATGCTTCCCTCCTCTGGGTATGTTTACATCACTGAACTTTCTAGGTATTGTGAGCAATATAGTAAGGAAAACACAGGCATGCATGAGGGAATCTGTCCTTCCTCACCCAGCTCTGCTAAAAAGCTGCTAAAGTGCTACCCACATTGAATTAGCAGCACAGCTTTACATGACTACAGGAAAGATGTAGCTGGTACCCCAAAAGGGAATGTTTGAAAACAGGAAATGTTTTGTTTGCCTCTGAGATGTGGGCTACTGCCTGAGCTCGGGAAGAAGCCAAACACTTTGTGGCTTCCCCACAGTTAGTGTGTTGAAGCAAAATGATAAGGAAAAATACATTATAATGTATTCATTTTGTATTATATTTAACTCAAAACTCACCAACCTGAATAC
Organism: Empidonax traillii; assembly: GCF_003031625.1. Taxonomy (NCBI): domain Eukaryota; kingdom Metazoa; phylum Chordata; class Aves; order Passeriformes; family Tyrannidae; genus Empidonax; species Empidonax traillii. Next base: position 616,124 of record NW_020955302.1, on the reverse strand, counting down.
ACAGCTCAGATCCCAGACTGGAGCTCTGTGGTTTCACCCCTTCTGTGGTTGATACCTTGCAAGACCAGAAAGGACCATTGTCCCGTGTGACTCAAAGGACACAGCATGTCTTTAGATTAGGTTCTGGTTTAATTGCAGCATTTCTATTAGAAAAGTATCCAACCTGCAGAAAAACAGCTAGTGATGGGAGAGAATTGACCACAAGGGTTAACAGCTCATCCAGTATGCACTTCTTTACAAGGCTAAATTTGACCCATTTCAGCTTTCAGCTCCTGAATTCATTTGCATCTTTATGAATACATAAGCTCATTCTCAAACTGCCCGTTCCTTTCTTGTGATTCTCCTTGAGTCTGTCACCCTTCTGGTGACACCCATCTGGTAAGCAGATCAGCTTCCACTCACTCATGTGGCTCTCCTCAAAACTTACCCAATTAACAAGTTTCTAAAACAGTGTGCTACAGAATGGGGTCCAATATTAGGCAGTAGTGCTGAATACAGATAGAACTGAAACTATCTGCACCAGCAGCAGATTCCGACAATCCAGTGACCATTTTAGCTCTTCTAAACCTCTAAAGATGGGCACATTGGCCCATGGCTTTTCATAACTAAAACGTTGGGCATTTGCCTGTACAGCAGGGGACTGTCAGTGTATTACAGGGTCACCGTCAGCCAAAGAGTAGATTACGCCTGTAAGCTGTCACCTTAACTGGATTAATTTGAAGGGATCTGTTTTTCTTAAATAAATGCTCACTGCTGTTAATTACCCAAGTATTTTCATTCATGACTCAGCTCTAGGTTCTTCCATTATTTTGACTAATAACACTGTCACAAACAGTGACACATAGCACAGCCCTTTTTCCCGTTATCCTGGAACATACCTGTCCTTTGCTGCCCCTGCAGGGTCCATTTCTCACCACCACCGACAGCTCAGGCTGCTGAGTAAGAGGGAGAGGAAACAAAATAAATCAGTGTTTTCATAGAATCACAGAATGGTTTGAGTTGGAAGGGACTGTAAAGATCATCTAGTTCCAACAACTTTGCCACGGGCAGAGGTTTTTCTAGCTACCAGAAAGTAGTTACTCTGTGTGCTTCGTCTTCCAAATTTACTAACGGCAATGCCAAATATGGTCTGTTCAGCTAATGCAACTTTTATTATTAAAAAGGGAGTCATCTTCCTGACCCCTGAAAATTCAGTAAGATGTCACGATGAATAATTATTCTGAGTCATCTCAACATGCTTAATTTAGTATAACTGCACCTTTGCTAAGAAACAAGAGGATGTATTTATGCTAAGCACTAAAATTAGTTCCATGTAGCAAACACCAAACTATGAGGTAAAAGCTGTACTCAGTCGTCCTCAGGTTCCCAGTTTGTAGTGACCACTTCAAGATAACTTGTAGAACCATTTAAAAAGATGTATTGGTAGCATGAGAAGAATAGAGACATTTTCTCCATGGATCCTCGAGCAATTTATGAACTTCCTAAAGCAGATTTATTTGGTAAGCAGTATTCTGAAAAAATGATAAACATTACATAAATGCCCTGATTCTGCTGCTCGTAGGCCCAAAAAGGCAGATTGTGGAACCAGACTCAGGCTCCTTCAAAATGCAGATACTGAGGGTTTTCTCTCCCATCAGTTTCCACGCACTCACGTGCCTCTTCCCTGGATACACAGCTGGCTGTGGGCCTGCACACCTGCAAACTCTTTCTTATAATATCATTTATATGTACAGAAATCTGACAAACTCTCCTCACTGAAAACCATCAGCAACAGCTTCTCCAGCACTTTCAGTTACGACTTTTCTCCTTTTTCTCCCACACACCAAGGAAAGCATCCAGTTTCTTTTCTCCATCAATGTGTTCTCCTCCACAGGAAGGAGAAAGGGACATTGCTCATCCTTAGCTTCTGCAGCCCTGTTCAAAGCACCTCACCTACAGGCAGAGAGAAATGAGGGGGAAAACTTGTTTCCCTGCTCTGCAGCTGGGCTGCAGCTTGTCAGCCTGCTCACGTGTTAAGCAGCTTTGCAGCTGCCTGTTACTCAGCTCCTCAACAGAGGCTGATCAGGCTCACTGGGGCCATGCCAGGCTCTCCTGACAAAAAAAAAAAAAAAAAAAAAAAAAGGTATTTATTTATAACTGGCTTGTGAGATGGAAAACTGGTTTCTATATATAACAGAAAGTGTTCCCAGCAGAGTAACTCTGGTAGTATTAGGTTTGGGGACTTGCTGGGTTCTATTTGAGTATTAGCTAGTACACTTACCATATTTCCAGGTCTAATCCTCCACAGAGCTAGAGTCCAATAGCATAATTGTTTACTGTTTAGACAGGGGATAATTTATTCTCAACCTGTCAGATGTTTCAGACCTAGAATTGTATAATCAAGAGGAAAGGAAGACAGTAACTTTCAAGATTTTGCTGAGTCCTATTTTATATTTGAAAAACAAAATTAGTGTTTGAATACACTCCTGGTGCTTTGTGCTGCAGCCATTAGTACCACACAAACCCCTGTTCTGTGATGCTATAGCAAGATCACTTCTGCCTTTTGAGGACAAATTGAAGGGCATGTTCACATCTAAACAGCTGTGATGTCCAACAGCTGGATGCAGGCAGACACTTCTCTCACAGCTGCTTCTGGAGCTGCTCTGCCAGCTCAACACAGTGCCTCTGGAATCAATCTTCTGCCACCATTGCACAAAGGCAAAGGACACTATGAGAGGACTGTCAGGCACGCATGCAAACTGAAGGAATAGATTTCCTTACACACATGATCTCCGAGCTTCAGCTTGGGTAAATTACATTCTTCAAATTTGCATCACCATCGCTTCTTCAAAGGTATGCAGTGCCTGATCTCTCTACCCTGCTGTGAACTGCTTTGCCAGGCTGTGAAAAAAGCACTGCTGTAACATTCAGTCCCAGACACGAGTACATTCCTGGAGCAGAGGACACTGTTTCTGTTATTTCCTTCTATCCCAACCAGCTTGTTTTGAACCTGACTTTCTATTTGTGAAATACTTTGGGGATACTTGGCTAAAAAATATACACGGATCTCCCTTTCCAACTTGGGTTGCATTCCTCTTGTGGTGTATTTAAGGAAACTGAAACACAAGGAGCTTTATCTAATGAACGCAAAACTATGGGCACATCAGCAGAAGACTCCAAGCAGAAAAAATTTTCCTTGTTTAAACTCTGTAACCTTTAAACCTTTTTATCACCTTTTATTATTCCCTGATCTCTTCTTCTCCTGTGCCTTCTTCCTAAAAATGAAGAGCCTCTTTCCAGGCTCAGACCCTAACCTGGAGGGGTCATGTAGGCTGCTATGCAGGAGATGTCATCCTGTCATGGCAAGCCCAGATATTCTGTCAAAGTAGCTTAGAAAATCTGATTACATGCAAGTGAGTATGTATGCAACATTACAATGCCAAACGCAAATATAATTCTTCAGAATTCTTGTTTTTTCCATTTAACTTGCAGCCTAGACAAAGGGAAGAGACAGCATGTCCTTGCTTGCATACCACCACTCATTTTGTGCAGGGAAACTCTCAGTTCCTGAATGCAAGAAATGCTTTGTCAGTGAGGGCCTGTCCATCAGGATACCCACATGCTGCCTCCAAGTCTCATTCCAGCCTGCTGAGAGTAGCCATCACATGCCTTGGCTTTTCAAGACTCTGTACCCTCAACTTTACCCACTCCCCTACATGCCTTTGGCCATAGGGAGAACTATTCCTTCCCTCTATCAGCAGTGTCTATCAGCAGTCTATCTACTAGATGCAGAGCCTTTCTGGTTCAGAAAAAAAGGAGAAGTCACAGCACATGATATATGCTAAGTGGCTTTTGAATCTGTTTACCAAAAGCTCTGATATGACTCTGAAGGATATTGGCACTGCTGCTCACTTCAGAGGCAGCACAGTCCAGCTGTTGGAAAAGCAAGTTTGGAGGAGGCAAAGCAAAGCTTACATTTACACGTGCTGCTATTCTGAGCAGCATTTCAGTCTCTTGTGCCTCAGTCTTCTCATTTATGCTACCAGGATAATTACAGTTAACAACTGAGCATAGTCTGTGGTAAGGCTTCCTTAAACACTTGGGTGGAAAAAGCTGCAGACACATTTATGGATTTTTGTTCCATTAGTAGTTAAGCTTCTGTCACAAATAAGAAACAAACCAGCGTTGATATCTTAAGATGAGATCTATTTATGTATCTGCGTGCTAAGCAGAAACACAGAGTCCTTGAAATGACAGACAAACAGGTTTCTCTGTTTGGAGAGCCTCCCTAGCAAGGCTGCTGAGCACCATGTGTTTGATGCTCCCCTGTGCCACAAGAGAGAGACACAGGAGAATGGACCCCGCCCTGCCTGGAAACTCTGAGCTGGTAGCAAAATGGTTTGGAGTAATGAGAACCATAGTAAGTATGTGGACCCTGAGCTTTCCATGTTTGTGACAGTCTGTTGGTACATTACATCTTGTGATCTGCTCTGTATTAATAAGCCTGAATGGATGGTGACATTAAGACCAGGGGGAAATGTTTTGCAGTGTGCAGTCTGGGGTGAAGGTAATAATTTAACGAGCTTTTGAAGAATTTGCACCCTCCCAGAAAAATCTGGCTGTGAATGAGCTTTAAAGCCACTTCCATCCCATCTGTAACACCAAGGGACTATCACTCTAACTGAACAAATACCAGTCTTGTACAGGTTCAAAAAAGATCTTGCTGAAGATCTCCTTACTTTTCAAATCAATATATAATTAAATATACTTCATTTACTTGGTCTGGAAGAGCCCTTCAAAAGTCCTTTGCTGGTTTTCCAAGCAAACTGGCTTAAAAAAACGTAAACGCTCCAACCTTACTTCCACAAACAGAGCACCTCCTAAAACATCTCCTGAACACTGTAGACAGTCACTATCTTGTCACTGTCAAAATCTAGCTATGTACTAGTAACCTCCCTTCTCATCTCTTACCCACGTAAACATCCTCTGGGAATTTTTAGTTTATTTTGTTGTTCATTAATACACTAGTTTAATTGCCTACATTGAAATGCTAACAAGCATCCAGAAAGACATGGGAAATTAGATTTCAGCTTAAGAAGAGCTTTCAGGCTACAGAGATGGTGAAGCATTTGGCCAGCATGCCTCCAGTAATGGAGATCTTCACAGGAATAAACGTCTACACACGGCTAGCTACAGCAGAGGATGGATGAGATGGCTTTCAGAGTTCCCACTCCACAATTTAACTAACTATGATAAACATCGACTAGCTACTTTCTGAAAACAATCGACTATCAGCAACTGGAGATACATTCTTGGGTATTTTATGAATTACTGTTAACTGCATTTTCTCATTCTCAGACACTCAATCGAGTTGCTCTGGTTTAATGAGCTACTGCACATCAGCTGAGCTACATAAATCTCTGCTTTCCACAGATAAGAGGGAAAATGTGAGCTATGAGCACTGTTAACCCAGCAGAACCTGAGTAGTGTTTAAAGCCCCTGACTGCATATGTCAAAACTGAAACAGGCTGGATCAAACTCACTAAATATTAGGAAGGCTAGAAAGTCAGGGAGCAATTCATTGAATCCATCTTAAACATATTTCTTCAGATTGGACACAGTAAAAGTGCTCATCATTCTCTGATGACTACTGAAGGAATCTGCTTTAAACACCAAATTTCAAGGTGCAGTAACTGACAATATGAATCTTAGAAGAAATCTTTAGAACTAAACAAAGCTAGCAATACTTTCCATCTCTTTTCTTGGACATGGATGTGCTGGTTTTGGTTAAACAAGAACAATGAGGAATGCTTTCATCTCCAAAACATTCAAGTGGCTTCTGGATTCGTCAGGGCTCATACCTGTGGACAGGGTTGGATTTCTCTCATCTGGTTGAAAACATTTTGGCATAACTGCTTATCTCAGCCCTGCAGCTATGCAGGGAGGTTTGTATTCACAGGAATATGTTCTTCGACACTGGGAGAGCCACTCAAGGGAAACCTGCCCAGCATTTACCAACATTACAACCTTAATCCTCGAAGTTCACACAGTAAGTGCATCAACTCACTGTGTTTTTTGCACATGACAATAAATTATGTGTAGGGAGACACTGAAATCTGAGTGTTAAGCATTCATTTCCCAATGTTCTCAATGTTAAAACCAAAGACCATTTCAGAGGAAGGAAAAAGCAAAGCTCACTATAAGATATACTGATGTGGCTTGGTAGAGTTTGTCAGATTAAAATATTGATCACTTAATCTTCCTTGTCACAAGCTGTTTTGTTTGTCAGGATCTGCCCAACATCCTGCCCTGTTCCAGGCAGGAGAAGGTTCTCTGTCTGCCTCTGCCTAGTGGCAGCCCATCCTCTCCACAAGTAGCACAGACACTTTCTTACCGTGCTCATTTTTCAGTGTGTTACTTCTCCTTTCCCTACACCCAAAGAAACTAACTCTCAAGCTCAACATTCACCAGAAGTTAAAAACTTTGGAAATGGAATACAAAGTTGGAAAGGGGTGGATTACTGTGGTTCAGTGGTGCAGAGAGCAAGCTGGATGTCAGCACCCAGCGCTGTGGTCACAGCGAGCATCGCCACACAGCAAGCACACAACGTGCCTGTGGGCAGCAGCTGCTCCACAGCTGGTGCACAGCTGGCTCCTGCTCCCCACACTCCCAAGCACAGACACTCAGAGTGCTTTGGCAGTGTGTGTCTGACAAACACTCTAAGCTTGGCCACAGTGCAAGTGCAAAAGGATTAGGGGTGACTGAAAGAAGCAGCTCTTTTTTTTCTTCCACCTCCAACCTCTGGGTATTGACATGAAGAATAAAATCATCACCTTAATACAAGATTCTTCTTCAGAAAGAGGAAACCTGACTTGTCCCTAGAAGGGACAATGCTGACAGATTAGGCTGTCTACAAACAGCAATAGATGATGCTGGTTCTGGCTGAGGTCCTCAAAGTAACACATTCCCGTAAAGGACTTCCACACTCATCTGATCTCATTCGCTTCCCAAAAGAGAGAATGTCTGCTGTCTAAGGGACATTAATGGCTAAAGGGATAAAGGTCCTTCAGAGAATAAAATTCATTACAGGTTTCCAGAAATGATGGGCTAACAGGCTAAACCACTTGTAGTGAGAACATCTCAAAGGTGATGGGTACCCCACAGGGGTAGAAGATGGGGCACTAATATTTTGGGGGCCTAATATTTTCTTCAATGCCTGAGAAAAAGACACTTAAGACAACATTTTTAATTAGCTGCTTCTAGTTAAGTCCTTAGGATAGGGCACAAACTAAGGAACCTTTTTTCTCCTGTCCTAGTTTAAAGTAAGATCAAGTTCTAAATACAATCCTATCTTGAATTTCCCAAGTCAGCACTCCTGTTTCCAATCTAGCCCCTGGCAAAAACCCCAGTGATTCAAGTGAGGCCAGAGACTGATCCCAAGATGGTCACACCTGGGGTTTTAAGCCATGATAAAGATTTGCTAAACTTGGAACCTGGTTGTGGATCAGCTTCATAACACCACCCATGTTTGGGGTGGCTGGAGCTGAAGTTTCAGTGCTGGCCCTTCTCCATGGAACTGAAAGCCAGAATTATGATGATGTCAATAAATATTCAGCCCTTCATCTTCGAAGGGCTAGGTGATGGTTCAGTCGGTGGCTAACTAATCAATGGCACAATACAAATCATGCTATCAATCATTCATGCAATAGCTTTGCAAGCTACGTATGAAGATAGACAATGGGGTTGATAGGTTTATAGGTTGATAGATTTATTTTGCTCCAAAGACTTCATTATTGCTAAATTCCCCAAACCACAATAGCCATGGTAATAAAAACTTTCATTAAAGGGTGTTGTTATGATCTAAAGGCAGGGTGGAGGGGAGGTGTGAATGGATACTCCTAAAGTGATCACTTCTTACTTTGCTTGTGGCTTTCTGAGCAGCCCTGTGTCTCTTTTTACCCACCCTCTAAGGGATTTGGCTGGAAACATCCTCATCAGCTGTACTGCCTTCTTGATTGTTGGAGACATTTCCTTGGTGACCAGAAAGTGGCATAGAGGGGTAATTGAACATGAACACTTAAAAGTGCTGGCACGCTCCCAGTAAATGAGTGATCAGCCACACTTCCGAGCAGCCTGAGAGGAAGGAGCATTTTGCAAAGCAACCAGCCTGGGAACAGAGGCACTGTGGGAGCTTATGCTCCTTTTTTTTTTTTTTTTAAGTCTGAAGCTTTTTGTCGAGAGGATCAAACTAGGTGCATAAAGAAATGCAGAACAGAGTGTATCAGAATGCAAGAGCTGCCTGTAGAAGATGCTTGCTTTCCTTCTTGGCTCAGGAAAGGGAAGTTTGCTCAACACACTCCACTAGTCTTACTAAGGAGCTGGTTCTTGCTACGTGCTAGAGATCTTTGGCTTTCACACTCATCAGTGACGTGAGGTCACTCTATATTTTGCAGGAACACATTCCCTGCCAGGATCAGGCTCTAAAGCATTTGATATCCAGTCCTTTCTTTGCTTTTAAACATGCCACATATCTGTTCAAAAAAAGGATCAAGCTCACTCCAGGGCAAAATACCCTCAGGCCTTTTTCTCAGAGCAGAGCTATGCAATTACTCTTCAGTGCACTCCTGTAGATTACATACTACACATTGGGCTGAGCTGGGCTGGAAAACTCTCACAGTGCTCCTTGCACTGTCTTCAGTCAAGACCTACAGGCTCTACTTGTATCAGAGCCTGTTGTAGGTAACTTGAGATAGTCTCTTAAATCTCAGTAAAATCTCATATAATCCATCTCCTTTCCTTCTTTTCCAAAGGTAGTTTGCATTAATTTTTTGAGCTATAGTCAGTCCTTAGCCGTCTCTCCTCTGAAGCTCTGCTGTTGTTTTTGCTTTGAGCTTCTCCTCCTGGAAGGGTGCAATGTAAAACAATCATGTTATGGCTGACCCCTCAGCACTTTGTCTGGGGGCAGAGGGATATCATGGCTTCATGGCAATTATCATAATCAGAGGAACTTCCCATCATTGTGGTAATTTAAATTAAGACCCTTCTTCTAAAATATATCCTCATAGCTCCCATACAAACATACAAACAGAGGACTGGCTCCAGAAATTTTCGGGCTCTTTGTCCTATGTTATAGGGGTCAGGGGATTTGCTCATAATGGTTCCTTCTGGCCCTAACAACTATTAATCTATGAATAATTTCATTTAGTCCTGTAATCTGGTCTCCATTATGTCACTATGTCTTTTCAAAACAAAGTAATGAGTCCATCATCCCTTGGAGAATGGAAGGAACAGAAAATCAAGCCAAGAACACCAGGAAATAGTGAAGTGGCTGTCACAAGTCTGTTATCAAGTACACCTCATTATTCAAAGACAACTGGTAATTTTTTTCCAGATCTAGATGATGCGGATTTATTCAGCTCCATTGTCAGTTTGTAGTCAATGCACCTTCCAGAACAGCTATGAGCTTGCAGCAGAGTCGGGTTGTTCTGCCTCAGTGACAGACTTGGAGGAAGTCTGCTGTATACTTGGAGGGATCTTGTCCCAACCAGCAAATACTAAGAAATGAAGCTTCACAATACTACTGTAAGGTAGGTCATAATAATCCGAAACTTAAGGGAAGCAAAAAAATCTCTTGCTTTCACACACTGAGTGTTTCAGGACCCTGCAGTAAAAACACAGAGCAGAGGTAGTTCTGGGCATGTCCTGGGCTGCCCATACTCCTGGAAATCCCTTCTCTTTCAGTGGTTCTGTGCCTTGCAGAGGGGTTAAGCATGTCAGTGTCTATGGACACAGGTAAGGGCACCCTCTCTGCCCATCCTCATGCCACTCATAGGGAGCTCATTTAATCCTGGGAGCCTTCTGGAGGGCTCTAAAACACTCACAAATGTTGTGAAACATGAAAAACTGAACCAAAATCCTGAATACTGACTGTTCAGGTTGCAATACAACTCCAGCCCAGCTCTAGGAAAGTAATGTCCTCTGCCTGCTCTACAGAGATATTAATGAGATGGTCCTCTGGAGGCTCAGGTCATGAAGCATGAAATAAGACACTTATATGTGGCAAGTCACTTCCACCTTCATCAGTAATAGGGAATTGATGGCTAATGGCATTTTACCTGATTGTAATTACATATTAAGTACAGTAATGAATGAAGATGAGAAACTTGTGAGGCTTCAAATGCAAAATTATCCAAATTACTCACTCAGCCCTTTTGGTTTCCTAAATAGTCAATCAACAACGTCATGATAAAGGCTCATAATACAAGGGATTTCTGCATTTTACTGCTTCTACAGATATCCCAGGAAAGTCAGAATGGTTTCCCTGGAAGTCCAGGGCTGCAATGGAAGCCCAGTTTATCTTTTTTGCAGAGGAATCAGCTGTCTGAGCCAATAGCTGGGATAACCTGTCATATCAAAGGGTAAGAAACCTGAAGTCTGACAGTAAAGCTGATTGATAAAGAAGAAATTTCTTGTTCTACGGTGATCACCAGGGAAAATTGAAGTTTATACACAGTGTACATTTTAAGCTTATGCTAAACTTGATTAGCACTGAAAAGAACAACAGCCAACTCCACATATTTGTTGTGGTAAACAGTCAGGCCAGATAATAAGCACTACATACAGCTCACTGAAAGTTTATTGAGTTTGCAGAACATTAGGCTAGTGTTGATAAATGTTCATCAGGAGCATCTCTCAGCATAGAGGTCCTCCTTCTTCTGTCTCTAGAGAGATTTATATATCACTGAGAATAACCATCCTGTTTAATCTATTTATTACCTCCTCTCAAAGCCTGTTCTGGAAGGATGTCACCTTTCTGTACAAGGGGAAGCATTTACTGACTGTGGGAGCATAAGGTGGATATATCATGTTGCTGAAGAGATTCAGAGGCCTGACACCAGTAAATAGGACTGTGGGTACTGAAATGTTATTGTTCAGTTTGGGAATCTCTTCTCTGAAGGGCCAGCAATAAGCCCTTACCAACTCTCCCACCACTGCTTCCTTAACAGCAAAACATAACAGAACATTTTCAAAACATGATCAGAACATTTTCCATGCTTATTTCCCATGACCACCACTGTGGCCCAAAGCATGGTCTCACCCACACTCTCCAGGGATAATTAGAAAATAACCTAATTATTTCAAACACAGGATGAATGAAAGGGAGGTAAGAAAGGAACTGGGTGGGCTAGTCACAAGTTCCCAAACTCCAAACTAGTTTGAGTGATAGCAGCAGCAAAAGGAAGCTCAAGATGTGGAGAGAAAGACAAGAATAAAGCCTTTAACTGTGTCCAGTAAGTAGCTGCAACTAGACGACTCTCATCGGTGCCACTGATGGAAACAGGAAGCCCCTCTGCACTCACACAAGTTTCTTCTTGTTGACACAGTTTTCACGTATCTCTGCTCACTTCAGGGGCTGGTTTACATCAGCCCTCACAGACTTGCTTGAGCCTGTATCAGACACACTCGGTCTCTCCATCCTTGTTTCACACCAACCTCCACATTTCCTCTCATGCCACCTCTCTGCCTCCCGTTTTTGCAGCACCATCTGTTCAAAATGGACTTATCTGTTTTTCCTCAATCCAAATTCTTTTTCAGAAGCAAGTGCATGATTTACACGAGTCCAGAATCAAAAACCAGGCTAATGATAAAAGAAAATCCATCTTTCTTTCTGACTGCTTTTTGTTTAGAGTTTCCACCTGGCAAATATTTTTAACACACTGCCAGAGGATTGTTTCATCTGCTGGGTATGCATTTCACTTCACAAACCAGTTTTTCCCCAGGTGACTTTCGTGTGGGGCCCTCCATGCCAAATGACAACCTGCCACCTTTGTGAGAGATAGTGGTGGCAGTTCAGAGAGAACAAGATTGGATGCAGCTGGTTAGAAGGAAAAAAAGCAGGGAAAGCTTTGAGATTGAAGGGAACTCGTTTGAATCTTTGCCATCAAACTCAAAATGCTTCTAGTGATGAGGGGGGAGAAAAGAAAAGAAGGAAAAAGATAAATACCCTGCATGCCAGACCTACAGCCAGTGTAAGTCAGTACAGCTCTACTGCCATCTGCTTGACTTCACTCACAGATCCTCAACCCTTCCATAGGCAAACTCCTGCAAAGTACAGATCCACAGACACAGGACACCTATATCTCAAATGTAGAGTAGAAGAGATCCCAGCTGCATAAAATCAATGTTTGTCGCCAGTGATGCAGTGTAAATTTGCGCCGACTTTAAACTTTCATTAACAAGTATATATTATATAAAGAAAATCTTAAGAAAGGGATTTTCAGAAATTAAAATCAAGCCCAGTTACAGCCAGCTTCACAATTCCCTCAGCATCTCTTACTTAAGCAGCTTTCCAATTAGTGTCAATGAAAGTTTTGCCTGAGTAGCAACCAAGTAAAAATAGACTCGGAATTATCAGGATTCGACCCAGCGCCTTTAATGCACAGAAATAGACCCACACACCAACACGCACAGAGAGGGCAAACCTCAGGAGTGATAATGAGCTTTGATTTTTCATCAGCCACAAAAACACCAGCTATGCCGCCAGTACATTCCACAATAGGGCAATATTTATATTTGATCTCTGCAGTGGTTTCGCGCTGCGTGTTACATAAGCCAGTCATTCCCCATACAGTAATGGAAACAGACGGCATTTGCCACAGCTATTTTTTGCATCAGGCATTCTTTGCCAGATACTCATGGGAAACAAGATGGCAGGAGAATGGCACTAGATTTCCCCTCTGCAGACACCATGAAGGCATGGGACTTCTGCTCTTTTTTTTGGAACTGTTACAAGAGCTGATGGCTCATCGTGCCCCCTTTGCATACCTAAGAGGTCTCGTGCATTACAAGAGCATATTTGCTGACAGAACGAATTTGGCCCCAGTGCCCAGAAAATAATAGTCTCTGCAGTGAGGTCCCCTCCTCTTTGGTGCAGGAAGCCACCAAGTTTGTTCTGTTCCTTCTACCTGTGTAAGCGGGATTCAAACAATCTTCAGGGTAAGATCACCCTTCCCACAAGTGCTATTATTTTCCTGGGACCTCTACTAGAAAAACACCATCCTGCAGAGAATGAACTCAGAGATAGAGTGACTCCTTCACTGAGCCCTAGACTGTGGAATAAATTTCTAGGCAGAGTGAAATAGAGAATTCAATGTTATTAAAAAGGACTGACCAGTTAATATTGACAGCAGCATTAACTATACAAAACAGCTACTCAGTAAGGTATTGTGAGTCCATCCACAACTTTATTCAGGTTATATAAACATAAGACTCTAAAAAAACCTTGGATCTGGAGTGAAAATGCCACTACAATCGCGGCTTCAATCCTGGTTTTTGACCCATTACAGATGTGGGATCATCCCACAGCTTTGCTTGGGCTCCAAAATTTTGAATCTGTGCTTGAGAGTGAGTTTTGGGACAGGTTGTTTCCTGCTGTTGGACAGTCTTCAAGGGAGAAAGCTGAACTATCAAGAACTTCAGGGAGTTGGTAGCATTATTCTTTGCGCCTTTTGGAAACTGGCTGAAAGAAAAGAAGATGCCTAAGCCAACCATCCCAAACTAAAGTAAGATCACCAAAGCCTGGACTAAAAACCTCTCTTGTCATATCTGAGCAAGCCACTGTGCACTGGGTACTGAATATCCTAAATCCCACTGGCAGCACTGAGGAGCTGGGGCCATTTAGCAGTCAACAGGCTTGGGCCCTAAACTTGTGCTTACACAGAACAACATCTCTCCCTGTGTCTCACCCCACACCTGCACAGTGACAAGAGCCTTGCTGAGGGCTGGACATACAGGGGGCATCGGGCTTCACAGTTTGCAAGCCCTGCCCAATGCTGCCCGAGTAGACTGCTGACATCTGACTGCAACAACAGGGTCAGCGAAAGAACTGTGGGAAAGTTTGGAACATGCCCCTCAATGAGCTACTAAGAGCTGGAAGCAGTTTGAAGGTTTTATTGGCAGGGATCAGAAGATAACAATGGACTTTAAATGTGCCTCTTATCTGTAACCCATGTAAGCTGTTTTTGTTGGTGCTTGATTACCTACAAACTCTGAAGGAACATAACAGCTGGAGTTTCAGCAGTGTCTTTTGCTTCCAGCAAAGACACACGATTATTTTTTGCACCCTTGCTGGAAAGAACAGAGCAGACTGTACTCCAAGACTTTGTCACCTTAGGTCATATGATCATCACTCGCATGTGTCACACTCAGACTTACGCCCGTTAGCAGAGCTGAAATAGTAAAGGCAGCAAGAGATGAGCTGCATTTCCACAACCCTTCAGCTGTCAAGAGGAGCAGAGACTGACAGAAATAAGCTGCCCGGAGGAGACAGGCCAAACCAGAAATAATCCATCATGTGCCACAGTTCCCAGATTCCTCAGGATCCTTTCTGAGGAATCTGATGTCAGGCATTGAGCATGTCAGTACGACTTGCACTTTGGTGATTTTCCTTCTGTAGCTGCTGTTTCTGATATTACACACAGGGTTACCACTGACACATAACGCTGTACGAACAGCTGGAGGAGCAGTGGCCAAACCTCCTTTTGCATGCTGAAAGTTTTGTGCAGCCCAAACCCACAAGACACACCATATCATTCTGCAAGCCCAGGAAGATGTCACAGAGGCAAGGATAGCAGCTCCTCTGGGGTCTCACTGCTCTCATGTGTGTTGGCACCAGGTTATACATGCAGTGATAGCAGGCTTAGCCCCTTCCTGGCTTACTTCCAGATGGATCTGAAGTCACAGAAAAGCCTCCAGAGCCCTTCAGCCCCCCACTGCTGGTTATGTGGCATAGTCAGTGCGTGAGGAGTTGTACTTATGAGGCAGCTGTGGCTCCATAGCCACAGAACCATCTTGAGAAAGATCAAGACATTAATGAGGGGAGACAAGTAAGCAGCCAAAGAGAGGCAGATTTGCAGATCTTAGTCCAAGTGTAACATCTGTGCCATTTTTGAGAGGAAATTAGCTCGGAGTTTTCAGAATCTGGTTTGACCAGCAAAATAGCCCTCAGAGAAAGCAATAGCACAAGAAACACAGGATGTTACACAAACTTCTCCCCATGTTGCCTGTTGCAGCCTTCTAGAAAGCCACTTAAAATGGGGCACCCACTATTTCTACCTTTCTCTCTCCATCACATCACCATTGCATTTAGACTTCAACCTAAACCTTAGTTTAGCCAGCTACTTGTACATCTGTCAGCTTTGAAGGAGTGTCTAAATATCTCTCAATGAAAAGTTCCACCTGAACGTGAGGAGAGGCTTAACACAGAGCACTGGAGCAGACTGCCCAGGGAGGTCATGGAGTCTCCCTCCCTGGAGACATTCATACCCCACTGGGATGAATTCCTGTGTAATCTGCTTTAGATGACCCTGCCTTGGCAGGACAGTTGGACTGGATGATCTCCAGAGGTCCCTTCCAATCATAACAATTCTGTGATTTTGTGATCTTCCTTATTGTGCACTGGAACACATTGACCAGAGAGGTTGTGCCAGTCTATCTCACAAGATATTCCAGAACTGTTCAGATGCATACCTGCATATCTGTACCATATGCTCTAGGATGACCCTAGAGCTGCTTGAGTAGGGAGGTGGGACCAGATGACCCACTGTGGTCCCTTCCAACCTTACCCAATCTGTGATTCTGTGATTAAAAGTGTCCAAAGGACAGGGACATTCATCACATTAATCATGTTCCATAGCATAGAGATCAGTCTTGCATGGATGCACACACAGACATTTCACGCTCTCTCCTCCACTCGCTCTTCATTGCCATTTCCAGCTATTCACAACCATGTTAAATATTTAAACTAGTTATGAGGAGAAAAGGATCCATGCAAAGGACACAGTTAAAAAATAGTTAAACTGGTAAAATTAGGATTATTTTGGAAACTAGAATGCCCTCAGGAAATATGAGTACTAATGACTAGGCAGCTTTATCTCATTTATGTTTGCTGTGTGGTTGGAGCTACAACCCCACAAAGCATCAGAAAATATGAAAAAATGCAACTGGTGTTCAGAGGAAAAACACTCAAGGTCAGCTGAACAGCCACTGAACGATACACTGAACAAGCAATTAAAAGGTACTCAAGAAATGCCAACCAACTGGAGAAAACACAGTCACATCTTTCAGCCTCATGTCCCAGCAGCTGAACTCTCCTGTCATTTAATCCCCCCTTTTTCCAAGTCATCAGAATGCTTCAAAGGAAACAGTTCACCAGAGTGCCCAGAATCTGCACAGTCCTCCCCTCTCAAATTTAACACCTACTGCCTTTCACACCATTAAAAGGGTCTTATGGGTGTATTTTAGGTACTAAGTGATCCTTTGCAGCATTTACTGCAATAAGTTCAGTGCTTCTCCAGTTCTTTCCTTTAAGCAGGGAAGTTTGATTTTTATTTTAAAATCTTTCTTTTCTGATTTTAAGTGGCTTTCCTTCCCTTGCCCACTCCCTCATGGATGGTTAATGTTCTTCCACAAAACCTTGCTGCCTTAAATGCTTCTCTTCTCATTCAGTTGCTGCAACCAAGTTCCTCTAGCCAACTAGACTGAATGGACAGATTCCTGTACAGGACTGTCCTCAAATCTGAGCCCTCTCCCTGCCCAAGTGCACTCCCTGTTCACACAAAGAGAATTAGGTCATCAGATTGCAAGTGCACACAACAAATCCTACAGCAACAGATGTTGCATCGACACAGAGTTGTGGGCTGCTCAGTGATCCTGTTTACCATGACCCTGTTTTGAGCCACCATCCAGCTCACTGGTGTTCTGAAAAGTAGGGGCTTGATTAAAAAAAGAAAAACCCCACATGTACAGAGAGCTCCATGAATAGTTATACTGTAGAAGTGTTCATACAGCTGAAGAAAAGAGAAAAAAAGGTATTTATGCAAAATAAGATGCCGAGGTTCATACTGCTAATCAGCTCCACCAACCATGTTTGGTTTTTCAGTGATTCATTTGGACCCAGCAGGGAATCCCAGAGGAGAATACAAGAATGGAGATCCCATAGCGCCAGCATCCTTTTTCTTTTAAAGTAACTTCATCTAACTTTCTCCCATCCAAACCTCTCCACCTTTCAATAAAATTTTCAGCAGTCTAATTCCAGATCCAGCTCCTTTCTCTGTCTCTTACAGGGCTCTCTTGAAAGTCTTGGACTCACCAGCGTTAGGGATTAGACTGTACATGGCTGTCCTAGCACAGAACAGAGAGAACATGATGTAATTTCCATTTTTCTCCCGTTTGTGCTATTTCAAAGCCCCACACTACTAATGGTTTCCACGCCACATATTCTTCTGTCCGTTGCCATGGTGCAGCCACTGGTTTGTCATTAATATTGTGGGTAACTTCAGATCCTTGACCTCAGGGCTTTCAGAGCTTTTCATGGTGTATTTTCCTCTTGATTGAATTGCTCTGCATTCCCAAGCACAGCTAAAACAAAAATAAAACACTGCTGCTTTTGAATGGTGAAAATTCATTTCACAAAGACAGGCTAGCAAAGGCTGGAAACCCATTGAAGAACATCAGATTAAAAGGAAAACAGCCATTCTTTGCAGACATAGCAACTGTGGCACGGATTTAAATTTACCTACAGCATCTGAGTCGAGCTATGGTCCCCAGGGTCCATGCATGAACTCAGTATCTGGCCCAGTTCCGATTCTAATAATATGCCACCTCACTGCCAGAGGACCTCAAATCATTCTATAAATTCCCATGCATGAAGTTTCACAACAGTTTTGAGAAGTGTGGAGCTACTTGTTCCCAGCTTACAGATGGAAACACTGAGGTACAGAAACAGAAAGCCAAATGACAGATGTAGCTCGTAGCTTCCCATGCATTTGCCCTTCTTTGATCTGTGTTCTTGCCTTAGGGGGCCAGGGGGGTATTTGCACACTCAGGGATACCTTACTCTCACACCAGGCCTGTGCAAATGCTTTTGTGCCTGTGATTTTTGCCCAGTGGGATTATTACTTAGACAGCAACTGATAAGTCACCCTCTATATTCAAACCTTGAATATACTGAGAGCAGAATTTCATCTTATGTGTGCTTTAATGATATTGACAATTCTCAAGAAGTCCATTGCTAAAGTCCCTTAGAAATCAACAAATTTACATACACTAGACTGAGTCTGTGGTATCCCTGCAGAAGCATGATTTTTTTTTTTCCAGTTTGAAGAAAGTAGCTATTACCATGAAAAAATGTAACAATTCTCATACGAACAGCCAGTTGCCAAAGCTAAACTACCCTTCAGGTTAACAGATTTTAAAAACTGCATGTACTTAAAGATGTTGCTTTCACACAACCTTTTTCTGTTAAATCAGATCTCAGAAACGTGGATTTGCATTTAAAAGACCTAAGCCATCACACAGCTGAAGATCTAACCCTCCTTCCCAGTCTGGCAGTAGTTTATTTGGTGAGAGGCCCTTCAGGACACAGAACCCCAAGGGAACAGCAGCATTAGCATTTTTTTTTTTCTGGAGGTATTATCTGTTTACAGGGAAAAGCGCATCTATTACCTTCTTGGGGAAGATGCTTCAGAAGACACAAACTAAACATCTGAATCTACATGTAGTGCAATACTGCATGCATCAGGCAGGCAATTTAATGCACTTAAAAATGCCTAATAACAAGACCGAGAATGACACTAACCACTTGATCATGTCAGAATCAATACAAACACCTGTCAGGAAAAATAAAGGGCAGCAAATGGACAGCAAAAAAAACCCTGAGGGCTTTTCTGCCAATGCTGTGAGAGAGAAGAACAAGCAAAGGAGAGAAGGAAAAGTACCATAAAGGTACATCCATACTTTTGGGGCCTGGTTGAGCTCATGTTGCCACTAAAGCTATTTTAGGACCACTCTCACTTCAAGTCTGTGTCCCCTAGTCCCCTTGGACAGCAAGAAAGTCCTGTTCTGAAGACAAAGTGAAGTCACACAGTGCACAGGGACAAAAGCACTGCCATGGACATGTCCCTCTTGCCAGAGGCTGGGAGTAAAGCCAATCCCACAATTTCTTCCCAGCAGAATAAGGACTCCCTTTACGATTTGCTCAGTCAAGAGGACACTCCAGCTGGCTTCGCTCCCTTGAGAGACCTTCACTCCTGTGTATCCATCTTGCCAGGCCAGCTATAGCAGAGCCACTCTTTTGCTACTGAAATGAGGGAGAGTCTGCCGTGAGATCCCCCAGGCAGCCCATTTGAAAGCCTTTCATTGGGAAGGCTGGTCACATTCCACTTTAGACAAAAATGCTGCCTGACAAACAGCCTTGTTCCTCAGATCCTCGGCTGGAATAAGGGGGGGGGGATAAAAAAGGGGAAAAAAAAAAAAAGGTGAAAAAAGGGAGGAAAAAAGGCTGTGAAATCCCAAAACTCATCAGGGAAAAGTGTGTCTGGACCTGAAATTTGTTCTTATAAAAGCCATAAAAAAAAGTTTTTATTAAAAAAATAAAGGCTTAGGATTTATAGAAGCACAGTTCAGCATCTGATGAGATGCTGAACACTGCCACCTTTTTACTAATATGGCAATTAAAACATCAATATCATAATTTAGTTTTCCTCATGTTAGTCTTATGCTCATATTCAAGATGCCTTTTTTGGATTGAGGTAACAGCCTACTGCTTCCCAATATTAGAGGTGTTTTGTTTGTTTTGTGGGTTTTTTTAACACATTTATCAACAAAATAATGCTGCAAGCGGGACCTCTGTCTATACATTGCAAAAAGCCACATCTGTTTGCACACAGTGAATCATGCAGGATTAGCCTAATAAATTCTGCTCTAAATCAGACTCAAAGCATCTTTGCATCTGCGCTTTGGAAGAACAAAATGCAGAGTACCTACAGAAACAGAGCTGCCTGGCCTTTTCCAGACCCAAATCCATCCATCCATCCATCCCAGAGCAGAACCACTGGGGGCTTTCCATCTCCAGTGGCTGTGTCACTGTTCAGGACAGGAACCTGATGTGACTCTCGAGTCCAACAGGGAACAGACTGAACCCAAACCTTCATTTACTGTGCTGACACATCTCAGCAGCCTCATCTCTCTGTCTTTTCAACATACTGACCTGATTTTAAGAGACGAGTGCAACTTGTAACATTGCATGGAAAAGTCATAGCAGATGCCTGTTAACATCCTCAAAAAGCTGTTCTTCTATCCAAGGTTATGTGTGGCACTTAAAAAATGAGAACTTAACATGGATTTAATTTCCATGTTGTGTACTTTGCTACCCTCTCTGCTCCAGAGGGATCAGAATTCAGCATGGACATAGAACTGCACCTCCTTATCATAGAGGAAAGGGATTAAAGAGCCTCAAAACACAATTTTTCAGTTGAAAGCATTTCATTAGACAAGCTTTCTCCCACATGGAGAACATGATGCTAGAATGGAAATAACTTAAGCCATTTTATAAATTGGCATGAATCAAGGTAAACAGCAGGCACTGAACAGATTCCAGTCATGGTGTTGCATGCTTCACTTCCTGGATGATGATATAATTTCATCACTGTTAATTAACTAATTTTGTTAGCATCTACAGTAGTCATCTATCAGGGACTTGAAGCCTCGAATTATTTCTCTGCCAAAGTTATGACCTACTTATACATTATCCAATTACCTAACAATGACAATAAAAATAACAGCAGGTAGTTAAACTGCAACAGTGAAAGTCAGGAAATAGAAATTTTGTCCCAGCTCTGTTACCCACTTCTGTTTGTGCCAACTCAGGCCCCAGTCTTTTCATATCCACTAATCTGAGAAGTCCTATTATAGACAATTAAGATCCCCATCTGACATCAAGAGAAAATACGGATACTCAAAAAATCATTCCCTCAGTGACTCCAAGTGAGCTCCCAAATGCAGTAAGGAGTCCTACAATTCAATTCTATAATGATACTTTAGCCATGTAATCAGATGCAACAAGTTTCGTGCACCAGCTGATTACTGCCTGATGTTCCCCTCAAAAGATGACTGGAACAGCTGCAGTGGAGATCCCTCTCTCCTGATCCAGCATCCCATGCATTAAATGCACTGTGATAGCCACCCAGCTTTGTTTCTTATGTGGAGACAAGACAAGAAGTCATAGTTTTGCTTGGGGTTGGGTCACTTAACAACCCTGAGGCCAGAGGAGACACAAAAAAACCCCATACTCAGGTGCATCTATGAAGTGAAGAATCTCACACTGTGCCACCTTATGCAAAGGGAGGGAAAAGAGAGCTCTGCAAAAGAGGCACAACCAGTGCACGTGTCTACCTTGCACGGGCTCTGGCAGATCTAAGGAATACAAACAGATTTTAGTCCCTTCACAGAAAAGGGCCGCACAACTCTCCCTTCTTGTGCTGTTCTCTCAAGTAGCAGAGCAAGACCCAATGCTTTCACAGCTTGTTTTTAATCCTCCAGCCTGGTTAAAAGGATTCACTCTTCCACTAAAAATGGTGTGTGCTCTGGACAGCAAAGTTAAAAGCAGAACCTCATGCTGAAGCTGGAGCAAGGTGAATCCTTTATACTGTGGCATCTACTCACAGTATAATGTGCAAGCATGAAAAATAAAACCAGCTGAGTTCTGCACAAAGCTTTTGTGTGTGTCTGTGTCTGATGTGCTCTGTGAATCTTTTGTCACAGCTCAAAGTGTCATCCCCAGGGAGGGGAAATTTTTTCCCTTCCCTCAACTGTGTTTTATGGTTTTATTCTAATTTTACAACCAGTCTGTGACAGCTGGTCACACGGTGTGTCTGGGTTGAATAAAGCCCAGGGACCCTTTGCCAAGCTTCTACGCAATGTGCTGAGCTTAATGAAATGTGTCAGCTCCACTGTGAATCGGGCATTCACAGAACTGAATGAATCTGAGTTTTCAAGGAAAACTTAAGGGATACATAACTGCACACAGCAAATCCAGAGGGGATGGAGGGAGGAGAGGAGTCCCAGACAAACACTCATCAGCTCTTCTAATAGCAAAATAGATCCTGATAGCTGGCATTTAATCAACCTGTTTGAGTAATGATTTAAAACTACCAGCAACTGCCCAGGCCTCAGGGGACAAGACGTATGGATCTGTGCCACACATATCCAGCACAATCCCAAGAAAGTCACATCATTTTGGGGCCTCTCCCATTTATATAACTGGACAAAAGGGTTTCTTTCTGGCTCAGGTTTCTTCTCTGATCTTCTGAGGTTATCAACCCAGCAGGGCACTGACCACTCCTGACACACAGCAGTGTCTGGTTGGTACTTGAAGCTGTTTTCATATTTGGGAGCAGACAGACACATGAGAGTCCTGTATGAGGTGAACATTAACACTGCAAGGTACACAAAGCAAAGTCCATAATGCAAACTGAACTGACTCTACTTTTCCCTTCCCCAAAATGCCACAGGTGAGGACCCTGCTAAACACGAAAAATGCTAATTTTTACAGAAAAAGAGGTCTTAAAAAAGTTTAAGATTTTCCTGCATCATATCAATCTGTGACAGTCATGTTGAAAATTGTGCAGCATATGCTCTGGGAATTTTTCTGACCTATGAGATTCACAGGGGTAATGGGTAAATTGTCACCCTATCTACTGCAAAAGAGTTGCTTGTTTTCCTTTTCCTCAATGTTTTCAGTTACCTGTCAGCTGAACTGCCCCAAATCCAGACCTAGTTGTGTCATATTGAACACTCTGTTACAAAGTGGGGAAATCTGTAAGAAGGCAGCTGATGTCCATCGTTGGGCCCTGCTGCAGTTTGCTGCCAAAGTCAGTTTGACATTTCTGGATCAGACAAGAAGTTCTCTGACCTTGACACGTGAGTTTAACCAGGAAAACAGCAAACACAACGCTGGAACAAACATGGTAAAACAGGTGTACAGATGCCAAAATGTGGATGTCCTTTGGGTAGAGTTAAAAGTCAGAGACAGGACTCCTGGATGTGTGAACACTGCTTTCAATTCTTTTCACCTCTCACCAGCATCATTTACCCTACCATTTACCTTTACTAAGGAATTAAGCCTTAAAATATCCTTTTAGCTATTCTATTTTACATTAAGGGAAACAGGAGATTAAATGACTCCTGCAAACTTTACACCCATGCTGGGATCAGATATAAAACCCAGCTATCTTTGCTCCAGTCCTTGGCTTTAGCCCAAGGCCATATTTTTTCACCTCTTAAAAGAAGCCCTGCAGAAATGTGCTCAAGAAGACAACCTTCCTCTGCAGCTAAGAGCCCCTGGCTGTAAATGTAGCTCTGAACTCTGCCAACCTGCCACGTGCTCCAACAATAAGAAAAAAAACACCAAAATTCACAGCCATTTGAGAAGACACTTTCAAACCTGGCCCAGTGCCTGCCACCCTGTCTCCAGCCACCTTCTTTTTGCACCTGAACCAACCCCACCATCCTCCTTGTCCCTGAACTCTCCTTCTCCTTCCACATCTGTTGCCTGCAAATCTTCCTGTCACCACCTCCTTTTTTAAGTGCCAAGATCTGGACTGCAGCCCCATTCCTTCAGGCCATGATCACTTCTGGACATGGAGAACAAGCAAACTCCACTTCTCCCATGGACTCTGCCCAGTTGCCCACGACACTGACCCTACCAGGTGCCGCGTAATTTTCCGCCTCCTTCCCCCACACGGAAGGGAGAAACGAGGCCAACCCCACCCCAATCAGAGCCTTGTAGGTACAACTGCATCAGGAGTATGAGATTCTACATGTAGCAGGATGGAGTCTAATACAGTGCTAGTGGGATCCAGGCCAGCAGCCACAGCCCCGTGATATCACCACCAAGTCTTTGATCCAACACAAGCCTTGCCTACAATATTTTAGCTATATCCTATTGTTTCTGGGATCCAGTTCAAAATAATAATGTTGGATTTTCTACTCCTCTCTCTTTGATTGCCCCCTCAATTCCCAATTCCTCTCCATCATGATGTAAATGCATCATTCTGGAACTGGTTTTGGGGGTGAGACTGATTCTAGGCCATGGCAGTGGTCTCTGTGTTGAGCCTAATGAAAGCAGGGTTTTCCCAAAAGGAGGGATTAATTTAAGTGTCTTGTATCTCAGCAATAGCAATACTTTTAATTCATATGTTTGTAGACAAGCCAACCTGTTCAGTTCTGATGGCCTGTGCAAGAAATAAATTTTTCAAACAAATTCTCAGTAGGATACTTTTCTTCAGCATCTCTGACAAGAAGGGACTAAGTGAGGTGATTTAGTTCTGAATCTTACAACTTGCTCTGGAAGTGCCCTTAATTATGGTGGGGTTCTGAGTTTGTAGAAGTGTTTTTAATTACTAAGGGGGGAAAAAAAAATGAAGTCAAAGCTTAGCCAGCTGCCAGAGCTTCCAGAGGACTGACTACATTCACAAATCTTGTAATCTTTTTATGTTCATTATGAGGATACTACAAAAAAAAAAGGGCAATCAGATCCTGGCCAACAAATTAAATGGTTATTCGAAGATTAATTCATATCATCTGTACTCCATTAGATGTTCTCTTTTG
>NW_020955302.1:586623-591681 GCF_003031625.1 Empidonax traillii | reverse complement strand
AAAAAAAAAAAAAAAAGGCTTAGGATTTATAGAAGCATAGTAGAAATAAAGAGAAATAAAGAGAAACGCCAGATATCCCCTCTTGGGTTAAATCTGATGAGATGCTGAACATTGCCACCTTTTTACTAATATAGCAATTAAAACATCAATATCATAATTTAGTTTTCCTCATGTTAGTCTTATGCTCATATTCAAGATGCCTTTTTTGGATTGAGGTAACAGCCTACTGCTTCCCAATATTAGAGGTGTTTTGTTTGTTTTGTGGGTTTTTTTAACACATTTATCAACAAAATAATGCTGCAAGTGGGACCTCTGTCTATACATTGCAAAAAGCCACATCTGTTTGCACACAGTGAATCATGCAGGATTAGCCTAATAAATTCTGCTCTAAATCAGACTCAAAGCATCTTTGCGTCTGCGCTTTGGAAGAACAAAATGCAGAGTACCTACAGAAACAGAGCTGGCCTGGCCTTTTCCAGACCCAAATCCATCCATCCATCCATTCCGGAGCAGAACCACTGGGGGCTTTCCACCTCCAGTGGCTGTGTCACTGTTCAGGACAGGAACCTGATGTGACTCTCAAGTCCAACAGAGAACAGACTGAACCCAAACCTTCATTTACTGTGCTGACACATCTCAGCAGCCTCATCTCTCTGTCTTTTCAACATACTGACCTGATTTTAAGAGACGAGTGCAACTTGTAACATTGCATAGGAAAGTCATAGCAGTTGCCTGTTAACATCCTCAAAAAGCTGTTCTTCTATCCAAGGTTATGTGTGGCACTTAAAAAATGAGAACTTAACATGGATTTAATTTCCATGTTGTGTACTTTGCTACCCTCTCTGCTCCAGAGGGATCAGAATTCAGCATGGACATAGAACTGCACCTCCTTATCATAGAGGAAAGGGATTAAAGAGCCTCAAAACACAATTTTTCAGTTGAAAGCATTTCATTAGACAAGCTTTCTCCCACATGGAGAACATGATGCTAGAATGGAAATAACTTAAGCCATTTTATAAATTGGCATGAATCAAGGTAAACAGCAGGCACTGAACAGATTCCAGTCATGGTGTTGCATGCTTCACTTACTGGATGAAGATATAATTTCATCATTGTTAATTAACTAATTTTGTTAGCATCTATGAGGGACTTGAAGTCTCGAATTATTTCTCTGCCAAAGTTATGACCTACTTATACATTATCCAATTACCTAACAATGACAATAAAAATAACAGCAGGTAGTTAAACTGCAACAGTGAAAGTCAGGAAATAGAAATTTTGTCCCAGCTCTGTTACCCACTTCTGTTTGTGCCAACTCAGACCACAGTCTTCTCATATCCACTAATCTGAGAAGTCCTATTATAGACAATCAAGATCTCCATCTGACATCAAGAGAAAATACGGATACTCAAAAAATCATTCCCTCAGTGACTCCAAGTGAGCTCCCAAATGCAGTAAGGAGTCCTACAATTCAATTCTATAATGATGCTTTAGCCATGTAATCAGATGCAACAAGTTTCATGCACCAGCTGATTACTGCCTGATGTTCCCCTCAAAAGATGACTGGAACAGCTGCAGTGCAGATCCCTCTCTCCTGATCCAGCATCCCATGCATTAAATGCACTGTGATAGCCACCCAGCTTTGTTTCTTATGTGGAGACAAGACAAGAAGTCATAGTTTTGCTTGGGGTTGGGTCACTTAACAACCCTGAGGCCAGAGGAGACACAAAAAAACCCCATACCCAGGTGCATCTATGAAGTGAAGAATCTCACACTGTGCCACCTTATGCAAAGGGAGGGAAAAGAGAGCTCTGCAAAAGAGGCACAACCAGTGCACGTGTCTACCTTGCACGGGCTCTGGCAGACCTAAGGAATACAAACAGATTTTAGTCCCTTCACAGAAAAGGGCCGCACAACTCTCCCTTCTTGTGCTGTTCTCTCAAGTAGCAGAGCAAGACCCAATGCTTTCACAGCTTGTTTTTAATCCTACAGCCTGGTTAAAAGGATTCACTCTTCCACTAAAAATGGTGTGTGCTCTGGACAGCAAAGTTAAAAGCAGAACCTCATGCTGAAGCTGGAGCAAGGTGAATCCTTTATACTGTGGCATCTACTCACAGTATAATGTGCAAGCATGAAAAATAAAACCAGCTGAGTTCTGCACAAAGCTTTTGTGTGTGTCTGTGTCTGATGTGCTCTGTGAATCTTTTGTCACAGCTCAAAGTGTCGTCCCCAGGGAGGGGAAATTTTTTCCCTTCCCTCAACTGTGTTTTATGGTTTTATTCTAATTTTACAACCAGTCTGTGACAGCTGGTCACACGGTGTGTCTGGGTTGAATAAAGCCCAGGGACCCTTTGCCAAGCTTCTACGCAATGTGTTGAGCTTAATGAAATGTGTCAGCTCCACTGTGAATCGGGCATTCACAGAACTGAATGAATCTGAGTTTTCAAGGAAAACTTAAGGGATACATAACTGCACACAGCAAATCCAGAGGGGATGGAGGGAGGAGAGGAGTCCCAGACACACACTCATCGGCTCTTCTAATAGCAAAATAGATCCTGATAGCTGGAATTTAATCAACCTGTTTGAGTAATGATTTAAAACTACCAGCAACTGCCCAGGCCTCAGGGGACAAGACGTACGGATCTGTGCCACACATATCCAGCACAATCCCAAGAAAGTCACATCATTTTGGGGCCTCTCCCATTTATACAACTGGACAAAAGGGTTTCTTTCTGGCTCAGGTTTCTTCTCTGACCTTCTGAGGTTATCAACCCAGCAGGGCACTGACCACTCCTGACACACAGCAGTGTCTGGTTGGTACTTGAAGCTGTTTTCATATTTGGGAGCGGACAGACACGTGAGAGTCCTGTGTGAGGTGAACATTAACACTGCAAGGTACACAAAGCAAAGTCCATAATGCAAACTGAACTGACTCTACTTTTCCCTTCCCCAAAATGGCACAGGTGAGGACCCTGCTAAACACGAAAAATGCTAATTTTTACAGAAAAAGAGGTCTTAAAAAAGTTTAAGATTTTCCTGCATCATATCAATCTGTGACAGTCATGTTGAAAATTGTGCAGCATATGCTCTGGGAATTTTTCTGACCTAAGAGATTCACAGGGGTAATGGGTAAATTGTCACCCTATCTGCTGCAAAAGAGTTGCTTGTTTTCCTTTTCCTCAATGTTTTCAGTTACTTGTCAGCTGAACTGCCCCAAATCCAGACCGAGTTGTGTCATGTTGAACACTCTGTTACAAAGAGGGGAAATCTGTAAGAAGGCAGCTGATGTCCATGGCTGGGCCCTGCTGCAGTTTGCTGTCAAAGTCAGTTTGACATTTCTGGATCAGACAAGAAGTTCTCTGACCTTGACACGTGAGTTTAACCAGGAAAACAGCAAACACAACACTGGAACAAACATTGTAAAACAGGTGTACAGATGCCAAAATGTGGATGTCCTTTGGGTAGAGTTAAAAGTCAGAGACAGGACTCCTGGATGTGTGAACACTGCTTTCAATTCTTTTCACCTCTCACCAGCATCATTTACCTTACCATTTACCTTTACTAAGGAATTAAGCCTTAAAATATCCTTTTAGCTATTCTATTTTACATTAAGGGAAACAGGAGATTAAATGACTCCTGCAAACTTTACACCCATGGTGGGATCAGATATAAAACCCAGCTATCTTTGCTCCAGTCCTTGGCTTTAGCCCAAGGCCATATTTTTTCACCTCTTAAAAGAAGCCCTGCAGAAATGTGCTCAAGAAGACAACCTTCCTCTGCAGCTAAGAGCCCCTGGCTGTAAATGTAGCTCTGAACTCTGCCAACCTGCCACGTGCTCCAACAATAAGAAAAAAACCACCAAAATTCACAGCCATTTGAGAAGACACTTTCAAACCTGGCCCAGTGCCTGCCACCCTGTCTCCAGCCACCTTCTTTTTGCACCTGAACCAACCCCACTATCCTCCTTGTCCCTGAACTCTCCTTCTCCTTCCACATCTGTTGCCTGCAAATCTTCCTGTCACCACCTCCTTTTTTAAGTGCCAAGATCTGGACTGCAGCCCCATTCCTTCAGGCCATGATCACTTCTGGACATGGAGAACAAGCAAACTCCACTTCTCCCATGGACTCTGCCCAGTTGCCCACGACACTGACCCTACCAGGTGCTGCGTAATTTTCCGCCTCCTTCCCCCACACGGAAGGGAGAAACGAGGCCAACCCCACCCCAATCAGAGCCTTGTAGGTGCAACTGCATCAGGAGTATGAGATTCTACATGTAGCAGGATGGAGTCTAATACAGTGCTAGTGGGATCCAGGCCAGCAGCCACAGCCCCGTGATATCACCACCAAGTCTTTGATCCAACACAAGCCTTGCCTACAATATTTTACCTATATCCTATTGTTTCTGGGATCCAGTTCAAAATAATAATGTTGGATTTTCTACTCCTCTCTCTTTGATTGCCCCTTCAATTCCCAATTCCTCTCCATCATGATGTAAATGCATCATTCTGGAACTGGTTTTGGGGGTGAGACTGATTCTAGGCCATGGCAGTGGTCTCTGTGTTGAGCCTAATGAAAGCAGGATTTTCCCAAAAGGAGGGATTAATTTAAGTGTCTTGTATCTCAGCAATAGCAATACTTTTAATTCATATGTTTGTAGACAAGCCAACCTGTTCAGTTCTGATGGCCTGTGCAAGAAATAAATTTTTCAAACAAATTCTCAGTAGGATACTTTTCTTCAGCATCTCTGGCAAGAAGGGACTAAGTGAGGTGATTTAGTTCTGAATCTTACAACTTGCTCTGGAAGTGCCCTTAATTATGGTTGGGTTCTGAGTTTGTAGAAGTGTTTTTAATTACTAAGGGGGGGGGGGGAAAATGAAGTCAAAGCTTAGCCAGCTGCCAGAGCTTCCAGAGGACTGACTACATTCACAAATCTTGTAATCTTTTTATGTTCATTATGAGGATACTACAAAAAAAAAAGGGCAATCAGATCCTGGCCAACAAATTAAATGGTTATTCGAAGATTAATTCATATCATCTGTACTCCATTAGATGTTCTCT
>NW_020955302.1:520422-586450 GCF_003031625.1 Empidonax traillii | reverse complement strand
AAAATGAAGTCAAAGCTTAGCCAGCTGCCAGAGCTTCCAGAGGACTGACTACATTCACAAATCTTGTAATCTTTTTATGTTCATTATGAGGATACTACAAAAAAAAAAGGGCAATCAGATCCTGGCCAACAAATTAAATGGTTATTCGAAGATTAATTCATATCATCTGTACTCCATTAGATGTTCTCTTTTGCCAGGAAATATAATGCAATATTTTCAGGGGGGATAGTTGTTGCTATTGCCAAGAGCTTGCAGTTTACTGGCTCTTGCAGCACTGACAGGGGAGTCACTGGGCTATGGGCACAGCTAGAGCAGATAGTGTAGCAATATTCAGTATGAAACATATGGAGCAAATCTGCTTCATTCTGGTGTTAAAAGGTACTGATTACGACCCTGAGAAGCAGCCAAGTGACAAGGGGGAAGCAAACCCATAAACCAATAAAAGTTTGTCCTTCGTTGTATCATGAAGGGAACAATTTGTCGCAGCTGGGTTTGGGCTCTCCCCTCCAGTTATAGATGCATCAGGATTTCATTTGAAATTCAGAAGATACTGGTAAGGGAAGTGTGACTTAATTTCAGTGCATCTAGCCTAAAACATGGTAAGAGGGCAAACTTTCCAAGAATAAATGCACAGTACTGTTAAAGGCAGAATTGCAGAATAAAAATTAAAAACCCCAGTTTCCTAATTAATTTGTGATTCCTTTCAGAACACACAGTGCAAGTTCTACTATCCTGCCTATTTATAGGTTTCTAAACACAAAGATTTTACCTTTTGTTTTCCAACAAAGGCCATCTCTCTAGTGCTTACTCTTGAGTAGATGTTAAATGGGGTCACGTACAACAGTGAGATTCATGAAAGCCACTATGCTCAGTGCAGAATTGCCTATGTTAGCTCATAGGAAATCATAAATACCTATGTTTTGCCCCTTAGGGAGCTGTTAATACTGGATTTAAAGAGCTACAAGGACAATTATACAAGGCAAAGGTGTTTGCACCTTTTACTGGATTTAGTTCCTGATCCTTTTTCTGTGCAAACCCTTCTAGAGCCACCATAGCAATAAATAACACGTAATTACCCAAAATAAAATTTTCCTCTTTTTTTTTTTGGTCATTTGTCTTGGGTTTTTTAATCTTCTGTTTTTCATCCAGAGTTCCTCACATAGTAAGCACAAAGGACTCAGACTTAAGTCTTTTAACTAAAACCTGGTGGCATATAAATTACAAAGATACCACTGCAAAAGCAAACATGGAGAAATTCTAGGAGAAGGGGCAGATCATTCCAGCTGCTAAACTGATCTTGAGAATTCAACTGCTGAGGTGTAGGCTGACTCATATACTGCACCTCTGATTCAGGTAAGCAGGTCTTGCTTGTGGAACATGTTGTTGAAAGAGGTGAATGTACAGCTACCACAGAATTTGCCTGCACTTATAATTAATTATATGTAATTCTTTATTCTGCAGTAATAAACCAATAAACCAATCACTGTGAAATCTAGATGCCACACTGCCACATAATGTACCCCCTCATTTGCTTTGTCTGAGGCTCAAACCAACAACAAGTGGTACCCTTCTACTGACTTCCCTGGGTACTGGAAACAACCCTAGCATTTTTGTCCCTGTTAAGGCAGATGCTACGAAGTGGCCATTTTAAATGGCTGAAGGACAGAACTAAGTAATGGAAGGTTGTTTTTTCCCTTAAAAACTATACAAGATCTGGGTTACCTAGCCAGGCTTTTAAATGCAGAAGTAAATTCTGTTCCCAAAACAATTTTGTGTGAACTGTTACTTTCTGCTAGATACATGAAGCACTAATCTCCGCTTCCCATTCTAATGCACACTATAGGTTTCTCCCATTAGCCTCTCAGAAGTAAGGTAAATCCAACTGCTCTGTTTAATGAGCTGCTATTATTCTTATTATGATGCCCAATAAAAATTAGGATTTATTTGCCTGAACTCTTTCCTTCAGGAAATGTCAGCCAAACATAACCATGCAAAAGTGAACACCATGTTTGCCTTGGCTTCTGAGACGTGCCATGTTCCCAGAATGAGGGCAGAACAAAATATTGGGGCCTAGGCACACTGCCTGGCTTGAAAATTGGGCACTGGCTAAAGCTAGTTTGCAGATATTGGAAGCCAAGTCTGTATTCTGGGCTTTGCCAAGTCTGCTGCTTTTCCTTCACTTTCGCAAGCCTATGGTAGCCACATCAGTATCTGTATTTGAGAAAAGTTTGAGTGCATTCAAGGTGTTATACAAATATCCTCTCATGTTCTGCTGCAATACAAGTGTTGAATAATATCTTGTAAAGGCTTTACAGACATCAACATTTTTGGATTAATTACCAAGCAAAAGCCAACCATTTTCCTGTGTCACTGTACATTAATATAACCAATTAGCAGAGTCTAGTTGTCAAGAGGCATCAAAAATAGGGTGTCGTGCCAGGTTTGTGGAAAACAATTTGGACACTATGCTCTCTGGTTTTGGCCCATTACTGTAAGCAAGAGGACACCCTTATTTCTTCAAATTTCCCTGATGGAATAGGTTCATACCATAAATCACTCCAACTTAAATTGTGATTTTACTTTCTGCATTAAAAATTTCAGAATATGATTCATCCTCCTGTCACTGCATTTTGACATGAATACAACTCCTCCACAATCAGTGGAGCCAGACCCAACTGGGGTTCTAAAACAGGCTCTTCGGCAACACATTTTTTTACTAAGTCCATCCTCTAATCAGTTCCACTACAATGACATTCCAAGATATTTATTATCAAAAATCTCCCAATCCAAGTGTGGATTCCTTGAGACTGAACTAAATCCACACACAAACCTAAGCAAACTGCAAACAGGGCATGGAGGTTAGCAAGCCTCTCTACCCCAAGATCTTCTGCTGTGAATGCAGTCTGAAAATAAGGATGAGTTTAGGAACTGTGTTCCCATCCAGCTTCCTTAAGGGACAAGAAAACTTTAGGATTTGATCTTTATATAAATAAATTTGGCTTAGTTTTCAAACATATCTGTTGTTAAAACTACTCATTCCTACAAATGCAGGAGATGCTAAAATAAGGGTACACCTACTATTGTCAGGATATAAAAAGCATAACCTGCTAACCCCTCTGTTTATCCCTATCTCAGTTAGGATAGCAAAGCAGATATGGATGTGATAGCAAAATGGATACAACTGCACACAATTTTCCAAGGGACTCCATAGTTTCTTGCCCCTGCTAGTCACTGTTCCATGACCTATCCATCAGAGCCCCTCCTCCAAGATGGTGTCTGCAGAATTTTTCATCAATTTACATTGTCTTCACAGGTGTTGAGACTTTCCTGAAAGCCGCATGATGTTGTGCGCTTCAAAAAATTCAAATTAGGTCAGGGTTTGAAGGTCTTGCTTGGTTATTTCTCAGTAGACCAGAAAACTTTCAGGAGAATTACTCCCCCCAACAGGAGAAATCCCCAGTGTTGTGGTATCAGACTACATTTACCACATGCCGCTTCTAGGTGCAGATATGTTTTCATTGGCACAACATTGATGTTAGGCCTTTGGAGGAATATCTAGGGAGAGAAAAAAGAGCAGGGAAGACAACCTCATTCCTCTAACAGGTTACCTTATAAGCAACCAGCTCCCCATACTTACCCAGGATCTTGCACACTGGGAGCTATTCTAGGGGAGAGAAGTGAATGCTGAGACCTGCTGCAAAATGCCGTCCATCATATGGTAATGCTGCTTTATCATTCACATTCCACTCCTGTACCATTGCTCATATGCACAGACACTAAAGTTGGACTTTGTCAGCACTTTTCTGTTCCTACACGTGACCCTCATCAAAGAGCTTTGCCAGCAGCTAAATCAATGAGCAAGAAGAAAAGTACCAATAATCCCAGACTCTGTAGTTTTCTCTTAAACAGCTTTGACAGGACTTGTTGAACAGACAAGACAGTCCTGAAACTTTCAAGATGAAAGCAGGAATACAAGCAAAACTGTCAAACTTCATTTGTGTTAACACCTCTAACGATGTGACCAGAAATACTTTTCCAGAGAAATGCAGGCATGAGACTAAATATGTAACTGAAAGACCTGTCTCCTGGACTGTAATCCCAGCTCTGCCACTGACTTGTTCAGTGATTTCATTTGGGATATTTAACCTCTGGTTACACCACTTTCCCCACTGGCAAATGAACAGGAGGATGTTGGAATTCCTGGGTGAGACTAAGGTAAGTGGATGTGTTCTGCCATATAATCCCAAGGTAAGCACTCTACTTATGTACAATAATCAATATGCTACCCACAGGTTAATTCCTGTCTTTGCTATTTATTTCAAATTAGAACCTTAATATTCCTTTTTCCACGGATGCACAAACTATACTGCCCCTCACGGGTTTCTAATAAACATCTTTAAACCTACCTCATTCTTTATTTAAATCCTTACTTTAAACTAACTCTGCCATAAAATCACCCTAAAACATGACAATGATGAGACAAGCTCATAAGCTGACACTTTCTTGTGTTGTGCCAAAACCAGCTATGTCTGCACTGCAATGGAAACGTGAAAGGGAGATTTCTGAACCAGCACTGCTCCACACGTGTGAGTCAGTGTGTTCCCATGTTCCTGTACACAACAACTGGGAGAAAGCAGCCTGAGTCAAAGTAAGCTGAGAGTAAGTTTGAGACGAACCAGAGGAAGAAGTTTTTCACACAACACAAACTGTGAGGCTTGTGACCACAGGAGCTCAAAATGGGATTAAACAGATTCACAGAGTCTCGGTCTATTGAAATCTCAAACTCAGGATAGGGTTAACCTGCCAGTGTTCTGTCAAGACACAGACCACTGAACACATGCCCTACTCCCTGATCTCTTGCTACCAGCCTTTGTTGCCAGTCACTGTCAGAGAGAGTGAAAGTTTATCTGAACCTTTGCTCTCACCCAGTAACATACCCCTTACATTTTCAGGTGAACAAGTAAGAATTACTTTTGAGCAAAAGATTATTACTTCTGGCACAATACCACAATATACTGCTTCTAGCACTGTGGTAGCCTCCACAGAGGTCAGTACCCCTGCACATTGTATTGGTATGTTCCCGTGTTTCTTGTCCCCACTTGCTGATACATTTTATTTAGCACGCACATTACAGGGAGCAGGACGCTTGTTCAGTCCTATGTTTATGGAATGGTCAGTATGACCATGTGTAAATACTGGGCCCAGCAGACACAAAGGTAACCTGTCAGAAATCCCCTGCAGAGCAAACACACGTGGGCCCTGGATCCATCACACCAGGTTAGCTGATATGATAAACGTAAATAGAAACGACTTGTTCTGAGTAATAGCTGTTAAACCAATAAACATCCAAAACTTTGGAGAAAAAAAACACTGTTTTTCCTCATTTATCAAACGAGACTCTGTATCTTTTTTTTTTTTTTCCCCCTCCCTCTTCTTAAACAAGTTCAGTTTGTAAAGATTGAAGAAAAACAAGACGTCCTTTCAAATCCCTTCTCTGGATCAAACCTCATTGGGTTTTGATGTCAATGGTGCATAGAAGGCTGGCCACTGCCAGCAGAAGTATTTGGCAGCCGGACTGTTACATAACACAATCCTGTCTTTCACAGGAGAGAAATCTCTGTGCTACTCAATGTGCTAAAATTTAACCCACTGCTTTGCTCCATCCAGCCAAAACAACTTTGTACATTTTCCATAGTACTAAACGATGGTTATAAAAAAGAGCAAGCTTCTGCTTGAAAAAATAAAATACCCAGAAATACTAAAACCACATATAGGTATTTGTTTAAGGAAGTGCACATTTCCCTTTCCGCACGTCTGACCGAAATCTGCTCTGAGAAGGGGGATGTTTATCCCAAAAAGCAAGAGGGGTATTTTAAAAACTTGTACACCTACTACAAGAAATACACTAACAAAAATAAAAGAAGTGTGTTACACTCAAACTGTGTCACTACTTCATGTAAATGTTTGGATTCAGAACTCTGGAAACATAAAATGTTTTCCAAGGCTGTTTACAGTAAGTTTGAGCTTTCAGCTCCCCTGAGTAGGAAGAAAATGTCCAACTTCTTTTCCGGAATGGTTTTTTAGTTGTGCCTGTGTACCCATTTGATGCTAACAAAGCAGGGTATCAGCTCTGAGTGGTGTAAATCAGGGGTACTTTTAGTCCCATTCTAGTTTCTGCCAACAAACTGACATGGCAATTTACAGACCCAGATGCTGACAGGTGATATTCAAACTGAACCCAAATTTAAAAACAAACAAACAAGCAAACAAACAAAAACCCAAAACAAAAACCCAAAACAAACAAACAAACAAAAAAAAACCACAACAAAACATTATCTTCCCTGAGACCCAGTATAAACCAGCCCATACAGTATCACCAGCCATCCCTGGACCAGCCCCAATATCTTGTGTTCAGCTCATGAACACCCTTCAGCAACAGCGATGTTAGCAAATCTGGGAAAAGAGAAATCCCAGTTATGGGACTGACTAAAAGTAGAAGAAAGGCCTTCAGGATTTGCCACACAGGGAATGAAATGGAAAGAGCCCAGGAGGCCCAGCTTTACACAGTCATTTCACAGTCCCCAGTAAAGATTACCCAATGGGCTTCTCTCAGAGAGCTTGAGAAATGCTTTGGGGATACAAATCCATACCCAAACACACAGTTAAGGGGAACTGTGGAGTAGAGCAGAGGGAAAGGATGTGTATTCAACCCCACACTGAAGACATGGAGCATGATGTGACCAGCCATCTTTCTACTCTGAGTGTAGTGTCAGGCAGACAAAATCTTTCTCTGAGAAGCCCTGCTGTCAGCTGCTGCTGAAAGAAGAGGTTTAGAGTTATAGGCATTTCTTTACATAGTGTGGACACAGGCAGCCACAGACATCCCACACAGTATAGCCTAGAATTGATTCTGTCCCCTGTCCTGGGTTCCTACAGTAGCAGAGACTGAGCCTGAAGTAGGGAAGATATCCACTGAGTCAGCTAAGGAGACTTTTCATAAGCCCCTTTGATAGGAAAGTCAATACAGGACAATGACTAATTATCCACTGAAGAAGTCTCTCCAACCACTGAGAGCAGAAGGCTTAGACATACCAGGGAGACCCAGATCCTAAGTCTAGAGCTCAACTCTGAAAACACACCAGTCTGGATCCCCCGGCTCAGCAAACAGGACAAGCAAAGCACCATCTCCCAATGGACAGTGACCGAGTTGGTTTGTGCCACTAGAGCATTCCCGCTCAGAGTTGGCGTTACCACACTGTCCAGCAAAATTCTCCTCATCACAACCTGAAGATCATCTCTTGGTGCTCCTCCAAACCCCTACTGAGCCCATTATGTTTTTAATTGAGCTGCGTGTTTCATGAGTGGGCATTTTATTGAACACAGGGAAGAGTGCAAGAGGAGAGAAAGTAGGTGGGAAGAGTTATCTATTTAGGTTTAGGGAAATACAGTTTATTTCAGAATTTATCTTTTGTTTCTCTGAATCAGGAATTAATTAGCCCACATTACTCTCTTTGTTTAGATGTTGTGTGTTATGCTTTGCTGGGTGGATAGTGTCCTAGAGCAAGTACTACATAAACAAACACTTGTTAAGAGTGACTTGGAGCATGACAGAAAACCTGGGGATATAAACCAGCTAAACAGGGATACAGATCAGTCCCAGTTCACAGGCTGGTGAACGAGTAATACACACACGTCCAAAAAACCCTCAATACTCCCCTTTGACATACCGTGGTCCCTCCACTGAGGTCCCAAATGACAGATCCTACTCGGAGCACATTCCCGAGGCCTCGTGCTGCAAAGGCTGCCAGCACAGCCTCCTCCAACTGGAGGGTTTGGGGAGAGGGCGTCCCTCTCAGCTCCAGGAACTGAGCACCCCCCATGAGCCCCAACCCTGGCCCTTTCTCCCGCCTGCCCAATCCCTCGGAGGGATGATACAGCAAAAACCTGGCTCCTACCAACTGTTGTTACAGCCAGAGAGCTCAGAGGTTTCTCTTGGCTCACTGGCTGGCTTGTGTAACCAGGGTGAGGTGGTGTGGGGAGCACGAAGGATGAGAGACAGGATCTGCAGCGCTATGGGGAATGGAGGGGAGTTTAGCTGCTTTTTACTGGGTGTGAAAAACATAATTAGCTTTTGGAGTCACTACGGCTGCACCCGGACAAGGGCTGGGTTATGCAAAAACAGTGACTATACTGAGAGAGCTGTGGAACACTTCTGTGGGCAAAGGCATAAGGAAACCTTGAACCAACAACCCGTGTACAGATTCCATTCCTCTTCCTACATTACTCCAAAGAAGTAGGGTTCTCCCTCATCTTCAACATTTTCCTTTGTTTTAAAGTTCAACTCATTACAGAGATCCTGACCGGGGCATTACCAACATTTTGAATAACCATAATTTCTCTGTATATGATGTCCTGATGCTCACAGGCAAGAACCAAGTTGTTGTCTTTTTTTTTTTTTTTTTACAAGTAGGCATTTCAGTAGGTTGATAGAGAAAGGCAGTACTTGCTCAGAGTACACTGGTCTCTTATGACATGTCCATCCATCTAAAAACCACACTGCCTGCCAGAATTTGCCACATTTCTGCTGGAATCAGAAGTTTCATTGTCTTCTCACTATTACAACTTTAGTTCATGCTCTCTCTTTTTAATGACAAGTACTGCATTGTAATTTTGTGATAGTCCCTTGACGCAAATGATGCATCAGAAACATAATTGCATGTCATTCATGCTTGGATATTATTAAACTTCCATCATCAAACAGAGTAAGCCTTTATGACTACACATCTAAAAGGATAACTATTTCAACTGCACACAATATTTTCTCATGCAAACACTACAGGCTACATGCATAACTCAAGGTTAAAGCCTTTGGTGCCAAAATCACTTTAAATCACTAGATGAAGGTTTTAAATCTGAAATTTAACCTCTCTCAAAACCCCCTTTTTCCCCTCCTAGTATCACATTACACACTATTTCAGCCTACAGACATGTTAGGCTTGAACTTTAAGCCATGCCAAGTACAACTCTGATCTACTTACATATAGGACTGCAAAAGAGGGTGATTTTGCACGTAAAATATTGTTTATTGGCTGAACCTATCAACATCTAAAAATTTTGGGCCACCAACTTAGTCCTCTCTTAGCCACAAAGCAGAAAACATGGCCTTGGACTACCTTTAAAAACCACCTTTGGTGCTCACATTGCAATTTGGCTTCCTTGCCCCTGCCTGCAATCACACAAGAGGTTAACTCAAGACATTAATTTAAACCCTCTGTCTTCCCTATGATTTGGGAAGACATGAGAAATTCAACCTACCTCTAAGGCAGCTGATCATGAAGGTACTGTGTAAGTAATCATGTTCTTAGTATACTAGTTGGATTTATTTGTTTTCCAGGTAAATAAGCAGATAGAAATGATCAGACAAAAGCACTTTTAAACTACTGTCCCATTAAATTATCCAAATACTTCAGAAGCACTTTAATTAACCACTGATTTATTCTTTGCATCCTTGAATCTAGACTCCTTTTCTAGACGTGTCCCCTTATAATTATTAGGTATGCCATTTTTATTTGCAGATAGAATGTTCAACTGTGTACACATCAAATAAGGATAAACTCAAACTTCAGAAAGTCTACTCAGAGACTGTCATTGGCTCTAGCAGTTCCTTCAGAAATTAGGAACCAGGCCATGAGTTGGTCCACAGGCACCATAATTTATGAGCCACTAATTACATGCACCTCAGGGCAAGGAAACCCTTGAAAAATCATCTCCTTCTATTTTTTTCCTCCAGTGAAACTATTTGATTTAATCCTAGTTTTGTGGGGAGAAAAAAAAAAATCTCACCAATATAAATCTTAGCATTCAGAGCATCAGGTTGGAACTCCACAAAAGCAGAAACCTTAGTCAAAAATACTGGTAAAACACTCAGTCCAACCAATAGGTGAGGGATCAAAGCAAGATCATCAGAGCTTAAGTAATTTGCCACTAGAGCCAAGCTGGAAGTCCAGTTTCCTCAAGATGGGCTTAAAATAAAAAAAGCTGGGCTTGTAACAGCCTCTGGAGACCGAGCAAAGACCTCTCCAGTGCCTACTCAGCAGAAGGCACACACTTCCCCCTGCCCCGTGCTGGGGATTGAAGGGGTGCCAGAACTTGCTCTCTCTTGCCCACAGAGTGAATCCTCTGCTCCACCCTCAGAGAGAAAAAGATGTCTCAACAATTCCTGAGTGCTAAAAATAGACTCAAAATTAAATAAATAGTTTATCAGGTTGGGACATTTTGTGCTACAATACCATCCAATAGACGCTTTTTGTTTTCTTTTTTTTTTTTCTTAAGCTTCGTTTGGCAAAGCAGCTCATTTCCCAACATGGCCCAGGCACCCTGGGTTACTTCAGAGAGGATGCAAACAAGCCAAGTTTTTCAGATTTGCAGATTAGCTACTGCACACGTACATGTAGCATTTGCAGAACAATTTCCCAACACGTACATTTGTACCAAGAGCCTTAACGTCCCTGTGGTGCAGAGTGATTTATATCTGAGGCGTGTGTGCCTGATTCATGTTGCCTGCCCAAAGAGGCTGTGGAAGGCACCATGTATCAATTCTCAGATTGTTTTCTTTTCACTTTTTCCTATTAAAAAATTAAAGAGAATGAATCAGGGAAAAAAAAAAATAAAGTTTGCCAGCCTCACAGATTTTTTACAGTGGTTTAAATAAATCAAATCAAGATTAGAAAGGGCCAAGATCAATAATAAGTATTGCATTAAAGAACATTGCTCTGGGTCTGGAGCAACTGAGTAGCCTTGGGTCTTGATTCTTTCCTTTGAATACAAGTTACACAGGAACAAAGTTCAAGAAATTAGCACAGGTAGGGAATTGTCTGCCTGAAAATATATTAACCACCAACTTTTTTTTATGTAACAGGTGGATATTTACAACCTTGTGAAAACACCACAGTGACCCACACTATCTCCGGCCCTTACATGGGACAGTCGCAGCTGGGGAAAGGGAAGACACAAGGATGTGGGGCACCATTATGCAACTTGTTCAAGGTCTAAAGTTGATCACAATCCCTCTTCAAACATCTGCTTCAGAACATTAAATCTAGGGCTCTGCCTACATGGGACATTCAAAGTCAGCTCATGCACACATACACCCAAGCATTGCATGTTCTCATCAAGGGAAGGCCAGATTTTACACTCCTCAGTTTTGGGAAGGTCTGAATGCAACACCACATGGCCCAGGTCCACTTCTCACTGCAGCCAAGTGCTCAGTCCTGATCTCACTGCAAACAATGGCAAAACTGCTGGAGAACAGCCCTGCTCCTAACCAGCCAACTGCCTATCATTTTTCTCACTACGTAAGCTCTTATTTTTACTATTATACCTGACTAGACTCTCCAAGTTGTGGGTTTTTTCCCACCCTGATCTCAGTTGAATGATGTCAGACAGGGAGGTAGGGAGACAAATACACAAATGTGGTAAATGACAAAGCTGGAACCAGCACATACAAGAAATAAATATACTAAGTAGATACAGTGCCAAGGCTGGATACAGCAGCTAAGGAAAAATGGGAAATGTAAAACTTTCTTGGCAAGGGCACATGGATTCATCCAGCTGAAAGAGGCACATTCCAGCCCACACCGTGGCAAGCAATAATCTATGTCTCCCTCGAGAAAATACAGATGTTTGTGATTTTTTTGATTTTTTTTTTAACTGTTCAAATGAAATAAGCTTGTTGTCTTGAAAAATTCCTCTAGGACTTGGTATTGCAGATGTTACTTCTGTACAAACTGTAAACTGCTGACTCAAACCAAACACACACAGTTACATACAGGACAGTTTTGAAATGCATTCTAATAATAAAAATGTACTTGAAGAGTGACTGATGCTAATGAATTGAAAATGTATTCAGGATAGATAAGATGTAACTATTAATAATAATAACAAAGAAATTGCAATCAGATCTTTTCCTGCCTGCAACAGTGCCTTCCTTCTCTCCATCATCTACTTCAGAATTTTCTTTGTAGAAATTATACTCATGAAAACTGAAAAATCTTTGAATTCTCTTACTTCAGTTGAGCTGAAGCTGCAGTAACTTCATTGTGTTTTAATCAGATGTTGCTGATTTACAGGAGTGTAAGTGGTTGAAGAGTACAGTCATCACATTCTTAGAGAGGCTTACTGAATTTGGCACCCAGACCTTTGTTGGCAACTCGCATGATCTTGGCCAGAGAAATATTTTAACTGAAAAGGCCCGATTCTCCTCTGCTTTATTTACATCTGCATCTGGTCTGACAACTGTAGCCCTTATGATTTTTACATCTTGTGGATGTGGACAGCTGTGTGCTCAAGAGCACACAGGTGAAAAAAGTTCAATGTTTAAGCATATTTTAGTACACAAGTGTTTAGTTTTCACAATTATTCTTTCCCTACATTAACCAGAAGTCTGATTTGATTGTTCTTTTCTGGTTTGCTTTTTGTTTTTTTGGGTTTTTTTGGCTTACACATGCCATAGCTTCAGTCAGCCTCCTGGCTGAGAGTCAGCCTTTAGTTTCTGTCTAGCTCTAGGGAAGAAGATAAACTGTGACAATTTAAAATAAAAAGAAGGGCTCAAAAGCACAAGAGCCACAAGTCAATGTGTCAGGCTCAGAACTGAACCCCAAGGCAGTTGCCGAGGACAAGTGTCAAGCCTGGAGCTGCTGGAAATCCTCCTGGCTTTGTTGAACACACAATTCACAACAGCAAAAATCCAGCCCAATATTAAAAAAATTTGCCTCTTTGCCCTAAATGTGCAGTTAGAACACTTAGACAAGGGTGACCCTTTGAGTTCCTGGAGGATGATGACACATTCTACAATTCATATCATAACCATAAAGAATAACAACATGTACCCTTCTCTATGGACATCAACACCCAACAGAGAGCACACACTCTCTCTCTGTGCACATTGTCTTCTACAAATAGATTCTAAACATTTCTTTGAAGGAGCCCTAAATGGGATAAAGCGGCAGGGAATTTCCCAAGTAGCTTATAAGTGCTTTGTATAATATTCTATTTAGATATTCCATATTAGATTTGACTTACAGCAAGTAGCTTCTTAGCAACAGCAAGGCAAACCAGGAGGACGCAGGTGAGGAGAAAGGTGGTTTTTCATAATGTCCTTCATTATCTTGCTAGTTCAAGCATGTTTCAATGTTTCATCTTCTCTACCTGAACACTTCTCTAACAAGCCCTCAGTAAGCTCCATGGTAAAAATTCTGTTTTCTAATTAATCACAGAGTAAAAAGTTTTCCAAAATTTCCCACTTAAATCTACCTGTGCTTAATTTCACAGTGTAGGTCTTTGCACGCATCACCAAAGTCTCTCTCAGACATCAACTTCTCCTGGCTTTATTTTTTTCCCACTCTCAGTTATTTATGTCCTGTTTTCCCACCTTGTAGGATATTAAAACTGGCAATTTAAGATGCACAGTAAAAATAGGACCACTCCTTCCTGCTAAGAGGACACATGGTTTATTGTTTTTCAAGCTCTGCTGTGTCAGCACCTTCAACCAGCAATTATAAAATTGAAGCCACCAAGGTTGGTAAAAGCCACTTTCTTACCAGCATCTAATTATCTACCAACAGATCTGGGTCCAGCCTTCAGTGCCACTGAACACATATAATATCATCTGTGGCAAGCAGAAAAGTTATGATTTCATATTTAAGGACTCTTTTGAACAGAAACCAAGAAATAGTTGGAAGACATGAAGACAGCAATTAAAAAGCTAATGCAAACTTTTTGTATTGCCAGAACCTATTCCTTTCAATTCCTTTCACTCCCTAGATCATCCATTAAGGCTCCATTTTCTTACAAGCTGCACGTGCCCTCTGCTGTAAGCCCTCTGAGCTGAGAGTGCTCTTGAGCGTGGAGCTACATCACATCTTTCCTTCATCTGTAAAAGCCGAATCAGTGAGGAATTGATCAGACTGTTTTTCTAACAACATCTCCCAAAACACAACTGTGACCTGATAGAAGAGATATCTGTTAGCTCTGAAGAAGATAGACCCGTTGAGGGGATGTGGTTCCTCAGACAACAGGTAACTGTTTGATCTGCATGATTCTGTCAAATCATGTTCTGAATGCAAGAAATTTACAAAGGCTCAATGGAAATAATTTACTTGGGAAAAAGATTCATTAAGGATTACTGATTAGACTATCCACACAAGGTTTTATGAGAATGCCTCAGCTAAAACAGCAGCTTAAAACAATTTCCCCTTGTCCCATCACTCTCTGTCTGTGTAAAGAACCTCTCTCCCTCCTTTTTATAAGCCCCGTTAAGGTACTAAAAGGCCATAAAGAGATCTCCCTGGAACATTCTCTTCTCTAGGCTGAACAAGCCCAGCTCTCAGCCTGTCTTCAGAGAAGAGATGTTCCAGCTGTCTGAGCATTTTATTGACCTCCTCTGGACCCACTTTAACAGGTCCATATCTTTCTTCTGCTGAGAATCCCAGAGCTGGACACAGATACTCCAGATGAGGTCTCACCAGAGCAGATTAGAGGGGCAGAATCACCTCCCTTGACCTGTTGGCCACACTGCTTCTGATGCAGCCCAGGATGCAGTTGGTCTTCTGGGCTGCAAGTGCACCATGGTAATAGGTAAACTAGAGTATGCTGAGTCAAAGGTCAATGCAGAGTATTCAAAACTATGTTTGAATAACTTGGATAAATTCACGTAAAACAATGGTTTCTCAGTGAGAACTCAGTCACGTAACAAACAGGATTGTTCTCTGTTACAAGTGACTGCTGGGACCCCTTTTTGCCTCATCTCCAATGGACTCAAGACACACAGTTTGAATCCAAATCCAAACAATCCCCACATTCAGGGAGCTTGGATCTAAGATTTGAGTCCAATTCAATCCCTTCTTTTTTATTTCCTTATATTTTGGTCTGTCTTTAAGCATTAGGAGGACCAGAATAACTATTTCCAGGATCCAATTCAAAAGGAAACCCTCAAGCTGCTAGGAAAGGGGTTTGCCATTAAATTATCTCCTCATCTTCCAATTTTGCTGCTGAATAAAATCTGGACAGCTGTTAGCAGCTTTTTTCAGAGACTTGATTTGTAGAGTTACAAACTGAACAACATGTAGCTTGTACATGACTGTTATATCTCAATGCTTGTCAGACACGGTTCTTACTCAAGACAGGCATCAAAAACTAGAGAGAGATCTTCCTTCCTCAGCATGAGGAAACTTGTTTTTCTTTTCTGAATTTGTTGCATGAAAAAGCCTGGCCAGCAATTGCAAAAACGTAACTCTCCAAGGATGTGAAAATCATCTACTTAT
Organism: Empidonax traillii; assembly: GCF_003031625.1. Classification (NCBI taxonomy): domain Eukaryota; kingdom Metazoa; phylum Chordata; class Aves; order Passeriformes; family Tyrannidae; genus Empidonax; species Empidonax traillii. The sequence goes on along the minus strand of NW_020955302.1, from coordinate 571,130 downwards.
TACTTTGTAATTATCCGAAAGTTTTGGATAAAAAAATGCCTAGAGTCCACTATCCACATTTCACCCTGGCTGACAAAGCTGGCAGATCATCCAGCAGCAAGAACAAAAGAGTAGGAAACAATTTGGAAACATGCTAAATCTGGAAGACAATCCTATGGAACCACAAAGGAACCTCTGATTAAGTGATCACTCAGAGTATTCGTGATTGATTCAGGTTAGAAGAAATGGAACAAAAAGCCAACTCATTTGGGACTTGGAGCTGAACTGAACCCAGAGTAGGGAATTGTCCTCATCCTGAGGGTGTCTTAGCAAGGTTGGAGCTCTGAGGGCAAAGGGGAATAGGAAAGCCAAATATATAAAAGTTCCACTTTTCAGAAACAGGGGATTTAATCTTACTGTTTTAAATTACCTACAGTTTATATCCTTGCACCTCTGGATTAAGATCTCAGAACCACTGACCAAAACACCCATGCAAGGGTCTGCATTACTCACATCCCACAGCAATTTACTGAGGATAGAGGGAAAAGGTGTAATTGGTAGGTCTCTTGGAGCTGAACTTAAAATTGTTTCAAGACCTTGATTCTACAGAGTCCTAGAACATATGCTGGAGTTCACAGAGGAGGGATGAAGTCCTCTCCTCTCCATTCTTCCCTTCTATGCCACAGCTCAGAGCAAAAAGGAGACTGGGTCAGGCCAGATGTGAGGGACAGCTCATCCCTGAGTCCGTACTTGCTGATTAGCACATCAGTCTTGGCCATGTGATGTGGTTTCTCAGCCTCCCTCCAGCTCCCAGTGCAGCTGCTGCTGCCACCAGTCAGACAACTTGTCTCAGCAAGTTACACGGACACCCATTGCAGCTCAAGATGAGCACAGAGAACAGCCTTCCTTGGGGTCTCTTTCTTCCTGGTTCTGAAGACACATTCCTCAAGTGGTTTCATTCTGTTGTCCCCCTTCAAACTAAGGTTCACCCTCATATCAGCACTCTTGAACAAAGCCATCTCTTTCAATCTCCATTCAGTCTCACTGCCCTCGTGGTGCCCATAAGAAACAGGTAACTCAAGACGAATTTCACACTAGTGTTTATTTGGCTCCGAATCTGTTCCACACCTTTTCTCTCCATTTCCTCTCTTCCTGATGACAGGGACAGCAACTTGTAAAGCAAGGAGCACTGTAAGTAATAATCTTGAACCTCCATCCCAGTTCCAGAGGCTGGGGTGGGATGCAGAAATTAGAAACTAGACATTCACATGTACACAGCAGCACACACCACACCATCTCATCTAAAGAAGTGTTCACATTTATTTGCAACTGATTTAAGCTTCTTACTAAATCAACTCAAATTTTTGCTAAGTTATGAATAAACTGAGAGTAACTTAAGACTCTCAGAAATCTCAACTGGAAATAAAACCTAATTTCTGTCCCTAACTTCTTTTCCTAAATCGAACTACTTAAGTAATAACCAAAGCAGGGTTAAAAATGCATTTTTTTCCAAAGGATTAGGAGATTTTATTTTTTTAATATGAAAATAAATAAAAAGTCCCTTGTTTCAGAATTTAATTGGCTGGTGTCTCCCCATGACAAAGTAGAAACACATTCATGACATGACATGCATTTATCTTCAAACCATTCACTTACAGTCAGTGCCACGGAATATGGATCTCATTGAGCAGGGTGGAAAACAACCCAAATCTCTTTCAGAAAGAATAATTTCATTACAATTACGGGTTTTCAGAAAGGACTGAAATCTGATGATTTCTGAGCAACACGGCACTAACGCATTTCACTCCAGGGAATTAGCTTTTGTTTAGGGACATTCCAGGAAAACAGTCTGGACAGATACATTCTGTTGGCTGTAGCTTTTTTGCAGACTTGGTTCTGAATGCAGTTAATTAACTGAAGGGGCCACGAAAGAGAGCCTATTCCACATGAAAGCAGCAACACACCAGAAGACATGCAGCTCAGACTCCATGATGAAATTCCTAATGCTCCAGTTGTTTCTATCCTGTTCCATTTTACACCTTCCATACCCACCAAATTTCACCTTCATATAGGGCAAGAGATTTTTCCAAAATTAAGTCAAAGCTCACATCTTGCTCTATTTTTGCTTGCTAATCAACCACACTGAGTCAGCCACCTAACTGTAACCTTTGGCAACCACATCCACCATAGGACCTTTCTTCTACACACAACACTTGCTTCTTTTGTCTGCAAGGGAAACCAAACAGGCCTCAGACCTATTTTAGATCCTCCAAGTGACTCTCCCAGAAAACATGCCAAATTTTCTGCATCTCACTGGTAGAAAGGGCCCTGGAGGCTGCTGCATCCACCCTTCTTGCACACATGAGCACTATGGGCCCATAAGTGTGACAGCCATCAAGACCCCTGGCCCTTTGGCAGAGAAGAAGAAGAAGTTATTTCAAAATCAGACTTTTCCCCCAACAGAAGCTTTTATCCTTTCTCTGCATGTTACACAATGTTTAGATCAATAAATGGAAACAGTAAGCAACTTATCATTCACGTTTTACTCTTTAGTTTCCTACAACCTCCATTTTGCACCTCTGAACACCATCTCCAGCCTCCTCTGCTGGCACTCTGAAGGTGCAAGCATGTTTTTCTGGTGCTTTTGTGAGAGGGTGTATTGGTCTGTCAGCCTCAGCAAGAGCTGAGTGGTGCAGCTCACTGTACTACTCCTTGTCTTTCTAGGCTAGGTTATAAAACAGTTTATTGCTTCATTTTTAGCTTTTAAATTTAAGCAAACCAGTTTTACCAGGACTACAGCTAAGAAGTTTCTTCCTCACAGCTATTTAACCCAGTTACTGTACACAAGCAAGTGATGCTGCTTATCTCTTCCATTGCTCCTAGTTTCTTTTGAACTCTAAGCAAACTAATCAGTTACAAACTCTCAGATGCTGTTTAAAGGGGACACCCCAGAAGCAACAGTAACAAAACCCCCCAGCACTCAATAAAGGGATACCTGCATTGTTTGTCACAACCAAATCACGCTATCCTTCCAAAATACAAGCATCTTACTTCAAAATGTGGCAGTGAGCTACGCTAATGCATCATTAGCTGATTTACAGACTGCATCTGCTCAAGCTGATCAAGAGCAAATTTGCAAACACCAGCATACACCATATTCATGCTTTCCCCAGGCTGTGTTTCATTTCGCATGGTGGCGGTTCCTCTTTGGCTGGGCAGTACAATGGGCTCTCTGTACAGCCAACACATTCAGTTTTTCTGGAGATCACCATGTCTCCAATAATTTGGGGGGAGGGCAGGGAGAGGGAAGAGCAACAGCTGAAATCCAGATGACTTGAGTACTTCGCTAACAAAGAAAGATTGTTGGAGGCTAAATGAGACTGATCCTTCCTAGAAAGAGCAGTGAACAAATAAGAACTGCACGGTTAAACGCTAGATTAGGATTCAAATGAGGATTTCTGCATAGATCATAAATCAAACTTTGCAGTAGAAGGAGTTCATAGAAGAGCAGAGCAGATGTGGAATCTCTGCCAATGTGTTCTTTTATTCCCCTTCTAAAGTAAGGGGTTTCTCGTTTAAGGGCTGGAATAAAATTTGGAGTTACCCTTAAGATCATGCCACCTTTATGAAAGGCAGTGAACAGGAAGATGGGGAATAACGTGCCTAGTGTTAGGGGATGACACAGCCTGAGGCTGCACCCAGGGAACCCATGCAGTAGGCCTCCCTCACAGGGATATTTTTCTTGGCAGTCTGGGCACAACAAAGTTAAAAGAGCTAATCAGGTATCCTTTTTACCGTAGATAAGAGGACCTTTCAGCCCACTACCAAGAATTCCCACTCTGCAGAAAACTATTGTTTCCTAGAGGTCAGTATGTAGGTAAAGGTGAAAGTCTCCCAGATCACAGGGCTCTGATGCAAAATGAGTGTGAAATGTCCCTCAGCTTTATCAGTCCCAAGCTCTCCTCATTAGGCTTTCAGACTCAAGAGGGCATGTTTGTCCCACATACTTCAGCAGACCTCCTTTCCAGTGCTGGAACACTGCTGGGACCAGGTAGTCGTGCAGTTCCAGTGCCTTCAGATATGCACTTGCTGCACTAGACATGGAAAACAAGAGCTTTCTGTAGTGATCACCATGAGCTTTCTGTTATGTTCACCAATAAATAGGTGGGAGACTTTTTTCCTTCAGAAGTCAGAACACTGTTATGCTGAGATGGCAAAGTCGCTTCTGGGAATCAAACTTGGTCACATTGTGCATACACAAAAGAAATGGGTTTGCCATCATGTGGTCCCACGAGCCCTTTTCTTGGGAAAAGTGCAGGGAATGCCTAGAATCCAGCACCTTTTAAGCACGCAATATTCTGGGAATTTCCCCCAGCAAGATCTTCTTTCCACAGGGAGCCACTCATGGGCTCCAAAGGGAGCCTGTGTCCTTTCTCCCCAGACCACATCCATTGACAGTGGAGTTTAAGCACTCATCCTCAGATGATGTCCTTTTCACAGGGCCCCTTCATTCCCTGGCAGCTGAAATCTATCTGCTAACAAGCCACAGCCCCTGCTGAGAGACAAGGTTTATAAGCACAGGCTCAGTCCTGTTGTAACACGGCAATACATCATCCAGCCAGCCCAGGATGCGGGCACAGCTCACCCAATTTCCAGCCAAAGTTCTCCTGGACAGAGTGTCCAAATTGCTATGCAAAAATTACAGCTCCTTGTTTGGGACTCTAAGTGCCACACCAGTGCCAGAGCCTTGAACTGACCAAGCCATAAAGTGAGGAACACACCATCAGTGCCCATCCATAAGATACTGGGCTCAAATAACTTCCCTAATGACAAGCAGTAGTTTCTGGGGCAAAGGTTGGCATAGGCTCCAACCCAGCAAGATGTTATTCAGCTGCCTCCATAGGGGCACCCTCCTGTATCATCTGTACCCCTCGGCCTTGTTTCAGCTCACAACATACTCCTGCCCCTCTGCCCAACACAAATTCTACCCCAGAGTATAACCACCTTGTGTCTTGAAGCAGAGATCTTAGGAGATGTCAAGAAAGAAAACTGAACAATGAAAGACTGCATGACATACTTATTCAGAAATTAGCCAAATTAACCTCTCCTGTCCTAAGGAGTACATGCTCTTCCTTGAAACAGTGTAATTTGTTCACTATGTCAGTCAGAAACATTAAACACAGCCATAAAAATAGGTAGAAATTACATGCTTTAAGACAACACTTTGAAAGTCCATCAGTAGAACCACTACAGCACAAGTGTGATGGGGCTTCAAATTTTTTCTTTTGGTTTTCTCCAAATAGCCACGTATGTGGCTGCAACATTTCTTTGGAGACAAATACATCTTTATTTTAGTTACTGGAGTCCTCTCAAAAATGTGCCTATAAATCCTCCGGGAGCGAGGAGGAGTCACAATGGAAAGACTGATGGATCCTCAACACTGCAGCGGCTCGCACGGTTCAATTGCCATAAGTGTTCCTTTGTGGCTGCAGCCTAACTGTGTGTCACTGAGCCTTAAATACACATTTTGAACTGTCATATCCAATATAGTGGACCCTGGTGGATAGTTAAAGACAACAGAGAAAAACAGAGAAACATGGAAATACGATGTGAAAAGACTCACTTTTTAAACAAGAGAATAGGAGCTGTTGTTGAACATGGTGCCTGATGCCCAGTATATTCTGCTGGCTTTGGGGAGATAAAGGATTTAGTAACACGGCCTTTATGGGTTTACTTAGTTGTACACTCTGAATGAAGAACTGACAGTATTTGGAGGCTCTCCTTGCTCCTTTTTTTTGTGTTCTTGAGACCAGAATATTCTCCAGCAGTGCAGTTTCCAGCTGACCTATCCTGAGGCCAAATGGAAACAATAGAGAGAGATTAATGGCCCAGGAAACTTTGAAGAGAACAATAGCACAATCTTGGGATGAACTAGAACACGTGAGATGTAATAATCTTGGGGAGGCAGGGGAGAGAGGCAGTTCTGCAAAGAGAAACCTTTTCCACAGCTTATTTAACAATGAGCGAAAAAGGAAAACGTGCCTGACTGTTTTGATTTAAAATGTGCTGGCAATAAACAACGATTTTGAAATAACATGAGTCAATATTATTTTTCTTAAAATGTGAAAAAAGCCAAGTTCTCCTCTGGGCGAGGCTGATACCAGTGTGATCACAAGCAGAATTCATGTTGATTGCATTTGGCACCTAGTGATGCTCACACGAGACACAGGGGCAAGAAGAAAAACTCCATGAATGAATGGGCTTGATCCGAAAACAGTAATGGGTTGTTCCAAGAGGAAATGTGCTTTTATTATTATCAGTACAGAATGACTCCATGGTAAATAAATCATTTCTATTGCAACTAAAATATGACTCCATTATACATCAAGGATGTGTGCAACTCTTCCACTTTTTTTTTTGTTTCATTCTGATGTTTTTTTCCAGCTTGTTAAGTACCTCTCCAAGGATCTATGAACTAGCAACTAGAGGTTAAAAAAGGCAAAACAAAAATATCCTAAGAAGTATTCATGTTATACAGAAATCCATTCAGGCCACAATAAAACAACAAAATCTATTTAACTAATCAGCTTAAATTGTCTTTCAGTCTCTGCCTTCCATTGCATTACCCAAAATTCAGCCTTACGAAGTGTTTGTGAAGAAAGGTAATCTTTTCAGAAGACAACCAAAATCTAAGCTCAGGCTATCCTAGAAATCAAACATTTTCAAGTCTGGTAAGCAGACTTGAAAAAAAAACCTCTGGAACAAGCTATGCACAGCTTTCCATGGCCCTGAATCCTGATGGTTGATCACTTGGTATCACTTAATAATTTATAACATGTAACTTCACTGGTATCTCTCTTAAGATCTCATGGCTTTGCTGACACCTTCTCAGAGATACCCCAGACTTTCCCATCTCTCTCATAGTTGCCTGCTTTTCTCCAGATGAAGTATAAAGACCAAAAATAGCCATAGCTGGAGTCTACCAAGAGGTCCTATCAGGAATATGAAGTCTGACACAAAGTTCCTAAGCCATATTGCTGCAGAAGACTAGGTTTAAAAACAGTATATGGGAAGTTGTATGCAAAGTTTCTTAGCATGGACAATTGCACTTACACTAAATGTGCAATAAGGAGAGAAAAATCCTAAAGTAATTTTAAGTTCAGATGGGAAATACTCCTGAAAAGTCCTGAAGTCAGAACGGCTTTGAGGTTTTTTTGCTTGTACGTGCTTTCCATTACTTTTCATTCAAATTTTAATGAAAACAGAGACATGAATAAGAGGAGGAGATCCCCAGCAGAGAGAAAAATCTGAGCCAGATGCTGCTATCCAGCTGTTGAGGCCTCCTGAAAGCAACTGAAATCAAGTGCACTCCCTTTGTCCAGAGCCACAACATCATCCTCCCTGATGTTCTACATTCCCCTCCCAAGTCCACCAGATCGTGTCCACTTTATCTAAATGAAGCACGAGCCAGTTTACCATTAATTAGGTACTGGAAAGATACAGAGTTGTCCTTCCACTGTTCCTGCTGTGTTTGCATAGTAGGGTCCAAGGTTTTTATGTACTTTCCTGCCAGCCTTGTATCTATGCTAAGAGATTCAAACTGCCCCTCAGAGCCTTTAAGGAATCAGTGGCAGACAGGTTATCTTTAAGGAGTCACTAAGAACAATGAACTCCCAAACACAACTTCATTCGTTTCTATCATGGTGTCCTGGAGCGCCCTTTGTAGTCAGCATATCAAAGCTGACTAACAGATGAAATAAAAGGAGAAGAAGCATTATATTTGTGTATTCCCAGGAGAAATCAGATGATCTGGTGTCATCACTGGCATATCTGCTTTGCCCAGCTGAAAAAGATTTAGAAAATTCCAAAGTGTCCCAGTTGCATCTGCTATTATTTTGATGACCTACTTCCTATTACCAACCAAAGATGTAATGCGGATCAAAACAAAGAGGAACTTGCTATGTGTCACAAGGAGGGGATATAGTTCTAGTGTTTTCCTTTTTTTTTTTTTTTCTCACCCAGATTAAGTCTCGTGGCTGTTTCTCCTTCATGTACAGGAAAAAAAAAGAGATAATGTTCCCTTTCCTCCATCCCCAAATGCTTGCACATGCACAATCAGCCACTAAATGCAAAAGCAAGAAGGAACTGGGGAAAAATTAATCCACCTTGTCAGAGGCATACAAACAAAATTAGCATAACATCTACAGAACATCTTGAATACCTAAACATTCTTCTTACATTGGTATGCACTGTATATAATAGATAACTGTTGAATGGAGCAATCTGTCCTCTGAAAATTAACAAGTAGAACTAGAGTCAGAAGCAAAGGAAACAGCAGAAATGTTAGACACATACCTTGCATCTGTCTGCACTACCAAAGGGAGAGATTGTTAACCCACATTAGATGTCAGCTGCACGGCAAGGCTGGAAGGACATGGATTGGGAAAGAATCTACGCAGCAGCTGAAACCAATGCTCCAGGCTACAGTATTTCCAATTTATAAATAATTGGATAAGTTGTGTGGCGTGGATGAGCAGACACAGCCATCCTTCTACTTTAAGAACCATTTAGGGTAAAGCAATAAAAAGGAATACTTTTAAAGGACAGCCAATAGTACAGCATTTGAGGTTCACAGATTTCATACATTCACTTCTGATGAGGCTTCAAAAGCAGGGAAGTTGGCTTCATTCTCCTATGTTACTGTTAGAACAGGTTCTTCATAGAACTGTCCCTGAAACGATCTCTTCCTTTTAAGGAGAAAAACGTAACAAATGCTCCTCCATGGCATATTGAGATTTGACTTTACAATCAACCCAGACTAAAGAGCAGGAGAAACACAGCTCCTAAGTAGGCTAAGAGAACATGGGTAGTAACATAGCTGTGGTTTCTTCCCTCTTTCTTTGTTTCTCATTTGCACCTTGTTTGTTTGAATAAGTCGCAGGGATGAAGCCTCCTGATGGAAAGGTTTTCCACTTTTCATACATCCCACTATCCATGCAGAGCAGCTGGGGCACAGAAAGCAAGCAACACCTGGGTTCCTCCTGCTCTCAAATCCCTGCCCAATCAGTGTGCTCACTTCATTAGCCTAGTACACATCTAAAAAAAAAGAACACTTTTCACCAGCACTGCATCTGAGCAGCAGCAACCACAGAGACGGCTGCACCCCCTGACAATCCAGCCCTGGGCACTGGCTGTCCGTTCAGGGTCTGGCATCAGTAGCAGGAAGTAAAAAGCAGCTGAATAACAGCATATAATAACTGTGAAGTTATGCAGATACAGGCATGGCCAGATCCAGCATATTCCCAACAATGCCCCAGAGAGCTGCTTAAGCAGGAGTTAGCACTGACATTTCTTTGTGTTTTTGGTGAGGGTGGAGTTGTGACCGTTAAATGGGTACTGCTCTAGTGCATGCCTTGATGGAAGGGAAAGTGATGAAGGTGGGAACAGGATTCCTTTTACATTATATGTGAAGGTGGACTTGACATTTACGCTTTAGAGGAATTTCACTAGTTAGACGCAGAGCCAGGAGGCCACACTGGGTGGAGTGCTAAGTGTACAAAACCTGTGGACAAATGCCGTGCCTGATCTGGGGACTATTCTCTGGGATCCAGAATGTTTCCAGCCCCATCCTGAGCTGTGTGCAGAAGGGCCTCAACTCAAGCAGCAAATGCTGGGCATGAGCAAACACGAAGTCTCAGCAGCACACAGACCTTCAATGAGAAAGCTGCACAATGTGGTTACCTCAACATACTTGGCACGAGTAGGAACTGGAGCTGAAGGTGTTTGGTGGTTTTGGAGAAACACATAAGGCCTTATTTTACCAAATACCTTTCCTCTCCTTTTTTTTTTTTTTTTTAATAGCAATTTTTTTTTTCCATTTGAGAATGTTATGTCTGGAATGTACTGATTCCATTAGTTTGTTCTCTTTTCTATTCCCTTGAATTTTCTTCTTCAACTGTTTTCTCCACTAGAGGACTTTATAGACCAAATTTCTTTTCCTGTGCCTTGTTTTCTCTGAGAGCAAATGTGTGTTCTGGCATTCTGTTTAGCAGAGGTGCATGCTCTCTCCAGTATCCACACTTATACACATTAAAACAATTAAACTTGTTTCTCTTCCAACCTTTTCTTGTGCATTAACTTGACATTTGATGCACTTACGTGCTGGGAAATCAGCTCATCCATGCTGGATCTGGATCTCCTGTGCGTGTGTGAAAAAAGAATAAAGCTTAAGTTCAGTGAAGATAGGACACTTGGCCAGAGCCAGAAGTTCTGCCTCTTCCATTCTATTCTAGCACAAAAAGCTGAAATAAAGGAACATTAGCAAGTAAACTGAACATCCTGGCTGCTTTGGTACGTGTGTTCCCCTTCACTTTACAGAGCTTTGGCTTGCTCTTCTCCATCATGTGAGCGGTGCCAAAGAGAGCCAGATCCTTTTCACTTGGAAACTGATGACCTATGTACCCAAGCATTGATCCAACCGCCTTAATGGCCCAAGAGCAACATGTTTATCTTTTTTTTGTTGTTCCCTCAAGCTTCTTAATATTAATAGGATAGGTCAATAAAAAAGCCCAAGCATTTATAAATGCCTCCTTTTCTGAGGTTGCCACGAAGTTGGAACACAATCCCAGGCCAACTGTTTCCACATCCAAACATCCCACCCTATTCTTACGTTTATACCACTTGCCCTGCTTACTTAAAGTTTCTCCTGGCTGATTTCCCAGAATATCCTTTGCCTCTGGCAAGATAATTGCACAAGTGTAAAACACTGTCACCACAAACCATAGCTGTAGTATATGCTGGTCTCAAAACACCCAACAGGCTGGAAATCTGTGGGAGAGAAGTGCTAGTTTCTGAAGAGTTAATTATCTTTTATGTTCCAGAAATCACAGGGTTTAGAATAGTCACTCCAAGTTTAGGGCTCATGATTTTTTAAAGCTGAGGTAAAATGGTCAGTTTTTATCTACCAAGTGAGACACAGTGAGTGGAGGTAAAGGGAGTGGTCTTTCATCAGCAAGGGGAAAAAAAGGACTTTTAAGCAATGCGGATATTTTCACATCTTTTTTTTTTTTTATTCAATACTTCATCTTCTGCTGAAGAGAAGAGCAAGTGGAAAATTTTAAGCTGCTTTCTTGAAGTATTTGATCCACTTTCACTACATTTTTCTTAACTATGCCCTTAATAGAATGAATGTTACCAGCCAAATGCCAGTCAATGACACAGCAGAGACTAAAACCTCAGGTCAGTGACCTTCCATGGGCGCCACAAAAAAATTCAGTCTTCTTTCCAAATTTAAAGGGTGGGGATGGTGATAGACAGCACTGACATGCTGGCAGACAGCATTTCAGAGTTGGAAGTTTCAGCCTTTCATGGAGGCAAGACATTACTATCAGCCACTCACCTCCCTGCAAAGTAGCAGCTGCCAGTTCCCACTATTTTGGGATCTCACAGGGGCCTGGGACTCACTTCAAGTCCCATACCTGCCCCAGCCCTTCAACATCTGCCCATTGTCATCTTTAACAGAGTCCCTGTTATAAGGGGTCACTGAATTACACACTACCACTTCTTTGCAGGCAATTGCAAACACATAGCAGAGTTGTTCACACCAAAAAGACTATTTCTTCCTGTAGTAGCATGGATATTGAGTAGTATATGGATTTTTTTCCTTTACTGTTCAGGGCAGACTGTATTCCACTGCCTTTGTTTTACATGTGTGGTGGGAAAGAAAATGAAGGGTGAGTCTCTCAGGCAGCAAGGACCCCTGGCACTCAGGGAAATTTGAGGGTAGTCCCACAAAGATTGTTTTTGTGATCTTGGGATAGGAAGCCACATGTAGGTGTAATTGCAAGGACAACAGGCAAGGCACGGTAAAAGCTTCATGGTCTAAGCATTTGTTTTCCCTGTGTCACAGCCCTAGAAATCCTCAGTGGTGTCTGCTGAAGGGGAGCATAAAGTACCTAGAGCAGCAGACCCTGATATCAGATAACATGAGGGGAGCTTCTCGAAGAATAGCCATTAGTGCCCTCAGCCTCAGGTCTCCTACTTCTGTCTTGACTCCATGCATTCCTCATATCTTTCTCTTTGCAAGAACACTCTGATCCGGTTTCCAACTCCACCTATAACCTGGAGAGCATTGTGCCAGGTCTTCCCACAGCCTCAAGGATACTTAAGTATTTAGCCTCCCTTAAAGTGAGCTAGATCCTTTGGAAAATCTAGGTCTGAATATCTCAGATCCTTGACTGGACCTTTGGATGTACTAGCTCTTCTGACACTCCTCCAAGTTTGTGAGTTTCTCAAGATCTTTCTTGACCATTGTTATGCATTTGTGTCTCCCTACCTTCACCCCTGTAAATCATTCTCTATTGCTGATTTTCCTTCTTGCACACAGATGCGCATTCTGACATTTAAAGGAAAGGACTTCACTTTTACAGCTAAGTAACTGCATTAAAAAAAAATAAAAAGTGCTTTGCTTCAGCAGAAATTTTTATTTAGAAATAAAGAAAGAGGAACTTCTTATTCAAATGAAAGGTTAAACAAAGAACAGTGATTGCCACACTGCTCAGCAGAAAGACACTGATCAGCCATGACTGAACTCCGTCCAGGATGATATTGATTATAATCTCTTGCTATTCACTTTGATGAAATTAGAGAGATTGGATTCTACTCTCAATTACACCACAAGTTTCAGTGAAATCACTTTGAATTCATACTGTTGTCACAGGACAGCACACACCCCAAGTCTGTAATTCTGTCCTCCCCAGTTTAGTTCCTCTCACGTACTTCATGGCTGAATCTCCACTGCTGAGGTTTAACAAGTACTGAATGAAAAAGGCAATTCTTCAAATACACATTCAGGAAAATGTTAAGAAAGCAATAAAATATCCATCAAGTCAGAAGTCCAAGCTTTTTAGCGTGTCAGAAAAGCAAATTTTATTTGAAGCTTGGGAAAGGAAAATATAAAACAATTCCATTGGTTGGTAGAAACCCAAAGAACGGTTTTATGTTAATACGCAGATTCAGAATTGCAAATTACACTAAAGAGTCCAGCACTGCTGGCTGGGCTGAACTAGGCAACAAAGGGGAAAATGGAGTTAAAAAACCCCCAACTTGCATGCAAAACCCAACAACCCTTATTCTTATTTTACTCATCCACATGAGCAACATAGTTGAGGAGAGTATTTTAACAATCTGTGTAATTTTATCTTTCCTGTGTTTTTGGATATTATGTGTCATCCCTGTTTGCACAATTGCCAAATGCCTGATCCTGCTTTCTTTGCCAGCCATACAGATCATAAGTCAGAGAGCACAGCTCATAAATCATGTGCCACTGAATACTGAATCAAACTAAAATACCCACTTGGTAGGAGCTGAAGGACTTCAGGGAGTTGGGGGCAGCAGGAGTATCCCCTGAATATACAGGGATAGGCACAAGCCCAGTTGTCCTCAGTAGTGAGTGCCCCCTGGTAGGTTGCCTTGGCCAAGCTGTCCCCAGTCTGTTCCTTGTCCTTGGCCCATTTCAAGCCCATCTCTATTCTCATGCCATGTACATGGATTGGACCGTGCAACTTTTGCACCATGTCCTTGTAAATGCAGTTTGGAAATGTTATGGGTGAGGGAAAAGAAGTCCTTAAAACACTCAGACTTCGTGGGTAACAATTTTTGCTTCCAGCAACACGAAGGTTTCTTTCAAATTTCCTCTGAGCACATATTTACGGGAAGGTAACCAGTCAGCAAACAGCCCAGTTCTGCTCAGCAAGGCACTCCAGAAACATCCCTCTGAAGCTGTAACATGGCCCTGAATGCACCACAGCTGCTCATAACACCCAGCCAGCCCGGCTGCTCATACAAGCACTCCTCAATCCAGGCAAACACAAGCCAAATCAGTTTGAACACCAGATCTTTACAACCCCATCCTTTTCAAGCCCTTCCTTCTGCAATGCACTATGGAGCACCTGCATAGACATTGTGCCACAGCTAAAAAGAACCATGCAAAATGCACCTAAAAAAGCCCACATGCAAGGATCATCAGGAACGGGCTCAGCAACCCCTTCTCAGAGCTCTTTGCAGCAATACATCTCTGGATGTGGGTGGGGTGGGGAACGTTCCTTGTGCTTTGGGGAAGAGCAATCTTGGAGTGACTCAGTGTTGTTTTTGGCTCTCTGTTTTTAGAGACGTGGGGAGGAGAAGCTAACAACATCCTCAGTGAGCTGAGGAAGTTTTCACTGTGGGTCTTTCTCATAGCCTGATCTCTACTGTCCCACGTAGTGCTGAAATACATCAAAGGTCTCTTAGAGAAGGTCCCTGATGATACTGGATGGTAGGGGAGCAAGAATGATAAAATGTTGAATGCATAGGTACCAAACCATATGGCAGTGCCACTTCCTTCACAGAAACATCTATCAAGCAGTGAGCTACACCACTGTCCTGCATGTCCTGTGCCAGCCATGCATACAGAGCCTCCTACTTGTGCACCCATGCAATGATCTCAACTGAGCAAGGCAACTGCCTCAGTGTAACTACTTCTACTATTCTACCTTGCTCCTCTCCAGATCCTGACTTAAATAACAAAGAGAAAATTTACAGACAGAGAAAAGTGAGTGCTGAGTTGTGTCCAGATATGCAACACCCTCCCCACCACCACTACGCTGCTGGGAACAGAGCTCAAATGCACCAAATTTTGTAATGTCCTTTTCAAACTGCTCTGAGCCATACAGAAGAAAATTAAAACCAACATGCTATAAGATAAAACGAGCCAAATTTCCAGCTGGTGGAGCCCCACTGAAACCTGGGTAGTTATGCAACAACCGAACAGGCCCAAATTGAATATAAATATTATTTCCGTAAATGAAGGCAAGATTACATTCCCAGTAATCTTTAGTAGTATCCATAAATCATAAAAATCTTTATTTGTACGTGATTTCTTTTCTCCCCACCCCTCAGGTTCAGAAGAGTTTGGATCCACAGGCTTGCTTCAGTTGTGAACTCAGATTAAGAAAGGGCTAATGTTATCTCAGGGGCTGCAAACAGAGGTAAGACAGACATGTACACTGTCCAGAGAAGGTTAATCTCCATTGGTAAGGGAATCAGGCTGAGGCAAAGGAATGACTCTACGAGGAAAAGATGTTCTGCTGCAGCTGTCATACAGAGTTTTCTGTGTATGAGCAGGCTTGCAGCTAATCAGTACTTTATTTTGAGTTTGAAACGGTTGGGGCTTTGAGGATTTTTAAATTATTTTTTTTTTTTTTTAGTTCTATTATTTCTTTTCAGAGGCTGAATCAAACTCTGCACTGCACCCATCTGTCAGTTACGCAAGGGACTCATTTGGAGCTCTGACGGCTTTCATTACTGGAACACAAACCTTCCCTCTGCCGGGGAAGGCTTCAAAACAAAAAGTTGGTCGCCTCGGGACACACAGAGACACTGAGGCACCTCATCCAATGGATTTCAGAACCAACATTTGGAGTCCTGCTGGACGCTCAAGAACAAGAAAAATCCCCAGGAACCTCTTCTAAGTTAATGGCACAGCTAAAAAGGCAGGCACAACAGCAACCTTTGGCCCTATCTGGACCCTCCCCAATACGTAACCAGCTGGGGAGAAAAAGCACAGCACGGCCTCACTGAGGGCTACCGTGATCCTCTGGCTTTTGTGGTAGCTCCAAGAAGCACTGTACTACCTAAAATCTCTTTGTGCTCCCTCAGCATGCAGCAATCAAACTCATCTGGGCACTGCTTTTGCCTGACAGACATCCCCCTGCACAGCCACTGTTTCCCTGTTAGTAAACACAGCACCTGCATCACCCGTTTTGGCTTCTCTCGTGACCACTGCCATAGGGTGCTGGCCTGCAAGAACCTTGCTATACATCAAATCCCACTGAAATTATCAGGATGTCATTTGGCTGGAACTGCATGGGAGAAGGTCACAAATGTGGCCAAGAAATACAGACAGGCCTTATTGACTTGAGTACTGCCCAGCTAACGTGGCAAGAAGTTGTACCCCCTACCTACTGGACACCTGGAAAGTCAATCACAAACACAGTGTGTTTGGTGGAGTAGCCCACGGAACTGCAAGACTCAGGTGACAGAGAGAAGGATGGACCAGAGGAAATTGGCTCGTGGAATTTTTCAGTGGATCAGAACAAAAGCAGATAATAAGAGGGAGTTGAAAAACTCTTCCCTGTATGGGGTAAACTCTCAGCAGTTGTCTGTATCCACCCTGCCACTCAGTTATGAGGTTTAGCTTTAAACTGATGATCTATGTGCTATGTCAAACCAAACGTAGAGTATAACTGGTTGCCTCTAGTACAGCGTGAACACCCCAGGATGTACGGAAAAGAGGCTTTTTCCCCCTCTACATTTCTTAAATTTTGGGTTATCTGCTTGGTAGTGAGAAAGAACACTAAGTAGCACCAAGAGTACAGAGCCTTCCCACAACAGTATTCTGAAAATGACACTTGTAAACAGTTCCATCAAGTAGAGAACAATAATGCAATTTGGCAGAAAGAATCTTAGAAGCCAAGTTACACAGAGAAATTATGGTTAAAATTACATTAATCAAAACCAGTTAGGAAAAGATGAGAGGAAGACTCTGGCAGAACACGTCTGGGATGTTACCAATTAAACTTGTTTTTCTTCCTAAAAGGCAACAGCATTCTTTTTAATTAGCCTCTGTCATAGTAATTCTAACAATAACCCACGGCGCAATTACTATTTGAGCTACTTGAAAACTTAAAGCATGTGCCCAGTTTCTTTAAAAGACTCCTCTGTGGACAATCAATGGGGCTGGGTAGAGAGGAATAAACAGATTTTTTTTTTTTTTTCTGAAGCTAAGTTATATTACAAGATTTATTCAAATGCTGAGAAACCATTCTGGGAATAGTAAAAAATGATCTACAACAAATAAATCAACTAGCTACGAGGCACAAATAAGCAGAAAGGCATTTTTCTTCCAGATTTACCTTTAATGTTCTTTGTGGAGCAACACATTGGCATTTATGAACTACCACAGAGCTCTGTACATACTGCTGCATCTCATGAGCTCACAGCAGGCACACAATGGCATTTCTCCTATTCCTGCTGATGCCATTGGCCCTGGAAAAGTTAATACCTGTAGGTTGCAATGCTAACCCCAGTTTGGCTAATCCTCTGGCATTACTACACTTTGTAACATAAATGCATGGCTGAAATAAGATTAGAAAACTTAACGGCATTAATGAAAGCCTGACCTATAAAAATTCCTTAAAACACAGAAACACTGTATTTTTCAGGTTTTCTGATCTAAAATGCACAGATTCTCCAATTTGCTCTACTGATACAAGCTCAGAACTAGAAGTACAATACTTCAGACCTTCCAAATTCAACAGAAAAATCTATGACTCTAACAAAGATGGTACACTTTGCCCCATTGAATTCATACTAGATTCTGGTCTTTCAAACTCTTTTTCTTCCTCTACCACCAAGGACACATCTCTTCATCTATCTCTGTGGTGTGAGATAGAGGAGATAAGGATGAGATAGATGAGAAGGAAAGGTGACAGTTTGATAAAAGTTGCACCTTGTAACATGGGAAAAATCTCAGTTCAAAGACAACTGATGAGACCTGTTCTAGAAACAAGTATTAAACCAATTACAAATTAAACTTGCAAAATACACCTGTTCTCATTGATAATCCTTTTTATATTTTGATTTTGACCCACTCACTACGCTGAAGTATCCTAGTAGGGAAAAAAATCTGTGACATTTTCAAGTTACTTCTTTTCTGTTAAAATATGTTATTGCTAAAAGGGTTACTGAACTCTTCATATCTTTGCTAAAAAACAGAAGGCGTTGCCAGAAGATGTATCTGCTTTCCAGCTTTTTCTGTGCTTTTCCTGCAGCAATCCATACAAATGGATAGCTTCCCCTTAGACAATGTGGTTATCTGAAGGTGATTAAAGATACAAGAAGGTTTTTACAGTCAGCTCCATACTATGAATGTTCACAGGGGTGGTCTTTTCTCCAAATGTGTGAATTAGCCAGTTTCCATCTGGCCACTTTTAACTTCTTCCTATTGCTACAGGAGGATGTGACACAGAGCAGGATCATGAGTCAGGAGATCTGATATGGAAGAGATTATTTCTGCCTGCACAAAACATAACCCTCCAACTGGTGAGGCACTCCCCCAGTAAGCAGCACAGGATAAAAGTGAAACAAGCAGTGTGAGATATAATGAAGCACACTGGAGGACTGAGAGAAGGATTCAATAGTTACACAGATAATGAGGAAACATTCTCTGTGATCCTAAGTAAGGATTTAAGATACCAACCTCCAGGCTCCAGAATGCCAGCAAAACATCAACTGCTAGGAATTCAGAGGGAAAATGTCTTGTAGTAATGATGCCATATAATTACTGAATAGGATTTTACACTATGCCCTGAAGCATCTGTTAAAGTACTGGATGGAATGCCTGGCTTGACCAGCTGATGTTCAAAAGGGTGGAAATACTCACATTTTGCCCTATAAAGATGCAGTGAGCAACTCCTAACAAAGATTATACCAATCATGCTTTCCAGCTTTGCATGTTCTAGTCATGTGCAGTTTCCATTAGATGTTAAAAGGTATTTTAAAAGCTTCTCAGCTCTTTCACAGGGTATAGTTTTAAAAATAGCACAGCATAAGACATGTGGTATGCTGGCAAACACTACATGTTGGCAGCCAGTCTAAGACCACTGCTGGCAAAAACAGGACACCTGTTGTCAGTATTCTATCAAACATGATCATTTTAACATTGGGAAAGTTTGGAACAGCTCCATGAAAACCTGTCTGATGTCAGATTAGCATCCTAGCCAAACAGCAACTCAACTAAGTTTTCAAAGTGCCATCAATTGACTAACAAAGTGACATGAAAAATTTAAATAGGCTCATGGGTGAAGCCTAGTCCACATCAACTTGAAATATTTACTTGCAAAAAGACATATGCTAAAAATAGTATTTGCAAGGCACACAAATGTTTCAAACAGGTATTTCTAGTAAAAGACCCAGAGAACGAAAAGGAATGACTAGAAATGCCTGAGGAAGAAGTCAGAAGAACATTTTTTTAAAAAGCTACGTCAGAGATTGAAGTCACAGCCCCAAAGCTCCTGTTACTAATCTGGGAACTGATGAACAAACAAGGGGAATGGAATAGCCAGGATTCCACCAGCTAGGCTAGTTCTGCCCTTTCACGCTCTCCTAGAGTTCCTTTTTTGTATTTTCTTTTTGGAAACAAGTGCCATGACTGTCTGTACGAGTCAGCATGATGGGAGCTTGAGAACAACTTCAAACTAAAGCCAACAAAAATGAATCTGTGAGATGCTCTGGAGAACAGACATATTTGGCAGAAGAATCTTGCATCAACTACTGCAGCAAGAGGGCATTTAGAGGAACGTAGCTCAGCCAGAGCAAAAATACGCTGGGCACAACACTTTCTGTTCCAAGGAATCCCAGAGATAGCACTGGTTATTTATAAGGCTACCCAGCTGGACATACCCTAAGGCCAGCTTTCAGACAACTTCCCTTTTCCAGTATGTGCACTGCTGCAAATTTGACTAAGACACTACTTCCAGGAGTAGCCTGAGAGAGGAAAACATCTGTGATTTAACACTAGTGGTTGCAAAATGCATCACCATTAATGTCATTATGACCTACCATGTATATAGAACTGCCCAAACCTGCCAACTTTCTTTGTATCACCAGTTAACCTCTGAGTCAATACAGGCTTGATTCTTACAGGAGCTAAGTTCATCAAAACCAAGAAATCTCAGCTAAGACTGAGGATACACTGAAGTCTTCTTGAGAAACAGACATGTAATATCAAGAATCCTTCTGATAATGAGAACAGTAAGTTTTTGATAATGCATGAAAAGGGGAGCAGCAGAAAGATAAAGCCACCCTATTCATGTTTCCAACAAAGTGAGGGCCTTGATAGCATGCCCATGGTACAGTGCCTAGTATTTGATGGGAACATTTGTGTTACATGGTAGAAGTAGCTCTGATTCCTCCAGGGACTGGATGTCACAGGGTAATGGTTTTACTGCCATCAGCCTGAACTGATACCCTGTGGATAACACTCAGCTCCCAGATGCAGACTCAGCTTGATAGGTGTAACCTGGGAATGACTTCACTCATCTCCACATTTATGTTGGCACAGTCAAAAGCTGAAATCAGTGCCTTTGGAAAGGGCTCAAGAGGAAATACTGAGCAGAAGGGTAAGGGAGGATCCATAACACAACAGAAACAGACAGGCATCCAGCACAACTTGAAAAAAAAAAAAGGCAATTACTTTTCCATACAATCCTTTTGTCTCCTCTGTTAGTAATAATTCAGTAGAACCTTAAGGCTCAAAAAAAGATCAATGTCTCATTTCTCTAAGGATCATAGAAACACACAGGGTGAAATCTCAGCTCTAAAATCAAACAAAGCACAGTTCTGTTACTCATATCAGCAGAGGCAGGATTTCTACCACAGCAAGAGGCCATTTCTTCACCAAGATGTTTTTATCTAAATAAGCAAGACCAGTAAAGGAGGGAACAGAAAAAAAGAGGAGCGGACAGAGATAAAATTCAAAATTTACAGACCAATCATCAACAAGAGAGAAGAGAACCAAAACTCCAAACATTGCTTCATGTGCTACAGTCCAAAAAGATACAGCAACAAATTCTGCCAAGATACACAATATCAGATACTGATAACTCAGGGGAAAATCCATTTCCTGCTCTTAAGCTGGTACTTAATATCCAAGAAAAACTGCAGGAACAATGAATGTAAGCTAGTAAAGGTGGTACTAAAGGATAGAGGACATTAACGCTGTAGGAACTTGCCAGCTCTCTGACTGGAGCTTGATGTCCTTTGGGTAGTGCAGGGAGCAGCTACTATACAAAACTTAGCATCACTGTTAAACTCTGCCATTAATGAGTTGCCTGAAAAGGTCAGATAAAGCTCTACAATTACATTTGTCTTGACTTCTCTATAGCCCACTTACTACCAAAAAACATCTGAGGTATTGACAGAGAAATCACAGTGGATAGCGTTCAGGTAGTGTGGCAAAAAAGGCAACAAATCCATACTCTCTTGGGTCAATTCCAGCTCCAGTGCACATTTCCTAAACTAACTTGGACTTCAGTTTGTTTACTATAAGTGCAAGCAAGTCCAATAGTGGAAAATACCCAGAGAAGAGCAGCCAGAGACAGTTTTTAGTAAAAAATTCTAACACAACCTGCCCCTAGCAGCACTAGCTGTCCCTGGCTGCACAGCCTGTGGCAAAAGGCCCCAAGGGGTGTTCAGAGACCTTTCACTTCTTGGGTACTGCACAGAAGTATACAGAGATCAGGTCCTCCACAGTCCAAGATGATTTGCACAGGTTGCACTAAATACCTGCATAAAAATTACACCTTCTTCTTATAGGTACAGAGATAGCATTGCCACTAGTAAATCAGGGACATTTGCTATAGAACCTCCCAAATAACCCTCCCAACAAGGGTGTGCCTTACTTTATCACATTTTATGGTATGTGTAGGTAATCAAGATCCTTATCTGGTGATACTCTGCAATATGCAGCTGTCTGGTTGACTTCTGATCCTGCATGGTCTCAGTGCAGGTTCTTGTTTAAGTCACAGCAGAGCAGCAGCTTCCCAGAAAAGAAAAAAAAAAAAAAAATCCAGCTTTGTCAGCTACTCAATCAGAAGAGCGAGGAAAGTCTTAAACATACCTGGCATGTAACTCAGATAGAAAGAAGTCTCTTTATCATGTTATTACACAGCTGAGCTGTGTCCTCAGCACAGTTGAACTAAAAAACAGAGAACATGGACACTGCAGAAATATTTTAAGCCAAGATCAATGAAACACTTGTACAGTCCCAGCTTCTGGTGTAAAAAGCACACAAAAATAATTACATACAGGCACATACAACAAGTCTAAACCAATTACACAGCAGAGTAACATCTTGTTTGTTAGTTTGGCTTTAATGAAGTTCAGCATCATGTCTTTGTGATGCATTGGTTTTGTTGGAGGTCTCCACTGTTTTTTAATGAACATCCTTTAACTATTCCATGCCCAGTCAGCAGTAGTTTCAACCAGGGAGTTTTCCATGCAAACACATAGCCAACAGCCTGGATTTTGTACTGCATTATGTATCTGCATTCCCTCTTTTTTGGGCTTATTTCTTAGGATCTGTCATATGATACACTCAGGAAGAAGGCAGGGTTAGATCAAGAAAAAAATAAACTACTATTTTCTTTGGACAGGCAAGATCCCCTACAGTGTTTATGCACTTCTATGTGTATCCATGATCTTAAAGTAAAGAGACTCTTAGTCTAAGAGCCTGGAATGTAAACACTGTCACAGCTGTTAATGTGGGTGAAAGGAATGGACAGGCAGAAAGAGATGCTGAAAGGCTCTCTTTTGCAGGTGTTGTTCTGAAGCACCTGATTTGATTCTGGTTTCATTTGCACCAAGGGATTACTGTAACAATCGAGCTCCGTGTCTAAAGCAATCCAAGCATGAGATCAGAATGCAAGCTATGAGATTATGCCTTTGCAAAACGGTACAAGTTAGATCAGTCTACATAAGAAGATGCTATTCTACCCTGAGATTCACTTGGAGACCTTTTTACATTAAATACCATCCCCTGTTTTTATGACACAGAATTGTGTTTTTGCTCATGAATTTCCCTCTGCATTGGCTGACCTGTCCCTAAGAGGTTCTGGTGTGTCCTCAGGAATTCAGCTACAAAAGAGTTCCCTGCCTTCTCTCTTCAATTTTATACCAGCTTGGAGATGACTGAATTTCTAACTTGAACTTCTGAAGAAAAGTAACAACCGCTGCACCAAAATCACTCCAGGTTTATTGCAGGGTAATTGCAGTCACAGTTTGTTACCAGTCCCGTAGGTTATGTAAACAGCCAGAGTAAACAGCAGGTCTGCAGCAAACAAGCAAGCTGTGTAACTGTCCTCTGACAGCACCGACGAAGTCTGAGCACACCTGAATGAGGACGTCCACAAGAGAAATGTGGAGTCAGGACCAACATGAAATAAACACAAAATATGGCAATGTAGAACAGGCTAAATTACAGCACATTCCAAACACAATGCTACACTGATGCCTATGAGTACTTGCAATTTTTCTGTCATCCCCAGTAGTATCTATAGTGGGCACCCTCACTGCAGCCAAGTCTCACCTGCCTCTGAAAGATCATGTCAGGACTCTCCAAGACATAGATGTTACAAAAGAGACTTGAACATGCCAGTTCTGGCCAAGTATCAGGGAGAAAGATGAGTGTGTGGCCCTGCAGTACAGAGTCTGCTCTACCTAAATGTCTACAGACCCTAACACTGTCTCCCCACTCTGTGGAGCACCCCAGAGATGAGGCTGACCACAAAGACACAAGGTAAAGAGCTGGATGAAAAGCTTGCCAAAATTGGACCCAAAGATCATATAGCTCCATATCAGAAATCAGAATCTCTCAAATTCAAGAGCATCCCCTGGCTTCTGTCAAAACAGGGAGCCAAGTCTGCTTACACGAGACTACTGATAGGACAGGATGCACAGTCTTTGCCTGGTGTCCACGTCTTTTAGTGCCAAAACAGTGATTTTGTTTGGGTAATAGGAATAATAGGATGAAGGATAATCTAATTTAGACTAGATACTAGGAGAAATTGTTTTACAGTGAGGGTGGTGAAACACTGGCACAAGTTGCCCAGAGAAGTGGTAGTTGTTCCATCCCTGGAAATATTCCATGTCAGATTGGACAGGGCTCTGAGCAACCTGAGCAGGAAGATGTCCCTGCTCATTGCAGGGGGGTTGGACTACATGGCCTTTGAAAGGTCCCTTCCAACCCAAACCACTGTGTGATTCTATGAACTCAGACTCTCAGCTCTGAAGCTCCTCCATTTGATATTCAGACTGCTTGGGAAGATGAAAAGTCCTGCAAATGTATCTCATTTTCTATTTTTTTTTTTACAGTTGATCTCTCCAAGAAAGCCCATTGTAGTGCTTGCCAACTAGAAAAAAACACCATATGGAAGTGAATAGATGACAATAAGGAAACTGAAGCCTGGGGGAGGGACAAGGCAGGGGGGAGGAAACCCAAACAAATAAATTAAAACAACAAAATCCAACCAAAAAAACCCAACTACTGAGATTATTAAATAATATTAGATCCTTCAGCTCTGTCCAGCAATGCTCACATTGTCCTCTCTAAAACAATTGGGTACTAAAAAAGGGAATGGGCATAGACTGTACACGTAGGATGTGCAATGTTTTCTCCCTCCCAGAGAAGCTCTCTAGTAATCTTAGACTCTAAGCTCTTTAGGAAAGAGGTAAATGCCTCTGCATTTGCTGTGGTTTACAAAAGCTGAATTTGGTCAACCTCTTTGGCTGATATGGGAGTATAGCACCATCACTATATCCTTTCTGTGGAAAGAGTGTTTCACCAGGGTAATCTCTAACATCCTAGATTTACTCTTGAAGAATCCAGTCTCTTTTTGCTTAGCAACTTTAATCTGGAGTAAGGAATTCAGGAACACTCAATACATCTCGCAGGAGGTACCATGACTTTTCCCTTTAGTCTTGGTTTTGGGATTTTTTTTTTGTTTGTTTATTTTGTTTTGGGGTTTTTTTAACCATGCACTGATTTAACAAATATATTATCACCAACATGACAAGAGTTGTTCTCGATTAACTTACTAGTATAAATAAAGCTAAATAATATAAAACATATAAAACCTGATTTACTTCTCACAGAGGGTTGTTCTTTACAACAAGGACCACTGGCATGGCAGCCTTCCACAGTCATACTATTAACTCATTTAGTTTTTGGAATAGGCTGATCACACCTATGGAGACTGGTGCCAAACAATACTAACCCATGAGCCATGCCAAGGAATTGTCTGGGAGAGTGACAGATGACCAACAGCATGCCAGGGACAATGCCAATAACGTAAAGGTACAGATTATTGAGTTCTCATCTCTGAGAACATTTCTAACATGCTTTAGCATGGACATAGGCTTAAGGACTTAAGTGATTTTCTCCTGCTACCACTGTGTAAGTACTCATGCAAAATAACAGATCATATCCCCTCTGGACTAACAGCTTAGCCACTGCTTTCATGAACAGTGCAGGAGGGGTGTGTGTACAAACACACATACACATATAGAAGTACCTTAAAAGGGCATAAATGCTATAATTTGCTGCATTTGATAAGTTCAAACATTGCACTTCAAAGACAAAGCTATTCAAAAGCAAAGTCCTAAGAGCTGTATGTAGCTAGGAAGATTAAAGCTATTAAATATACAGAGGCATACCTTGCCCAGTGATGTGTTAATCCATGGTCTATAATAAGGCAGTTACTGACAGTGTTCAGAAAGAGCTTTCACAGCTTACATGAGACTCGGCTGATACAGATACAATGATATTGGAGCCATATTTTTTCACTTCTGTGCAAAAGGTGATATCTATACATATGTTGAATTTGTAGAAAGTCTTGGAACACCTCACCTGTGAGACCAGGTAACCAGTGACTGAAAATATGTATCATATATCTTAAAGTATTCTCAAACCAGGGATTTAGGACAGGACTCTTAAATCCTTACACTTAAAGCTTATCCCCATTTCCTGCCCCTAAACTATTAATAAATGCTAAAGGACAAAAGAACACAGTTTGGCTTCAGTCGACTGGTGAAAATCTGGAGCAACTCAGCTGAGGCCAGTGTAACTGAGATCAGAATTTGGCCCAGACTCAACAAACTAAGCCAAATTCATTACCACACTCTTTCCCTACATGTCTGCATATTAAAGAGCATGCTTTTTTGGTTTTGTTTTTTTATTTGGCTTTTTGTTTTTGAAGTGCACATTTCAGCCAGCCTAAAAGTACATTCTGTAATTGTGACCGAAATGCCAACTGACGTAAAGAAGCTCCACGGATTTAATAATATTTTGCTTGGAAATGGGTGTAGAAACACATGTATTTTCTAATCCAGTGTGCCTTGGCTCTGAGCTGTAGGGAACACCTTTCTGAGAAGCAAGAAAAAGGAAACTTCTCCCACATGGAAAGCTTCAAAGATCTCAGCAATGACAGTTATTTTTATCAACTTGGACACTGTCTTTAGTGCCTAGATGAAGAAAATTTAAACAAGATGAGTGAACTAAAATTAGCCAGAAATGAGATCAGAAGATTTTAGGCACACCACATGAGTTTAGTGTAAAAATCTTTCTTCTGCCACCTTTTACTGTTATCAGCTAAATACTTGCTAGGTCCCAGCCCACAAAGTATAGGAGCACTGAATGAAAAAAAGTAGTTATCTGTCTGCCTCTTTGGTCTTCTTTCAAAACATAAAGTTAAAAACTTGCCAAGTTCTGCCCCCACATAAACAAGTTCTTTGCTAGTCAGTCTTGGTCCATATTCATGAATGTGGGCTGTGAAAATCCTGGGCACAGCTCTGAATCCGAATCAGTTGAGGGGAAGGGGCCGTACTCACACAACAAGGGCACCAGATGGAGAGCAAAAAGCAGTGGTGAAAGGGGTGAAAAGGAAGGGATGTCTTCATCCCTCAGCATCACCACGTACATTCCTGTGCACTACATCATGATCAGATTTTGACTATGCTTTCAGGCACTTAGATAGAGCTATAGCTAACAGTTATTTTGGATTCAGATAACAACCAAAATCATAACCTAACTCCCACAGCCAGCACACAGTTTTCTCAGTAGAAGGAGAATAATTTGCCTCTTGAAGAAAAATATGTGATTTATTTTATTTTTCTCTTGTGGTGCAGCAAATTCTCAAGGTGGTTATTGGTACCTACAGAAATTTCATCTGAGGAAGCATTCTGGGCAACCTTTAGAACAATTGGATTTATGGTCAGTTTGTCTTTTCAACTCTATTCCTTTGGTTTTTCCCGTTACCTTAAGGACCCACCCTCCTTATCCACACACTCTCAGAACTTGCATTCCTGCCACACCCACACAACTCTCCTCTGTGCACACTCTGTCCACATAAACCCTGTGGACTGCTCCCCTGCACCTTCACCCAGGCATCTCTACATACCTCCCTTCCCATCATCAGCTCCCAGTCTGGACTTGTTCAGCTGATGGGAAAAAGGAGGCATCCAGGTCTGCCCAGGAGGGGAACTGTATCTATGCCAGAGTACCATGGAACTCAGACACACACCACCACCTTCGTGGTGTGGAGGAAACAGGTGGCTGAGCCACCAACTCGTCTACTGTTTTCCAACATCAGCAGCTGCAGAGGCAGGAGGAGATGCACAGCTGTAATTCTTCCTTTAGTTTAGGCACAGAAATGCTGCTCAGTGCAGCTCCTGAACCTCTTGTTGCTGAAGCCAGCGGTCAGCCCTACTGTCCCACTTGGGACCACCAGCCCAGTTCATGTCCACGTTGAGATGCACTTACACAGTTGTGGCCTCAAAGTCAGTGCCAGAGACTTCCACATTCACTTTGAGGCTGGTCCTCTCTGCCAGATGTTCTCAAAGTGGCTGTGAAGTAAATTAAGTCTGGGCTTAATAAAGCCTATTTATGCTGTCTTATTTAGCAAAGCTCATGTTTATAGGGATTTATTAAGCATTTAACTGCATGAAAGAGGAAAATATTTGCTTGTAATTTTGATTGCTCGGTATGGCTCTGACTCAGTGGCCTCTGAAAGCACAAAAATATTTTCCAATAAACAAAGAACTGGTTCAAACTGCTGCCCATTGAAAATGGGAGACTGAACACAAACACATTTGATTCATAAGCTTTGCACCACCACCACCCCCCACCCCTAGTCTGGAATGGATCCAACTTTTTTTTTATACTCTAATGGGACTAAAATTTTCACTTAGGATTTCTACACAGGGCAATGACTCCTTCAGTAGATATTCACTCTGGACTGTATCCTGTTCTTCACTCCCTCTATTTTTGCATGCTCCCCTCTCAATATGCCTTGAAATTTTCATTTAAAGCCACTGAAACTAGTTCAAGAGACTTAAAGTCAGGCTCCATCCACCCTTCCAAAAGAATCACTCTTAATAATTTGTGTGAATAGAGAGGTGAGTCTTGTCAATTTTGTTTTTTAAATAATTATTCATTTACTCTAGGAGGTCTTTCAGACTTACAAAATTAAAATCACTGCCAATATACAAAAAATATACCAACATACAGATCAAGATGAAAGTATGAAGTGTTACATTTTATTCAGAAACTCTTCATTGTACTGTATCTAGGGGATCACAATATATGCAGAACTCCTCTGTAAACTGATTAATAAGTAAGTCACTTGACCTTAGGCAGACACGGCCAAAAAAAAGCATTTGAAAGGAAAAGCTCTCAGGATTCCCTCACTTTTGATAGCTGTAATCAAAAAAACTCATTGTTTCTCAGATTTATTTTGCGCCTGTCCTGGTTAGAGTTAATTTCCTTCCTAGCAGGTGGTGCAGTGCTGTGTTTTGGAGAACACGCTGAGGTTCCAGTTGTTTCTTAGCAGTGCTTTCTCTAAGCCAAGGACCTTTCAGTGTCCCCTGCTCTGCCAGAGAGCAGGTGCACAAGAAGCTGCACAGTACACAGGAGCTGGCTGGACATCACTGGTGAACAGTTGTATTGTGCATCAGTTGTTTCTCTTGGGTTTTATTTCTCTCTTTTTGTGGTCTCCATTTTCGTTGTTTTTATATTTTATTTCAATTATTGAACTGTTCTTACCTCAACCCACAGATCTTACCTCTTTTTTCCAATTTTCCTCCCCATCCACTAGAGCTGCATTGTACTTAGTTGACAATTGGGATTAAACCACAACAGCACCTTCACAGGTCATATTTCACTGTCAGAGGGCAGTTTCCATACATGAAATATTCACAATTATTGACAGAATAAGCTGTTTCTATACATAAAATATTCACAATGACTGATAGAATAAGCTGTTAAACATATAGGCAGGTTTAAACATGAAAATCAGATTTAGAAAAGTTATGCATAACATGATACTCTGGGAATGAGGAAACTGCAAACAAAACAATTGCTATCATTATGGCTTACAGAATATTTAGGAAGCCACATATTAACAGTGGCACTTATTTCTGCTGAACTGATTCTGGTGTACCCTAGGAATGGATTTCTGTATCTGTTTGCTCCTAATACCAGACGGCATCTGTCCAAAACTGTGAACTAGGAAGGGTGATTAGAGATGCACATTTTTGCATCCCTAAGAATTCTGAAAAAAACTTTTCTATGTCAAAAGTTTTCTTCCTAAACTATTTCTATCATTTGGTTCAATTTGTATTTTTCTGGTTTGTTTCTGCTTTATTTTTAACAAAGGAATTTGATATTTCTCTACAACCTTGCTCATCACATAATTGAGGTAAGCTGCATCTTTCTTCTCCCAATTGTTTTCTGTGAGAAACAGGGTCTCTAAATCAACTTCTGTTTGAAAGATTTGCTCATTAAAAGTTACCTTTTTTTTAAAAAAAAGGGAAACTTCCGAATCCAATGCAAAACCAAATCATTTCTTCATTTTTTTGTCAGAAGACAGAATTTCCTCCCTGAATGGAAAAATTTCAAAACTCACTGCAGCAATAACATCCCAACTTTGGATGGAGAGAGATCCTATTTCTCTGGAAATACTTTTCTCAGAGGATGAGATGTTCAGAACAAAATGAGAAATCACATTGAGAAAGAAAACTCTTGAAATCCTACAGCATGCAGCTTCCCACTTACTTCCATTTAAAACAAAGAAGGCAAGTTTCTTTTGTATAGTGGCATTTTCTCCTGAGAAATACTGCTTAGACAAACAAAACTAGCTTCCCACCAAGTGACATACATTTAACAATTTCAATACAGAGGACACAAGAGAGGCTCGAATATGACCTGCTTGATGAGTGATATACTTGTCCCTGCTCAGAGCTTCTTTATGTCCAGTTTCTTCCCATAACTGCTGATTTGTCAGGCAGCACCATTACTGGGGAAATAGAATGGCCTTAGGAGACTGTAGGGACATTCATCTCTGTATACCAGGAGTAGTATCAGCTCCCATCAAGAGAACACTACCTTGTGCCCACATCCATTTCTCGCAGGCAAACCATTACCAGTAACATTTAAACCTCTCCTTGGGTTGCTGTATTATTCTTAAGCCAGTCCTTGGGCATCATGACTTATAAGCCTTTTCATTTATTACACATAAGCATGTTAATGAAAGATTTTTTGGCATCACCCTTGGCATTATGCCAAGATTAGGCCTTGCACACTTCCTTGAGATGATGGATATATGGAGCATAAGATTGGCACAACCCAAGTGTTACACGTATTGCCTTCTGATTTTAGATGATTGTAACCACAAGGAGGACTCATTCAGTTATTTATCAATTCTTCTCTTTCAGAGATTACAACAAACTGGGATCTTTACCATGGACTATGAATCATATCATGCCGTGTTACATTCTGGAAAGCCCTTGATCTCATATGGGTGCAGATCAGACACTTGACTCCTACTACCTAAGAAGGAAAAAACCACAAACCTTCCTTTCACAGCATTGCAAATTTCATTATTTCATTTTGAAACTTGTGATCAGCTCTCAGTCTTGTGACTACCAAAAAGTTTCAGCTTCCACTTTAAAATTCAGTGTTTGATTTCACTGTCCGTAGAGCACAGTACACTTAAATCCCAAATGGTTCTAAGACTAAGCTACAGGATGCAACATTTCACTTTTTGTGGGGGAAATATTTCCTCTCAGTGTACTTTGGTGTAGAAATACTTTATTATCGCTTTTCCTGCTTTGAGAAAAAAATTATCTCCACCAAAAAAAGTTAGAAAACAAGTTTTGAAATATTGAAAGCACCTCTGTATTCTGAAAAATAATTTCCATTCTTTTTATTACAGTTCCTCCACATTAATCAGTGTTCTGATAGTCAGAGCCAGCAGTATTTAAGGAGGACTTAAAACAACATCTAAAATTTTAACTAGTGCTCTCCTATCTACAGGAAAATAAAATAAAATTAAAAAAAGCGTGGTTTTGATTTTGCAACAGTAACTGTATACATGCTGAGTTTTGTGTCACTAAGTTACAAACAAATTTTAAATTAAGATACCAAGAAACTATAGCTTTTAGAAAATAAGTTGTTC
Organism: Empidonax traillii; assembly: GCF_003031625.1. Lineage (NCBI taxonomy): Eukaryota > Metazoa > Chordata > Aves > Passeriformes > Tyrannidae > Empidonax > Empidonax traillii. The sequence continues at coordinate 540,042 of NW_020955302.1, read as the reverse complement.
CTTTATCGAAAAAGCAGCCTCAGATTAAAAAAAAAAAAAAAAAAAACAACAAACAGACTGATGTGTCAAATAACATTTATTTCCTTCCCTTTTCTGACCTTCAAACTTCAATAATTATTGTAAACTATACTTACAGTTATTGGTATGGATTTACTCTAATCAAGTAAATTTATCACTGTGGATTTTACTGACCAGGAATGACAGGAGAAGCCTTGAACAGAATAACAATTGGGCTGCTTCTGCTTTGAGATCACATAGACTTGGAAATAATATTTTCATTTATACCCATGGTTTTGAAGATCCAATATTCTACTAGACAATAACTAAAAAAAAAAAAAAAAATCTGACTTTTTAATTCTTTGTATGATTCACCCTTATTTACCTTAATAAAATTCTCTCTACAACACTTCAGCAAAAGAGAATAGTCTTACACTTACCATATGTTCCAAATCATCACTGTTTGAAGCTTAAGTGGCAGAAAGGATGAAATTAATTCTTCCTTCCTTTTAAAAAACCCCAGACAGAATTCAGAGAATTTACTCCATCTGCTTCCAGTCTAAAGTCCACCTTGTAAAGTTCAGTAATTCAGATTCAATTTAATACCAAAAGTGACACATGGGAACACTAACAGTGTACAAACCCCCAAGAACAATGAATTCATTTTTAACTGTATTGTGCTAAATTAGACTGGGGGGGGGGGGAAAATCAAGTCATGAACAGGTCCTGATAAAGCCCGAATTCCAGGTCTGATAAAAATACATGCATGAGACAAATGAGATATCAGGCATTGGCAATAAATAGTCTGGTCTCCAAACTAGCTAAGGGGATGACTCAGTCAGACATTGCACATGAAGTATTTCAGGTTTATACTGCACAGATCGGTTGAAAAGCTTTATGTTTACAATAGCAGTTTGTATGCAGCTATGCCCTGACATTCCTTCTAGAGTGCTTTTGCAAGCCTCCCCCATGCAGAAATTCCTCTTCTACCTTTAAAGCAATAAAGGGCAGATTGTTACCAGAAAGCAAAGAGTGCTCCAACCAGCTGAAAACACAGAGGGGAAGTAAATATGGGATTACGCAAATTACAATCTGGCCAGGGGTCTGGGATCAGAAACAAGGAGAGAGCTCCAAATCTTCAACTCTGTATCTGCTGATCTCATCATTGCAATTCCTCCCACCTCCCTCAAGATCTTGCATTAAAAAAAAAAAAAAAAAAAGTAATAAAGAGGTCATAGCCAAAATACATGTTTATTTCAAAACTCTCGACACAGCCTTTAAATAAACAGTTCCTGTAGAGACTACTGGAAATTCCACTGTTACAGCAAAGAAGGAAATGTCAGTATTGGACTCTCTGGTACCACAGAGTCATCCAGCAACTTTCAAGGTCCCAAAAATGTTTCCCCCATCTTATTCTCAGGACAGAATCACCTCTTTCCTATAATGAGTGGAGAGGCATTTTGAGGTAGCCAAAACAATTAGTTCCAACTCCTTGAGAACAAGCACCTTGTCTCAGGGAAGCTCCAAGGTAACTACCTCTGCTTTAGCAGAGATGCCACCTTTAAGAAGGCCCCTTACATATAAAGGGAGAGGGGTCAGGAAAAGGAGAGTTCAGACCAAGGTGGATGGGCCTCCTATACTTTACCCAAAAAAGGAACAAATATAATTTATATGTGTTCAATAAATAGCCCATGCCAGCGCTAAAGAAATGCAGCCATGGTGAAAGGGAGAGGGGTGAACAGCTTTACTGCTCCAAACAATATGGTCATTTTCCTTTTTCCTTACTCATGGCCTACTGCGAAAGGAATGCAGCTGTCTGACACCCTGATGTTTTTGTTTGTTTTTGCACCAGATAATTCTCCTTCTAAGCTTCACTACCTCCTTTGTGTTATTTGTGCTGTCCAGAGTAATGCTTAAGGCAAGACTGAAGCTCAAACAGCTCTTCTTTGATAGCTATTCTGAGCTACAATGCAACAGCAGAGAGCACTCTAGCCCTACAACCTACACCAAATGTCCCCAAGTCACCCACCAGCAAAGTCTTCATTCTGCCATGTGCAAGCTTTTCCCCCAGTTCTATGTTGCTGCACCTCCATCTCCCTTGAAGTAGAGATTTCAAACATCTGCAATGGAATTAACAGGAGAAAAGAGATTTTCATTTCATACAGTCTCCTAAGCTGGAGTCTGACAGAAGCACTGATCTTGTCACCAGAAACAGGACAAGCCAGTTGAATCTCCTGAAAAGATGATGACAGTCAAATAATTCCCACCTTGAAAGCCTGAGCAGTTGACCCTAGAAATCATGGCAAGACCCAACACCATACAGGCATCAGCCCTGACTGTAACGTGAGGCCTCTGGAAGTGCTTTTATATTTAGCCACAGAATAAATCCAGAAGTAGCTGGGTGGTTACCCTTTCAGCAGAGTTCTAATTCAGCTTTGGTTCCACATAAATCCATCCTGTTTAGTTCCAGTAAAACAGTTCTTTCACCTAACACGTTTTATTAAAAAAAAAAAAAAAATCTACTCTGCCTCTCCCTGATATGGTGGGTCCTGTTGTTTACCCAAGCCAGGTACAACCAACACCTCTGTCCTGAAGCCCAGAGGAACAGCACAGAACAGGAATTAACTAATAGCCAGGAAGGCTGCCTGAGCACACAATTGCTCTGGCTGGTTGGAAGAGATCTGAGTGGGAACATTAAGTTCTGGCTGTTCTAGGCTTATCTGCAGGATGTAGTTGCTACCTTTCTTCACAAGTCTGGTTTTGTGTAAAGGCTGCATTTGAAACAGCATCCTCAGGCGCAACCCACATTTCAAACTGCCATCATTACTTTGGTTTTGACACTCCCATGTTTTTTATTCACTTAACTTTGTACCCCTAAATCACTCCAACTCTTCCCTCCAAGCCAGAGCTGAAGGTACCATCTGCCAGCATGTGGCAGTGGCAGACAATGCTACACCCACCACTCTAACTTTGCCCTTTAAAACATGTTCTCCAGCTCCCTGAGTTTCTTGCCCCTGGGCCTCTGTATAAGAATTTCCTATTTTTTGGAGGTTTTTTATTTGTTTGTTTGTTTGGGGGCTTTTTTAGTTGGTTGGGGTTTCTTGTGGAAGTTTTGGTTTGGGGTTTTTTTTTGGAGGGGGGGAGGAAAGGGGGAGTTGTGTTTGTTTGCTTTTTAAAAAGAAACAGGAGAAGATTTAAAAAAAAAAAAAAAGTCTTGCTTACATTGCAATTATTTTACTGCTCCAAAAGTTATGGACAGTTTGCCTGTCAATACTAATACAAGTAAGGTTTTCCTTTGCAAACCTCTTACTTAGCATTATTTGCCTCTTGATCTAGCTTTTATCAGACCAAGACAGAAATAAAGAGTTCAACTTCTTAACTTTAAAAGGGAAAGAAATATATGCCTCTACTTTTGCTCTTTTTTGTTTAGCTCTGTAGCTGTACCTTATCCTGGTCTGAACCATCCTTCCTTTCTCTTTCCCCACTCTCTTTTACAGCTACTCCTGCGTAAATCAGATTTCTCTCAAACAGCTTCTGTTAATCTGACAGCTCAGCAGGGACTAACCCCGTCACTTCCTGCCTAAAGATAAATATCTGCTATGGCATAAAAACTGAATGAGAAGGAAGGGATGCTCTAGGTCAACAGCTATCTTTGTAGCATTGAGGGGGTGGGGACATAGGGAAAGAGTAAAAGCACCTCAGACAATATCTTTACTGCCAAAATAAGAGCTCTGTTATATGAACAAGGGGTCAGTCGTGTCCATCTATCCACCAGACAACATCAGAACTGATGAATGCGGTGTGCAGTTTCTAATAAAGGCCAGTGAGAATGTTCACTACTTAACCCTTTCAACTTTTTTCTCTCATTGACCAGTACTACTCCCTTTTACACTCTCAATAGCTCATCCAACCAGCTATCATCACCTGAACAGTGATAATCTCAGAAGGTTTTAACCCTCATGATAAGAGGCAACAAGCTAACACAGAAAACATAAGCCAGTATATAACCTCTTCTGCCCTACACACACATCCACTTCCAAGTCTAACATTATTTACATACTCTTTTCTTCACTCACCATTCTTGATGCACTTTCCAAGAGGTAAGTTTACTGGTAGTAGAAGCAGGAGGTGAGAAGAACACAGGGTTTTGTGGGTATTTCAGAGGGGGTGTTTAACCCCAACTGCCTCATTCCCCATGTCACATCAGAGGTGCCACACACTCACATTAAATCTCTTAAAGTTGTCATCCTGAGGGTACCAAGAGAAAACAGAAGGAAGCCCAGATTTATTATGTTCAAGTGATCACACCTTAAGTCACATCCAAGTCTGACATGTGATTTGGGGATGACAGGAGCAGATGCTGTAAAACACTTTTAAAGAATAACACGTAATTGTGATAGCTCATAGCACCTTTTCTTTAAGCAGTTGCATTTGCTGTAAATTCTCCTGCTTTTTTGTTCCCCTGGCAGGCAGTGGGAAGCCTTACCTTCCAGTGGAGTATTTGTACAATCATCCAGCTTCTACCAACCAGGTGCCACAAATGAGAAAGATGCCTGGAATACACACATCCCAGCAAGAAACCCAGGAGGTGATTACTGATGTGTCTGCAGAAACACACACTAACTCCAGCCTCAAGTAACAGAGAAGGAAGAGAAGCCAACTGCTTAGGTTCACTGTGCACCTGGTTAGTCACGAGGTACCCAATGTTTCTGGGCTTGTTCCCTGATTTCAGTCTTTTCCCTTACACTCTGTTCCCATACTCAAATCCACACTGACAGTGGCCTAATGGGAGAAACAAAACAGCAGTAAACAGTGACATCCACAATCAGTGACCGGGTTGTTGTTTTATAAGAAAATCCTGGAAACTACCAGGACATGCTGTCACACACAGATGAGAGGTCATTGACGACAGCTGAGCAGAGGTTTAGAGACTGAGGGACATCTTGTCCCCACCACAGAAGCCTCCAGTGGGCCCGGCCAGACCACGAACACAGCTTGAGACCAGTCCTCAATATATGTATTTGCAAATGTCACACACTGGGGAACACTGTGCCAGATTCGAGTTTGGTTTGAATAATAAGGTATCCTATTCTTTGTGTTTACCTTAGGTGGTTTCAATACTTCTCTTTCTAAGGTCATATCCTAGAAAGGACTCCATTGCTAGAATAGATTTCCTTTTAGCTGGTTGCAGTTCCAGCAAAGACCACTGTGAAATTGCATCAGAGAAATAGAGCCTCTGAGCTGGGCATCAGAGAAAACAACAACAGGGGAAATGCACACTGATACATTTTTTCAGTAGCAAGCTGATGGTTTTGATGAGAGTTCAAATGTACATGACCATTTGAAGGAGATTTCAGCCTTGCCTTGGGCTCAGATTCCCTCCCATCCCACTATTTCTCCAAGAAACCACAAAAGACAAGCTAATGCAGCAGCCTCCCAGAGAAATCAGGTGATTTCTGTCTGTGGATTCCTGTCTTTACTACAGAAAAGGCTGCATATTTTTAAACTTTTAGGTAATTGTCATGCTATCATGTTAGCAACTCCAAATATAAAGATATAACATGGATGAGGTGCTAATTAGTCTTCAAGTTTGCTTGGTTGGAAAGTTTACTCCATATTTTCTTGGAAAAGCTGATGTGTCTTTGTTACTCAAGAAACAAAGCACATCAACAATAGTTGCAAGTTTATGGCAAAGTTGATTAAGAACTCATTACTGTCCTGTCCCTTTGAGATCTCTCTGGTTAGGGTTACATCACTTTTGGGAAATGAGAGACAAGGTAGAAATTCAACAGGACAGCCTCCTCCCTCTGCATTCAGCCCACTGCAGCAGTAAAACAGAACTAGGGACATGCTCCTTGGAAAAAGAATAAAATAAAAAAAATTAAAAAAAAAAAAAAAGCCATTTTTGGTCTTAAAGAAAAAGATATAACTCAATCTTTTAGAATCTAGCACTTAGACTCGGGAAACTTCCTTCTTGGATCCCAGCTTTACAGCCTGGTCCTATGTATGCATCTAGATTAACCAAGTCCATCTTACCCCTTGGGAAAAAACAACAAACAATCTCAAGGAGTTTCCTAACTGCCAAGAAACTTTTTTCTGGATACTTGTCCTTCATTGTCCATTGTTCGATTTATTTTTAACTAATGACTTCAAGTTACAGCCTTGATCTTGCTGCTCCTTGAGCAATCCTTTTCTTCTGGGTGAATGCTAATGCATTTTAGAGAGTCTGTAAATGGCTAATAAACATTTCACTATCTCCCTGATCAGATTAAGGCAAGATGTTAGCTTTACCTGTTCACTACCTGCTAAGGAGAAAAGCAGGATAGAAGGTATCAAGGGTCTCTGGAGAAACAAAGGAACACATAGTTGAAGGGGCCAAGACATAGGAAGGGAGAATAATGAATGCAGTAGAAAGACCAGATTTGTGTAAGGCAGCACTACTTCCTGGAAGCAATTTTGCCTCACTAATTTCAATTAGAAGAAGCTGGGAAGGTAAATTTGTTGAGTTTATTAAACTACAGAGCTAGAATTAAAGGGAAAATGAGGAGAAGAAGCATCAAGCAAATAGCACAGTACACAAGTACTAACACCTTTGCTCACTACACTGTGCACAACAGTTTTGGTCTCAGCCACTTTGATAATCAGCCGAGCTACCTGAGCTACGGAGCTTCTATATGGAAGCAGAACCTGGCCTCAGGCTTTGGAATACACCTGCAGCAGACTGAACAAGAGCCCGGCAATGAGCACTGTTGGAGCCTCCTATCACCAAGGGAAGGTGGAACATGCAGAGATACATGAGGCAAATTGAGATCCAACCACACATTTCACCTGAAATCCAGCAGGCTTACAGTTGTGTAACTGCTGTCCCAAGTTAACCAACAACACGCCAAAACAACAAGCTTTCCTGCTTCACCCACTAACACAAACATTTCTTTAGAGTTTGAGAAGGACTCCAAACTTCTTTGTACTGAAGAGGCATTTTTGTCACCTCCTTTTGAGGGCTGAGCCTTCACCAAACAGAATGAGGGATGGAGATTACCGAGCCAGGACACCCAGAAGTCAGTGGAACATCAGGGTGGTTGGTACCTCATCCAAGGCGTGCACACCTGAGCAGGACAGGACTAGTTCCGCACCGCCACTCTGCTGCTGGCAATTGCAACATTAAAAACTTGAGAGCGGAGCTTTATGCATATGAACAGATGTTTTAAATGCTTCTAACCCTATCTGTACTATGCTCTCTCCTCTCAAGTTTTACCACATTTTGGTTGCTTACAAACGCCTCAGTTCGTTAAGTCTCATGATTTAAAGTTTTGACTGTTGTGTCACATGCAGAGACACTTTCCTACCGTGTTAACATAAAGGTGCTTCTCTAGCATGTTTTCACACATCTGCCTGGCTCAGAATTGGCAGAACACCTCTCCCATGAGACATACTGGGAAGAGCAAACAGGAGAATTAACCAGAAAATCTGCATGGGAAAGACAGATGTTTATATGACAGAAGAGCTGCCACTAATTACAGCTATTACAGCACTGAAAGGTATCAGTACAAGTTCACGCTTAATGGAACGATGTGTTATGATACAAAACATCCTACAAGGCCTGATCTGACCCAATTCCCAGAAGCTGTACGTTATTAACAAGTGTTATTAACTTCAGCACAATTACTCACACAGACAAAGGTATCCACAGAGAAGTCCTGATTCAGTAACCTCTATAACATGACTAAAGCTCTGGTATGTGGGTAGTCAGCCTTACTTAGAATGACTCAGGTCACTCTAAATAAAAGATACCCACTTTGTCTTGTAGTTTTAGAGGTTTTTAAACCATACATAAAGTGATCTCATCAAGAGGTGCTTTGCATCTTATTGCTCAATCAGGTGTTGCTAAACAAGAGAGTTAAGTAATTTATTATATAGTACACAGTACTCCATAGAACACACAGTACAGAGAACTCCACTCTAATTCCAGCAGCAGTTTGCTATGTAATTTCTGGTGCAGGTAATAAATTACTGTGTTCTGCACAGTAATTTATAAGCCCTTAAAGGTTTATAAGGCTGCAAAGGATGCATTGCATAATGACAGATGCTACAAAGTAAGTTACTCTGATTTTGAAACAGAGAAGCTTCTGATTTTCAGCATTTAAATAACCACTACAGAACCATCCCTCTACCATTTGACTTCTTTGTCACTGGGTAGTCACAGATCTGATAAAACAGAGGTAAAGCAGTGTGTAAAAGGAGCAGAGGGCAAATGTGTGCAAGCCGGAATTGGGTCACCACCAGTGAGTGGACTTATGCTAATTTATACCAGCAAAGATTTGGGCTTGTAATTGTGTACACTAGGTTTTACTCAGAATATAACTCTCCACAGATCAAGAATCCAGTTCTGGTCATAAAACCTTCTTGCCTTCAAGGAGGTCCCAGTTTCAGTTTAAGAAGTAGGGGAGAGATAGGGAAAAGCTCTGATCAGATTTCTTGAACTATCTTATCACACTGGCATTGCTGTCTTGTGCTATACATAGCCCAAGTAAACTAATACAGGTGTCTGATGAGTCCTTCATCCAGTGTCATATCCAAGAGGAATCAGAAGATTTCATCCCCAGTGGTATAAGGAGAACTCCTACCAGCTCTCTCTTTGCCTTTAAAGAAAACATTCTTTTTACTTGTCCCATTAAGCACATGCTGTTCATGTGCAATAGCCCTGCCTTTCAGAGACTGCTCAAAAAGAGCAGGGTACAGCATGGAGGCAGGTTAAGGGGTACAAGGGAAAGAAGCTGAAAAAAACCCAACCAAACACCTCACACCATTCATCACCCAGTCCACGCTTTTGTGAAGATCTTTGTTAGTTGAAAGTAGCTGCCAAACCTTTTGAACAAACAGTTTTTAGCCTGAAGAGATCACAGGCTGTTTGCTGCCCTTTCTTTGTGGGTGGATGGCATTATTTCTTCTCCACAGCTGAATGGCAATACGGTTTGAAAAATTAATTACAAAATGGGAGAATTGCAAATACTTGTCTGAGCACAAATTGTTCTGTTTGCCTGAAAGGGAAGGTGTTAATATGAAGAATGATCACTCTTGTACAGGCATCTTCAGAGACAACACACATTCACAACCACAGTGGAGTTCCCACAGCAGCTCACATGAACATGAGCACAAGCAGCTCATGCCTCCAGCAAGATTAACTGAGCACTTTCTCAGTGCTCCTCTCCACCCAGAAACTGGCATTCTCAGGCCTGCACTAAGTGATCCACCACCAGCCATCTGTCTTGCTGTCGTCCCCATTCACCTCGACTTTAAGTGTCACTGGAAAACAGAACCATGCATTTTGGGGAAATTACTCCTCTGCATAATTTGAAGACTTGTGGCTGGACATAAGACACTGTAAGGAAAGCAAATCCAAAGGTCAACGCTCCTATAAGTAGACCCTTCCATCCCCCCAGGAGTTACTGGGAAGAGTACTTTGGCACCATAGGCTGGTCTTCTATGCTGGCATCTTTCATAGTCCTTCACAGGGTCCCCTGATCCTTTCCTTCAACAGCTCCCCAGATTTGGCAGCATGTGCCACATGCTTTCAGTGCCAAGATCTTGCACAACTTACTTGCAAGTCTGAGACAGACTCTGCTGCCTGTTCTGGGCTCTGGCTGTAGGGAAAGGGAAAGTGAATGCTCCCATTTTAGCTTTGGATTATTTTGAACACATGATGTCAGATGCTTTGCAGAGAGAAGGCTTCTGCAGGCACAAATGCCCACAACTGCAAGAGATGGGGAGAAGGGCTCAGCACATGGTCTTGGCCAGCCAGATGACCCTGCTGCATCCTGAATGGCAGCAACACAATGTGGGTTCCAAATTCAGTGCCTGCTATCTCTAGGTCACAGGTTTCTGCCATAACAACTATACCTTAAAAAACCCTACAGAAAACAATTTGACATGAAAGTAACTGAAAACTCACTCCCTTCTTGGTATTTGTTTCCATGTTCTCAGTCCTGAAGTGGGAGTGCCGCTTCCTGACAGGCTTCAAGGAGGAGCAGTGAATGCTTCTGGTGCAGCAAACCATAGTGTCTCTCTTCTGTGAGCTGCTATAGCTCAGTCTGAACTGAATCTAAATCCCAAAATTTGGGGGAAGAAATATTTGAAAGCAGATCTAAGCATCACATTAACTCCCCTTTTCTGGGGTGGTCTGATACAGCTTTGTCACCTTTTTGACTGCCAGAGTGCTGAACTGTGCAGTGTAAGTCTGTCTTTAAGTCTCCACAACATCAAAGCTTTCCATTGGCCTTTACTTTCTCCAAAATCCAAGACAACACAATTTGTCCAGTATTACTGGAAGTAAGCAGTAAAAAAATCCACTTAGACATCAAATAATTCTACCATACTCTGTGAAATGTCACACTTCAGCATGCCACTGCATTGAAGAGAATTTTCCACAGCTTGAGGATACTGTCAGTTTAAGTCTATAGTCACCCCTCTACCTGTTAGCACAGAGCACAGCCCTCAAGAAACTTTGCTTGACACAGGACAAGTTTGAAGATCAGAGCAGAAACAGGAACTGCTGGAAACCAGCACTTCTGAAAAAGTCTTGGATAGCACTACACCAAGGCATGGCCACTGGAAACAAGCACAAGAAGACAGACCTTTGTGGAGCGTGGTCAGATGGCTGCCAAGTGCTCCTAACTTGGGAAATGTTTAACTGTTGGCTACAGAGATAGCCAGACACATCCAGGTGTTATTTCACCAAAGGTCTTAGTAGAGGCTAAATCATCCTTCAGGTACACAGTTAGCCTTCATCAGTGTGTCAAGGAAGATCTGATGAGTAGCAGATACCCAGTTTCTGTAGCTAGAGGTGATGACTGTCATCCTCACAACAGCAGCGAAGCAGACTTTAGTCACTTTGAAATCATGAAATCAAAGGAAAATAGGAGAATGCACAAAAATTAAGGAAAACAATTTTTAATTTTCTGGGTTTTTTTAGGTGTGAATTTCACTGTGATTTAGACCTCCACATGCAGTAGTTTTTTTGGAAGAGGGCATGTTTATTTTTTTAAAAAGGCACTAAAAACCAGGGCACAAACCGCACATCTCTATACACTTCCCAATCTACAAAAGTGTTCCTACAGCCAGTCTTCCATTTCAGAGCTTCATCCCAGATCCCTAAGCTTTCTTTCAGTCCTCTTTATGGTTCCAGGAACATTTTGAGTTGTAGATCCTGAGAACACAATCTCTCTCTATACCCATGAAATTCACTTGTCACCTACACAAGACTGCCACACATTTTTCAGAGCCTCTCACTGCAGAATGACACGGGTTCTGTGCCTTGCTAAATTCCCTTCAGACAGCACTTGGGAGGCCCCCTCACTAGCCATCCAAGGTGACCTTAAGAGACCCACTGTTTTGCTGACATTGAAAATCTGTGCCCACAAATCCACTGCACACCAAGAGATGCTTGAACAAGACCTTTTAAGACAGGGATGGTTACCTTGTCAAATTAGAAATTGATCCCATCCTCTGTCAAAAGCAACTATCACAACTTAAAATATTTCTGTTCTCCTTCCTTTCTTCCTCGAAAAAGGACTCCCACATAGACACAGCAAAGTGGATGCATTTCAAGAACAAATTCAAAGCACATTCACATCAGAGGGCTACAAGTGAAAAGCATAGTCTCTGGGACATTCTGCTTCAGTTCTCTCAGGTCCCATTTATACAAACACACAGATCTGTACTTAATTTTAGTACAGAAACCAGTGGGTTTTGTAGTACACTCAGGGAAACTAGAGTAAGGACACTCCCATCTGCAGAATCAGGGCCCAAGGCCATGGCCTCTTACTGAAGTGTAGACTGAGAAGTATCTCCATCCACAAGACAGAAATCAGCAAATTAAGGTCACACAATTGGAATAGAAACTGATGAAAAAAAAACCTGCTGGTAAAGGGCAAAACCACAGTGGACAGACCTGCAACACTAGTTTGATTTGGTTCTTTAATTCAGGGGAAAAACTGCAGACTGAAGAGCTTTCCATTTCTACCTGTGTCCACCTGGGCCACTTAAACAAGTATTGGTGTAAAGTAGTACTTATTACAGCAAAAAAATGCCAAGGGGTTAAGCCCATAATCTCACTAATGGGAACTATGGAAGCACAAGCTTTGAGATGGAGAATACAAGTGTAGAGCATTCCTAATCTTAGCTCAAGTGTTGGAGCAGTAATTTTAAGCAAATGCTGTGGCCACCTTCTCGCTGTTGTCAAGCTGGAAGTTATTCAGCTGCATCTACCTCACAGAGGCAGCCTTGCAAAAAGACTGTTTTTACAATCTGGGAGGCATCTGCTCAGCAATTAATAGCACAGCACTCATTTAGCAATATCCCTTTTCCTCCACCCACTCAGCCTGGGCTAAGTTTTTTAGCACCTCATAGTCTATTCATTCTTGAAATCCATCAGGATGCAAACAAGTACTCAGGGGGATCAAGGATCTATGCCTTCCTTTATATGAATCATTACAGCAGGTACTCATCATGTTAAAGCCAGTCTCAGTAAAAATACTTTCATGTGAGTTACCCTCCAAGAACATGAATAGAACAGTTGAGTGGAACATATTACCCTACACAGGCTTTTGAAATGCAGCTGCCTCACCTCAAGTGCCTGGCCCTGCAATATGTCCAATGTCATCAGTAGGCTGGTTTGGGGAGTCAGTTGAACTACTGTTGTCTCATTGCTCCCTTCCCAGACACCATGACTTACACGGCAGGATTTTTTGCGGCTTCAATCACAACTTAAAAGTTTCCTATCACAAACAATGATCTATGCAACGTTTTAGATAGTTTCACAATCTGAGTTGCATTGCTGGTCTTCCAGAAACTCGGCATAGCACGTTGACAGATGGTCTACCTGGCACTTGAAGGGCCTTGGTTTTTTTCCATTGGTCAGATTTGGGAATTTGGCCTGCCCCAGGTAGCAGCTTATTTGCCTCGCTTTCTGTATTGATAGAGAGATAAAGGACCTCAATCATAAGCAGTCCTGCTGAGCAGGAGCTGCACAAATGCTGAACAAAAAGAAATCTCATGCTTTCTACTTCACTTTGAAATAGATATTTAGACATGTGATGACAAGCTCTTTCTTCCTCACAATATGTACATGGAGCAGTATAAAGAGAAATGGCCAGCATTAAGTTCTTTCAGGAAACTCCCCAGAGGAAGGATTGAAGAAATCAGTAAACAGGCTTAGATCTGAAACAGGCTTTGGGATGCTTCTAAAAAGGGCTGGTTCTGCGTGTTCTCCCATCACTTAAAATCACCCAGATAAATACATACACACACAGAACAAATGCAGATTTCATTTGTCATATCCCCATCACCATCTAGTTAATTTTTTTGCTCATAAAACCAAGCAAACGCCCCCCAAAAAACCCTGTGAATTTCAATCTTCCCTGTGGGGTGATGATTTTACTGTTATTATTTCTACACACACGCATTCCTGACAACTCTTTAGTTTATTGCAAATCCCAAAAAAGCTCAGAAAATGTGAACTAACCCTGGTTTTGAGGATAAGAATAAGCAATGATGCAGACAGCTGCAAGACACAACCTGGTCAAAGTATGAAATTGCAAGGCCATGAAAACAGAAAATTCACGTACATGCCTATAGACAGGGCCGTACTCGTGCTCTTGCATGACAGTTCTTACTCACTGTCACTCATACACACTACTTTTGCATCAGCTGTTGCTGTGGATCTCAGATCTAAAGAGCTACAGAGGCCATTAGATGCCTAATCACCCGTGATTAATTCAAGCGGAGCTTTCCTATTCACAGGAACACTCCCTGCTTCCGAACAAGAACAGCAGACTGTTCTCAATTGTGTCTCAACATGCTCTATAAAGTGTGATGAAAGAAGACAAGAAATTTTCCTCGAGAAAGACAACAGTCTACTGGTGTTTAATAAACTTGTACATTCAGTTCTTCATGAGTGCAGACTTTTATTACCTGTGGCAAGCCAAAAATGCTAAGCAATACACGCCTCTGGGATAGTCCCTTTAAAGCTCTCAGAGCCCACATTAACATGCTGAACACGCTAAGGTTTACTTCTCTTTGTCTCTCTCACAGTCCCATCTGCTATTTCCTTAAAGTGAGACCCAGTTCCAACAACACACACCACTCACACGCAGAAAAATACATTCTGGCAGGTTTGTGGCTACATCTGCTGCTCCTTGCATAAGCCTTATATGTATTTTAGAAATGGCAAGTCACGTCCTTGGCAGCCCATTCTCACCTGTGTACTACAGCAGACAAAAGCTAAGTAGGTTTCTCTGAATCAAGCTCTAGCTTCAGGGTACGTGTAGGTGGAATTATTTCACACAGGCAGTCTTTCTTACTCAAGGAAGAAGGTGGATGCAAGGTAGAAATTTTTGCAAAATAAATTCAGACAATTCACTTCTACAGCACCCAGACCTGTGCACTGAAAAGGCACTGTGTATCTCATAGATAGGAGAGAACATCTAGAGTGAAGAGATGGAACAGAATGGGTGGGGGGGATGGACATAGACAAGGATGAAAAAAAAACCAAAATCAACCAAACAACCAAAAAACCCCAAAACAAACCAAAAACCAAACCAACAAACAAAAAACCAAACCAACAAACAAAAAAACCAAACCAACAAACAAAAAAACCAAACCAAACAAAACCCGCGCTGGGTTCTGTTAAAGGTCTTGCACTGAGACACCCAAAATCACCAGTCCTAACCAAAAGTCACACCCAGAATCCTTAGATGACACCCTAAGCTCTTTCAACAATTTCTTGGTCACTCCCTGCCTCAGTTTCCTCAGTTACACAATCACGAGTTTAATTCTTATTTGCTAATGCTGACAGAATGTGGATAACAGTTTGGGGGGTCTTGTTTTCTCCATTTAATCTGGCACACTGCCCATGATTCACTGCGTGGTCTCATGCAAAAGCTCTAACTTTTTTGGCTTTTGGAGTTTTTTATGTTTTGTTTTGGGGTGTTTGTTTGGTTTTTTGTTTTGTTTTGGGTTTGGTTTTTTTTTTTTTACAACTCTAGAAGCTCCAACCTTGGCTCAGCACATCCAGTTCCAATAGAAAATGTCCAGAAATTCTCTGCCCACCGTGAAATTTCATGTGGAAGAAGCAAGCCACCTGCATTGGCCAAGTTCTGCTTCTGTAACCACTGTGAAACATGAAGAGACGCATAAACCTACATGGAGAAAGAAAAGCTCTTCCAGTACAGTGCTGAGGGATTAGGAAGCACATATATGTGGTGGCTAAACCTTTCTCTTGACATCAGTTATACCAGATGACCTCTTGGCACTTCAGTTCCAGCCAGACAACAATGTAAACGTTATCCTGCGTAAAATGAATTGTTGTCACAACAAAAAGGGGTGCTACAAGTTTCCAGGTAAGCCAAGACAAATAGGAAACTAAGATGGATAAAACAACATATAAACAAAACAACCAAGCATCGTAGAAATACATGCCAGGAGCTCCACAAACAGCTGGCCCAAACCAGCTCACCAAATACACCCAGAGGGTGAAAGAAGCATCTGCTCCCACACACCTGTTGTGATCAGTGTCTGCACCAGCAGCCAACACTATGAAATAAATTAATCCAGAAGGCACACAGAGTCTTACCTGCTGCCCTGGACCTTCCCCACCAGGCCATGCCAGCTCCATCTAGGCAGGGCTCTACTCCAACACCTCTCCCACCTCCAGAGCAGCCAGACCACTTACTCCTATAGTAAATACAATTTAACACAGCTGCTTTTAACATACACACCTGCAAACTGAGCCCACCCACCACAGGGCCCACAAACCTCCTGCCCAACCCCAAACCCCATCAGCAAAACTGATGTCCCTGGGCACATGGATGCTTTCAGACAGTCACAGCCCCTGACAGCTGCAGCTGCCACCCCCAGGGAGCCCTCAGCTCTGTGGAGGGAAGAAACAAAGTGAGAAATTGTTAAAAATAGCCGCCTTCCTTCCAGTGTCCTGCCCAGGGCTGTTAACTAAACCCCTACTGAAAGAAGTACACCACTCCCTCGTTACTTTTCACAAGCATCTGTGAAGAAATGAGGGCTTCGACCAGGGCTGAGACTGGGCTGGGCAGAAATTTGGAAACCCCTTTCTCCTCCTGGTAGACTGCAAAGTGTCTTGGCATCTGTTATCAAATTAGCAGAGTATTTCAGGAATCACAACACTTGTGTTCTTGTAGCCATGGGCTGCTGTGAAATGGCCACCAACTGAGGCATAATATTGCTTTGAAAACCATGAGGTGACACAAGGCCAGAGCACACAGTGCAGGTTTTATAATATCACTGTACACCCATGAGTCACTGTATGATTTAACATCCTGCTCTGGTCATCCCAGCAAACTATCCCTTTTTTACCTCTCCCTTGTGTTCACATCCATCTTTACATGAAGACAAAAGAAACTTTTTTCAACAGAGTTCTTCCTTCTAAAACAAACAAATAAAATGTGTGGTTGGAGCTGTGAGTTTTCCTGATGCTTCAGAACCATCATCCAACTTCATGGGAAGGACCACAGAGCTTATAGAAGACTCCGACCTACTTGATTTCCCAGGAAGAAACCTTGGTATTTGTGAGCTGTAAAGTCTGTCCTTCTCTATAAGAAAAGTAAGCTATAAGACTAAGACTTATTTCATTCCTCCTACACCTCACTCCTTAAAAGTACCACACCACTACTCTAGGTTGAAGAAACGAGCCCAGACTGGCCATTCATTCATTCAGGTTGAAGAAAACTTTATCCAGTTTTCTTCCCTGTTCCCAGCTTGCCCTTAGAGCTAATGAAGTCACTTGCCCCATAACCTGATGGTAAAATTCACCTATACAATGCACACAAAGCTTCCAACTGGCTGCCAGATGGTAAGAAAGCCATCTGATTTCTATTAACTTTATTGGATTTGAACCTGGGAGCTGAAGAGCCCCATATCTCACAGCCAGTCTTGGCTGAGTCAGTTCCCTGCTGCCCTCCTTTCTTTGAACATTCAGATTCCATTCACACAACAAGACACATGTCTAGCCAAATACCACCTCCAGCCCTAGCTAAACTAAATCCAGCTACCCACGTGTATGATGAGCACAAACTTAACTACGCAAATCTCCAAAATACGTTATCTGAGCAGACACTTGGGGGTGATGTCTCCTATGGCACATATAGCCAAACCACCTGCACTATCTTCCAGAAAAAGCATTGTAAATATAGTAATGATTTTAAATTCTCAGCTAACTGCTCACAACGCTTTGCAGATTTAAAGCCATGAGGCAAAGGTATGTTAATCAACCCAGATTTATGGCAAAGCTTAGAACAAAACCCACTCTCTCTGCCTATAGTGTTAAGCAGTAACTAGAAACACAATCTTCCTTTATATTAACACCTCCTCCTCCCCGTGTCATTGAGAATAATGAGATTAAAACTGCAGCAACATAGCAGGAATGGAAATTAGCTGGAAGTCCTTGATAAGATTGTCTTTGTTGCAAGGTGATACTGCTTTGTTAGTTTCCAGCTGACACACAGAGAACTGGCAATAGCTTTGTGGTATTGCATGGAGCCCGAAATGGATGTGTTCCCACTTCTTCAGTTGAAAACTGAATGTCATGCACTGATTTTCTACTCAGCCTAGAAGTGTCCTTCATTACCTGGGGCCTCAATCAACTGGCCTTAGAGCTCACCCTAGAACTGCAGATTTTAACAGGAAAATTCTGTTAGATGTTACACCATAACTTTGTTTGAAGGGTGTGGAAGGAAATGCTGTCCAACCTGTTAACTGCGTAAAAGGTCCTTTGAACTGTAGTTACCTGTTGGCACAGAGCTCAGTTAGGCAATCTTAATTGTTTGCATTTGATTATACATATAAAGAAAATGTGGAGCTGTGTCACATTGAACTAAGAGAATTTCAAAAAGTCGTGGATAAACGGCTCAGGAACACACTGCAGGAACACCTAGAAGTCTCTGCCAAGGGAAAAACAGATGAGAAAGACCTCAGGTCACCCTTTTACGTTAATTTATCTGATTGTTCATCCATCCATACTCCTCTTCAGTGCTAGTGGTTTTTGATAAAGCACAATGAAGGAAAGTTTTGAATGGACAAAACACAAAATCAGTACCCTCATATGGTGGCCAGTCCTCATATTTGGACTGGATTCTTCCACAGCATCTACATTTTGGGAGAGTGAAGTTCATGTTGCAGACCCACATGCACAGAAGCACAGCAATGGGCAGCTGTCAAGCGTTTTCATGTGGCTGGTGGTAGCATAAAAACACACACAAGAGAACACAAAGTATTCTTGTTACCCAGTATACAGGCACCCCACACTCCCTGTGGTCAGGCTCCCAGAGGGGATTTATTGTGTACTGTGGGAGTGCTGGTAATGGGGAGACTACCAGAGATACAGAAGGGCAGCGGCTTTGATTAACACTGTGACTGTTGTAGAGGAAAAATTTAGGGATTTCTAAGGGAGGGAAAACACAAAAGGAAAAAGATGCTTAATGTCAAAGGGCTCCAATGCACATCCTGATTTTTAGCATCAGCCCTTTTGGGTTTACCCGCATTTTTATGGAATAATTCCTATGTGGTGTGAGAGAAAGTAAATGTAGTTCTGTAGGCTACATGCCAGAATATTCAGGACAGTTGTAGATGATTTATAACTTACAAAAGGCACTGAGATCAGCGCTTGGACCACACTGGCTCTTTTTCTATGACAAGGCACAGGTCTATATAACGCAGAGGGATTAGGGCCTATCCATTCATTGAAGACACTCATGAGACATCAGGATTCTGATGCCAGGGAGAAAGAGTTCCCATTTACTGCCTCCTGGCTCTGCCTCATGAGTTGCAGCATGTCATGTGCACCACTAGTGTTTTAGCCTCTTTGTTTGCTTACAAAGCAGATGTTTGACAGGCACAGAAATAATTCCTTCAAGATCTGCAACAGCTGTGGCCAGCATTCAGATAAGAGGCCCTATATTTCTACAGCCACCCAGCCAAGGCCTTATGCAACTTGGTTAAATTGCCTTTTGAGACGCTGCCTTGCCAGCTCGAGTAAGTGGCAGATACCTCTCTATGGGAGAAGAAAATAAGTCTTTTGTTAGACGTCAATTTGCTTTTCCTTTGGGCTCAAATTTTGAAACACTTTATTTTTTTCCTCTGTATTGTTTTGGGAAGGTTTTCATAATGTGGAGTCTTCGTGCATCCAAACACGTGCTGCTCCTGCCCTTGCCAGTCTTCTATGCTTTAGTGTGGAGTCATGTCAGCTCTGTCTCTGTATGAACACGGAGCTTTCCTGAGGTCCATGGTGTTGAATGCCCATTTTCATAACCCTAGACCTCCTCCTGTCTGCCTGACACTGTTTACTCTGTGCAGGGTAGAGTCTATAGCTAATGTGTGAAGTTTAAAAGATTCCCTTTCCAGAACTAAAATATCATTCTGTGACCATTAAGGAAGAGAAAAGAGAAACCAGGCTGAACTGATCAGTATCCTTTGGGTATCCATCAACAAGCAGAGGAATGTCCCAAGACGATTTTGCATACAAAATGGAAAATGTGGGAAGATACAATACAGAGGTACTCGCCCTCTGTGGACACAAGGCCATCAGCAGTAGCTCAACAC